>NC_071527.1:5439270-5752946 GCF_027887155.1 Malaclemys terrapin pileata | reverse complement strand
CTGTTTGCCCAGGTCATGAAACCTGAATAGTTGGTGGGGAGGGGGAGCCCAGGGCTAGGATAGCAGGTTGGAACTGAGGGGCACACTGGCAGAGCTGTGCTGGGGGGACGTAGCCACACGCACTAGGCCAGAATGCACAGAATCATGAACCCCTGGGGCTGCCGGCCCAGCCAGCATTTGGGGTGCATGGCCCAAGCGGGGTTTGCCCTGGGCACGTGGGAGCTCTTGCTCTAAAAAGAGCCCAGACAATTTTCTTGCAAGGTGCAGACTGGGCCCCCCCACTCCATTGCACCCCCCCAGGGCCTCCTGCTGGCATGGTCCTGTGTCAATAGAGCAACATCTCTGGGCTAGGGCTGCTTCAAACCAACTCGCTCCACGGGGAGCTGCGGAAAGTTGAGTTGGTTCCTCTGTGTGTGTGTGTGTGTGTGTGTGTGTGTGCACGCACGCACGCACATGCATCGGTGTGTGTATCTGCATGCAGGTATTTGTGTGTGCATACGGGTGGACATGTATGTGGTTTGTGTGTGTGTGAATGCGTGTGCATTTGTGCAGATTCATGTGCATTCCCGCGTCCGTGCGCATGCCCTCCTGTCCTTCCATGTGGGCATGTGCACCATTGCCCTCTCCAGGCCTGAATGAGAAGTGCTCATCTGTGTGTCCTAGTCTCCACACGGCTAACAGCTAATGGAGATTCCCTGGCTAATGCCGGTTCAATTCACAGGTCTGACTCCTCAGCCATCAGCTACCCCGGGCTCAGGGCTCTGTGCCAGACGCCCCCCCACACCTCCTTGTGGGGGGCACCAATCTGACTTTACTACCCTCCCCCCATCCTCCCAGAGCTGGGCTGGCAGTGGGGGAGGGGGTCCCTATGCTACCACAGGAGGAGGCGCTCACGCTTTAAAAGAGAAGTTAATTAAAATGGAAAGTCCCAGGGAATGCTGAGTTTTAACCCCTGCCTGCCCAGGGCCTGCTCTGCCCCGGACGGGGGTAAGGGTGGGGGGGTTGTGGAGGCGCCATTGGACCGCCCCCTCTCCCCCCGCCGGTGAGACTGCGATAGGGGAGCTGGGCTGGTGGGTGGGGCCTCACCTGTCCTGCCCTCATACGCGCCCCTTTACCACACCTAGTCTCGCACGGCTGTTCGTGCACACACACCTCACACTGTCATGTGCACCTCCCCCCTCTCCTTGCACTCTTCTGCACCTGGTCTGCACATACAGCCAACCCCAACCCCCTCGCTCACAACCGTGTCTGGGCACCCCCAACCGCCTCATAGCCATGCTGCCTCCCTCCAACACAGACATACACACATACATGATACAAACACAGACACACACAGATACTGACACATGCACAGACACACACACAGATATACACAGGTGCAGAGACGAACACACACATGCACAGACACACACATACACGTGCACAGACACACAGAGATACAAACAGACACAAACACATACAGACACACATGTGCACAGACACACACATGTGCACGGACACACACACATGCACAGACACACACATGTGCACAGACATTGGACAGGGGCTGGACTCTGCTCTCCCCAGTGTAAATCAGGACCCTCCCCCCAGCTCAGTGGAGTGAATCCAGATTGACACCAGTGTGAGTGCAGACTCCACTCCCCAAGCTCTGACCCCCACCCCCCAGCGCCATCCTGCTGACCGTCACAGGTCTGCCCTTCTGCACGCTCACCCCCCCACACACACACACTAGTGCACACATTCTCTCCCCCCCTCCCCCAACCCCACCCCCCACATGTGGCCCAAACATGCAGCGGCCCCCTCCCCCGCGTGGTTTGCTGTAATTAGCCCCCAGCCGTGGCTGGGCATGCCAGGCCCAGCCCTCAGAAAGGGCAGCTCAAAGCCTGGGTTTCATTCCATGGACCCCCCCACACCCCCCAGCCACCGCGCTCTGAAGTGGTTATTTCAGCCCAGAGGCAGCTGGGCTGGGCTCCAGGGCTGGGGGCGGGGGGAGGCAGAGAAAATATTGATTCACTCCTAGCAAAGGGGAGACATTAATGGGGCTGTTTGTTTCCTCCCCACTCATCCTAGAGAGACCCCAGCCCCCGTCTCCCCCGGGCTAGCAGGAGCTGGGATGGCAGTACCCCTCCTTCTATCCCTCCATCAGCTCCGCTTTCACCATCCCTCTCTCCGTCCCCTCCGTCGGCTCCCCCCTCCTTCTGCCCCTCCGTTGGCTCCGCTTTCACCATCCCTCTCTCCGTCCCCTCCGTCGGCTCCCCCCTCCTTCTGCCCCTCCATCGGCTCCGCTTTCACCATCCCTCTCTCCATCCCCTCCGCTTTCACCGTCCCTCTCTCTGTCCCCTCATCGGCTTCGCTTTCACCGTCCCTCTCTCCGTCCCCTCCATCGGCTCCCCCCTCCTTCTGCCCCTCCATCGGCTCCGTTTTCACCATCCCTCTCTCCATCCCCTCCGCTTTCACCGTCCCTCTCTCTGTCCCCTCATCGGCTTCGCTTTCACCGTCCCTCTCTCCGTCCCCTCCATCGGCTCCCCCCTCCTTCTGCCCCTCCATCGGCTCCACTTTCACCATCCCTCTCTCCGTCCCCTCTGTCGGCTCCCCCCTCCTTCTGCCCCTCCATCGGCTCCGCCTTCACCGTCCCTCTCTCCGTCCCCTCCGTCGGCTCCCCCCTCCTTCTGCCCCTCCATCGGCTCCGCTTTCACCAACCCTTTCTCCATCCCCTCCGCTTTCACCGTCCCTCTCTCTGTCCCCTCATCGGCTTCGCTTTCACTGTCCCTCTCTCCTGCCGTGCACCCAGCTGGGGGCGCTGTGCCAGGGAGGGATGAGCTGGGCTTTGGAGTCTGCGGCTCCCTAGGCCTCCTCCCAGCCCCGTGGTTCGCTGGCCTTTGGGACATTAGCCCCGGCGGTGGGGCGACCAGGAGCAGAGTAGGGAGCCCGTGAGCTCTAGGGGGCCCCCCAGTGGAGTGGCCCGAAGTTCCCTTCTCAGGGGCGTGGAAAGAGTTGGCAGGTCTCGGCCTGTTCCCTAGCAAGAAGGGATTTCCCCCTCCCCTGCAATTGAATGCCCCTCTCTCTGCCTCAGATGGCAGCTGCCCAGGGCAGGGCTGGGGCACGGGGAGCTTGTGGTGCTTGCCTCCCTGCCCTTGGGTGTGAGCTCCCCGAGAACTCCACTTCTGCACCCCATAAACCACATCCCCTGGGAAGAATGGGGCATGTCTCCCCATCCGGCCCCAAAGGGCATCTGGGACCTAGATGTCCAGATGGGGCAACTGAGGCAGGGAGTGGGGGAGGGGACTTATCCATGGTCAGCGTCAGAGCTGGGGTAAGAACCCAGGAGTCCTGACACCCTGGCTGCCTGCTCTAACCACCAGAGCCCACTCCCCTCCCCATGCTGGACATGGAACCCAGGCGTCCGGCCTGTGGCACACAGAGAGGATGGAAATCGAGACCTTGCTCTCTGCAGCCAGCAATCCCCAGGCTTTCCTTGGCTCCCGAAACACAGGCCTCCCTAAGGACGCTGAGTGGCGTAATTACCCAGGGCTACCACCAGGGGCGCCCAATGCCCCATGTCAGCGCCTGAGCCCATTGGCGCTCTAGCCCCAGTTGCTCTCCGTCCCCCTCTAGTGGCTGCACCGTGTCTGAGCCGGCTATAGCCTCTGAACTAACCAGTTAGGGGTTCGATCCCAGCTACCCCCACACCCTCCCCAGGGCTCTCCCCCCAGCCTGCCGACAGGAAACAGAAACCACCTGGAAGCGGAGCCGGGAGAGGGGACCTGGCCGGGCCGGAGGGAGGTGGGGATCTACTACAAAGCTCTGAGCGGGGTCCTCTCCCGGGCTGCTTCACCCCTCGCGTGGTGGGGCAGAGCCCAGGGGTCCCTGCCCGGGTGCAGCTAAGGACAACAACTAAAGAAGCCCAGCCCTCCCCCAGCATCTGGGCGCTCAGGGGAGAGACTCTGGCTGCCCTGGCAATGGGAGGAGCCGAGGTGTGGGAATCCCGGCGCCCTGGGGTGCAGATCCCGGTGAGCACGGGAGGGCTGGGCCCGTAGCTGGGGCCAGCGTCCTGGCGTCTGGTCCACACCAGGTTCCCGGGCTGGGGGTCTGGCCGAGGCCTGGGGGTATTTTCCAGAGGGGGTGTGTGACATCACTGCGCAGCTTGGCGCCCGGGCATGGTGTCTGTGCCACCTGTGTGCCATGGCTGTGCCACATGGGGCCTGGGCTAAGCGTGCCTGCCATGAATCAAAGCGCCGGGCGCTTGGCCAGCCAGGAGGAAGCCCCTGTGCGGGGAATGTGCCCGGGTCGCTCCCTCCCCCGCCCGGGCGCTGACAGGGAGAACCAGGCCGCGGGACACGGACCCAGCTTCCCCCGGAGAACTCTGTTTGCTTAACTTCTTGGAAGCCCCTGGCTGTGGATGGGAAGGGGGGGGCCCGGAGGGGAAGGGGGGAGCCTGCATGCCAGGGCCGCACAGATCCTCTTTTCACTCTAAACCGATTGCAGATGTGCCGGGGAGCTCAGCGTCTGCTGCGGCTGGATGGCGACGGGGCAGGGAGCCAACCGGAGCGGGGCCCCCCTTACGTTGAGCAGGAAACCGACCCCCCTTCTCCTCCTTCCCTGGCCTGTAGCCCCCTCCCACTATCGCAGCCTTGGGCTTCCTCCCCATCGTACACAGACACAGCTCTGTTGGTGCCCCTCACTCCCGACCACAGCCCCCTGCTCTCCCAGTAGTTCGCTCTTAGGGGTCTGTGCAGCCAGGGCTGGCGCAACCCATTAGGCGACCGGGGCGCTAACATTTGAGGGGCAGTGACCGGATCTTCGTCATCGGCCTTATTTCGGGGGCGGGACCTTCCGCCGCCTAAGGCGGCAAAAAAGCTGGCAGCACTCCTGCGTGCAGCGCCTGGCACAACGGGGCCCCGCTCTCAGTGCTACCACCATATAAAGAGTGAAGTGTGTACTCGACTGTTCCAGTTCCTCTTTGCGGGGGACCCCCTCCTCGGGGTGACAGCCAGGGAGATCGGCGTCAGACCCCTAATCCGCACAGCTGCAGTCCCTGGTGCAGAGAGCTTCTCTTGGCACTTGCCCCAATTCCAGGGTTCTGGTCTCTTGCCCAACCTGGGTCCTGGCCAGCTAAAATCCACTGAAAAGCATTACCCTGCATCTACACTGGGGAAAGGTGGCAGGACTCCTGGGTTCTCTCCCCAGCTCTGGGAGGGGAGTGGGGGCTGGTGGGTTAGAGCAGGGGGCACTGGGAGCCAGGACTCTGAGGTTCTATCCCTGCTCCTTCGCTGACAAGCAGGCGTGCTTCAGCTGAGACGCTTGCCTTCTCTGTGCCTCAGTTTCCCCAGAGGCCAATCAGGGATAAGGCTCCGCACGGCTCCCAGGGGGTCAATGGGCACATGCCAGCAAAGCGCTGAGAGGGGGAGCCTCCTCCTTGAGGGTGGGGCTGAGGAGGCCACATTCCTGGCGCTGGCTCATCTCATCTCCCCATCCCATGACACGGCAGCTGACTGTGCCAGACAGAGCCCTGTCACAGCTTGCGGGGCTGCCGCCGGGCAGCCAAGGCCAGAGAGAGATGGGCCCCCCCGGGGGGGGGGGTGCGAGGTGACAGGGGACGGGGCTTCCCAGGGGCATATCGCCTCTCCACGGCTAGGGAGGATGGGACAGACAGACAGACCTGGCTAGATCTAAGCCCCGGGATCCGGAGATCTGTAAGGAGAAAATTGGACCCAGCTTCTTCCCTTTCTTGGGGTGAGTCAACCCTGTGCCCCCAGGGCCTCCTTGATCATGGCACCGCTGAGCTGGGGATGGGACCCAGGAGTCCTGGCAGCCTGACCTCACTTTAGCTATAAGAATACATGACCCAGCCGACCCAGACATAGAACACAGGGGCCCTAGTGCCCCGGCCCACCTGCCCTAACCACTAGACCCTGCTTCTCCCCCTAAGCTGGGACGAGAAGCCAGGAGTCCTGACTCCCCGTCATAACCACTACACCCCAGGGCTGCAAATGGAACCCAGAAGTCCCTCCTTGACCACTAGACCACTCTCCCCCTGCCCAGTTTTTCCCACCTGCCAGCCCCTCTGCCCTGCCCACGCGTGCCTAGCCTGGCTGCCTAGTTATTGGGGTGCAGAGTTTTTGCCATGGACCAGATCTTTCCAGGCATGTTTCCCCCCGTCGTGCCAGCCCTTACCCGCAGGGATGCCACCTCCTTGGGGCAGATGCTGAGCGCAGCAATGCAGCCGCCTGAGGGACTTTAGGGCCCTGACAAGACATGGGCCATACCCAGATAAATGGGGACTAGGCAGAGGCAGCATTGTCTCACAGGTACAACATTGGGCTGGGCAGCAGGACACCTGGGTTCTATTCCTGCCTTGGCTGCTGGGTGACCTCAGGAGAGTCCCTTGGCCTCTTCCTGCCTCAGTTTCCCCTCCTACTTGCTGTCTAACTTGGGGGACACAATGGATGCAGCCAGCATGGTGCGGGCAGGGGGTTGCTCCTACACCCTTGAAGTGGGCATGGTGGCACTGCCAACTGGGGGTAGGATCAGGCCCTGGGTGACAAGATTCCAGCCACCCTGCTCTGCGGCCAGGCCCGGGCACTGCAGACAAAGATGCTCCGAGCTTCCTTCCCCACCCCAGAGAACCCCCCACCCCCCATTTAGCAGCCTGTCGGAGGATTTATACGCTAATCCGTCAGGCGCGCCGAGGCTGCGAGGCGATTGTCCCGTCCGTAATGTGTCTGCCGGGAACCAGCCTGGCTAGTTCTCGCGCCCAATATTGGCCTATAGATCTCCATCCAGCCGACAGCCCCAGCCGCCCCGCGGGCCATGGGGCCGGCTAATGAAATCAGGAGGCGGCCCAATGACTTCACACGCGCCTGAAATAAATTCAATTGGGAGAAATGAAGAAAGTCGGAAGGAAGCTCTTCCTGGCGGTGGAGAGGCTGGCTGGCTTCTGGGAAGGGGGGGGCAGCCAGTTACCGATGGGGTGGGGGTGTTAGCCTGAGCAGTGTCTCCAATTCCTCTCGCGCACCCTGGGGTAAAGCCACAGTAACGCCCTTAGAGTCACTGGGGGCCAAACCCCTCTCCAGACTTCAGCCAGATTAGGAGCTGGGCCAGCCCAGGAGAACCTCAGGCTCCTCTCACCCAACACCCCAGCTAAATACCTCCCCTTTAGCTGCACCATGCCCAGGTGCTGCTCCTACTCCACCAGGGGGGCGCTGTGCGGGGATGTGTTTGGGATCCCTTTGGCAAAGGGACCCTGCTGGTTATAAAAGGCCAAACCCCAGGCCATCCCCCATGACGCTGCTGCTCGTGTCCAGCTCAGGGGCATCAGCAGGGGGCGCTCAGGACCCTGGCAGGGATTCAGACTCATGCAGCCACTGCACCAAAAGCCCAGCTGCTCCTGCCTCCACAGCTAGAGGAGAATCCCCCTTAGTGCTCAGCGGTAGAGGGGATAGGACACATGCCACTCTGATTCTCAGACAGCAGCAGGCCAGTCCCCCACAATCCTCCCCACCTTGCCAGCACAGCTCACCCCTGATCCCCTTTGCCCTTCCATGACCCACCCCACTTCTGTCAGCTTGGGGGTGTGTGTCTGCCTTTGTGGGGGGACCAGGCCAAGAATTATAAAGCCCTAGACACAATTCCCTCCCACCTGAATCAGGCAGGGACTGTGATACCCCTTTCACCTACAGAGAGCGGCTGACTCCCCCCCAGCCCGCTCCCTGCCGGAGAGGCCTTCCCCGCTGAAGCGCTGCGTTGATTGGGTTAGGCTTGGGCCCGTGACCCCAGCACGACCCGAACGCTGACTGAATGGGGGAGCTAATGGAGATCAATAGGCAGGTGCCTCCCCCAGGAGCTGCCAGGTAATCCTATTACCCATTACCTGGGAGGGCTCGGGGCCTCACACAATGTGGGCAGCAGCCAGGCGATCAATCGCTTCCTGCCACAGACACCATACAGCAGCGGGGGGCAGGCAGCACCCCAACACAGGGCTGGCTGTGGGGGGCTTCCCCAGACATTAACCCAGTCGTGCTTTAAGGAGACATCACCAGGCATCGGGGTCCCCTCCCAGCACCCCAGGAAACCTCCCAGCAGCCCAGCCTCCCCCCCAGCCACAAGGGGTGCACAGGTGCTAATACAGCGCTTCAGGGGCAGCTCGGCCAGAGGTTCTGGGCCTATGACGGGATGGGCGCAGCGGCTCGGTGGCCTGCCACGCAGAACATCAGACTGGACGATCGTGATGGTCCCAACCAGCCTTCAAGTCTCCAAGCAGGTGTCCGGGTGCCAACCTGAGCAAAAACTGCCAGGAACACAACAGGTGGGGGTGGGGAGCACTTGTGACCCATGCAAAGCACCCCTCCCTTTTTCTAGTCACCCATCCCTGCCCCTCCTCAATTTCTTGCCCCACTGTGTCTCCTGAAAAACCCCTCACCGAGCCGGGCTCAAATCAGCCCTCTTCTCTCACTAAACCTGCCCAGCACAATCTGTCTCCTGAAAGCAGCTTCACAAAAAGCCTTTCCCCCCCCCCCCCCAGGAACACGCCCTGCACCCCCAGCCACAGCAACTAATCACCTCCTCCTCTCACCCTACCTGCAGGCAAAAAGGTGAGCCAATGCGGAGTGGGTCTTTTTATACCGTCTCTCCAGGAGTGGGCAGGATCTGAGGGGTGCCCAAGCTCCGCCTCCCTCCATATAAACCAGCGGTCACCTACTCCTAAGGAGAAAGGGGTTGTGCAGAATTTGGAAGCTGTAGCTTGGTACCCTAACAAGCGTCTCTTTGGTGAGGTAAGCATGGGGATTTGGGCGGGTCCTACTGTAATAGTATCAGCAACGCTGGCTGGTCAGAAGTTATGGGTCCCTCCAAAAATCTGTGAGGGTTAAAAAAAAAAACCCCACTGTTGGGTTCTGTTATCTTTCTCTTCTGGTTTGGGAGCTGGTAGGGTGCATCTGGCTCATGGTTTTTCCAGTTCTCTGCAGACACAATAGATGCTGAGTTTCTCGGAGAGTCCCATGGCCCCCGGGGCACTTTCTGGGCAAACACTGAGCATCCCCTGACTGATGTTGCTGCTTGATGCAATGGTTAGTGAGTTTGTGTCCTAGTTCTCAGCGATCGCCTGGCGTGGGTAAGAGTGACGCTGGATTGGCCCCAGAGCAGTGTGGGTGTGATGTCGGGGGACAGGGAGGTGGATTGATACAGGCTGGATTTTCCATATTGCTCAGCCCGTGGGGTCTGTGACTACTTTAGCCTCATATCTGGGGTCTTTCTCCTCCCTAACCTCCCTCTATAAACTAGCTTTGCTTTCCCTGCACATCCTGGTCCTGCTAATGCAATGACCCCCAGTCCCCTCTGCAGCAGGATTGGGACCGGGGGCATTCAGCCCCGCAGCACACATCTCTACCACTTCCAGCTAAAGGAGCAGCTCCACCAGCTGGTAGCTATAGTAGAGTGTTTTCCATTAGTGAACCAGTTGCTAGATTGGGGGGGGGGGGCGGAGGGAGCGGCATGTGTTTTATGGTTGGAGGACTCCGTGATAGTACACTAGACAGTGCAGCATTGGGACAGACCCCAGCGGGGGGCTAATTCTGGATGCCAGAGTAGTGGGAGAGGGGTTGTTAGATCGAAGCCTCCTGCTTAACCCCTTCTCCCCCTTGGGTGGCTGGGTCTCTCCCCCACCCCATGTCTAGGGTTAACTGGCCCATGGGGCCAGCTATTGTGGTAGTCATGGGGCTGAAGGGGACGCTCTGGGCTGCAAGTGAGGAGCATTAACGCACGTGTCAATGTCCCAGCACAGAGCTCTTGTGCAATGTGTGGGGTGGGGGTGTCCTGTCCCGGTGTGCAGACCCCACCCTAGCAGCAGGGAGCAGCTGCAGTGAATACCAAGGGGGTTCTGTGCTGGTGCACACAGGGGACCCCAGGGTGGTTCCCTCTGGCTCCCTAGCTCCCCCTGCTGGGCTGCCTGGTGTCATTGCATAGAGTCTCCCGAAGTCCACACACATGGAAGGGGGTGCCCTGCAGGGACTGGAGGACTGCCTCCGGGGTGGGGTTTCAGGGTCTCAAAGCTTTCCTAGGAGGCAGCTGCCTACCACTGTACAGACCCTGGGGGAAACTGAGGCATGCAGCAGGGCACGGAGTCAGCGGCAAAGCCCGGAGCTGCCAGCTCCGAGTCCCATGCTCTCACCGCCAGAGCCTCTGCCCTTCCTTGCATTGCCGCAGACCAGCGTGCTCAGGTCAGCTGCTGGGCCGTGGCTAATCAGGAATCGCGCCCGAGGCCAGGGAGCCCTGAGTCCCATGTCTGAGGCAGCGCGGGCTAGTGGGGCAAGCATGAGGGGCCCTCCAATCCCAGCCGGCCGCCTGGCCCTTGCAGATCACTCAGGTCTGGGGGTTAGCAGGGGCCCAGCCGCTCCATTGCTCTTAGGCACTGCAGCAGGTAGGATACCGGGCTAGATGGGCCCACTGGGCCAATCCAGACTGGCCGTTCGCTGTGTGTCACCCCCCTCTCAGCCCATCCAAGGCCCCCAGCACATCCAGCATCCCCCTTCCCACAGGCTCTGGGCTCCCCAGGGCTTTCCTGGTCGCCAGCCCCGCGCAGGGCGAGACAGCGGCCCTGCCGGTGAGATGGAGTGTCAAGGGTTAAAGGTGGCGGCAGTGTTTGTCTTTCCATGGGGGGCGGCCGTGTGCCTGTGACAGCCCTGCGATTTATGACGCCCCATTAAAGGCAGGGAGATCCTAGGCCTGATGGAGATGGATGGCTGGTTAAAAGGCCTGGCCTTTGGGGAAGGGTCTCGCTCCCCGGCCCCTCTCAGGAGCGCTCTGTTCCCCCCGCCCCTCTCCACGCCACCTTCAGTGGCCATTTGTGTTTCCATGGCAACCCCACTTCACAGACTCTCAGGCTCAGCAGAAGAGTCATCTCTCCGGGCTGAGATGCAGCCACCTCTGGGGTGGGGCAGGGGGATGGTTGTACAGGGATCCCTCGGTTGGTGCTGAGATGCAGCTACCTCTGGGGTGGGGTGCAGGAGTCATTTATACAGGGATCCTTCACATAGTAGCGAGATGCAGCTGTCTCTGGGGTGGGGGCTGTTTATACAGGGATTCTTCACCCAGCACAGCTGCGTTCTCAAATTCTGTATCAGACCTGCAGCCAGCTGGGAGCTTCGTCGCTATCACGGCAGCAGCTGGTCTAAAACTGTGATCCTCCTGCCCCTCCCAAGTGAGCTAACAGACTCCTCTTTTGCTCTTAGCAGTGCAGGGTCTAGTGCACACAGCTGAGCCATTCTGAGTGCCTCCAGCAGAGGGCAGTGACATACCCACCCTCACCCCAACAGCCTCATGCACCTGCTGCTAGCATCTTTCCTCCCAGCTTCGTTGACATTCAGCCTCGCCCCCTGCTCAGTGCTTTGATCTCTCATGGTACAGAGGAGGCAACTGAGGCACAGAGGTGGTGGGGGAGGAAGTGGCTGCCCGGAGGGCTCCTGGGCTCGCCCTTCTGTGCTGCAACCGAGGGACCGCGCCCGTCCCTCGTAACATCCGTGAGAGGAGGGGGTGGGGGGTGGTGGTTTGCGTGTTGCACAATCTCACCCTGCAGTCTTCCCATCTGCTTTTATTTGGTGCAGCTGGGCCTCCCCCTCCATCTTGACTACAAAGCACAGCCTGTGTGGGTGGGGGGAACCCACACCCCACTACTCCCCCCCCCCTCCCAGGTGTGCACTGAGCAACCACCCAGCTGTTTCCTGTTACTGTGGGGAGAGCCTGGCATGCAGGGCCCCTGCTTAGCATGGAGCACCCAAATGTGCTGCCTATTATGGGGGGAGGGGGGAATTTTACCATGCCTGGATCCCTCCCCCCCCACCCACCACCACACACACACACGCCAGCCATGTTGGAGGAATCTGTGCTGTGAGCTAAGTTGGGAGGGGGTGACAGAGGTCAGCTCCCGGGGGCCTAGGGGAGCAGGTCCTATCTGGGCTAAGAATCCGCTTCAATCACTGATCCAGCACTGGAGGGGGGTGAGGGAGGGGTAAATGAGAAACACCCCCTCCGCAGGAAATTAACCGATCGCACAGTGAAACTGACGTCAGTGGGTATCCTCCGACCTGTTTCAGGGACACCCCTTGGTGCTGGAGCACTTCCCGGGTTGAAGTGGTTTCCATCCTATCCAGGGTTTACAGTTTGGTTCAATGGCGCGCAGCCCCCCCACTCTACAAATTGTTCCAGCCCCCCTGGGGACACCCCCTCCCTGCAAAGGCCGTGCTGAGACCAAGGGCAGAACTGGGACTAGAACCCAGGCGTCCTGGTGCCCGGGCCCCATCTGCTAGGCCATGCTGCCCCTCAGGGGGCTGCTGACAGTCCCACATGCTCCCCATTCCTCTGAGGGACCAGCTCAAAGGTTTCATTTAGGAACCACAGGGACTCGGTCTCCTGTCCCTGCAAAGCAGATCAAGGGCCATCTCCTCTGCAGCTCCTGCCACCCGAGTAGCCTCCGCGCGTCTCTCGTGAGCTCTTGGCCAAACCTTGGTCTCCGTGTCTCCGTTCGAGTTGCGTGCTCTGTTATCTAACTCTGGGGTTTGGGGGGAGATTGAAACAGCAGGGACTAGAACCCAGGAGTCCTGACTTCATCCCCTAGCCTGCTACAGCTACCAGACAAGACAGGCCCAAGGTCACGCTGGGAATCTAGGACTAGACTCCAGGAGTCCTGACTCCCAGCCACCCCTGGAAATCCTCTAGCAGGTTGCTCTGAAGTGTGCCTGTCTGGTCTCCCCCTGGTGGAGGGGCAGGGGAAAAGGGGCGGTGTGCTTGTGGAAGAGAAGCGATCACACCTTTGCCCAAGTGTCGGTGGGGCCGGGAGGGCCGTGGTGAGGTGTGAACCTGGGACCTGAGCAACCTGGGTGCCATTTCCAGCGCAGGCTCCGCCTGTGACCTCAAGCCAGTCGGGGCTCGCCCCGTGCCTCGGTTTCTCCACGTCCCACCGAGCGGCAGCGGTTTGGGGCAGGGGCTGCGTGTTTGCGCAGGGGCTGGGCGAAGGCTGTGGTGACGGGCAGGGAGCCGCAGCGCTGATGCGACGGGGACGCTCCGGGCGGCGTTGGGCTGCAGAAAGGAGAACTTCTCCAGGCCGGGAGGGGAGAGATAGCGGAGGGCGTGGGAGAGACCCGCCCTGGCGTGGGCGAGGGGCTCTTCAGCTGCGCACCGGAGGAGAACCCTGCTAGACTGTGGTTTTGGTGGGCTGGGCGAGTGGTTGGGGAGATGCACAGAGATGCTCTGCAGGCACGTTTGAGCTTCTCTAGTAAGAAAAGCCCCCCCCTCCCCCATGCCACCCTTTGCTCACTATATGGGGTGGGGTAGCTTTTCACGGCTCCCCCTGCAGCCCCCCCATGCTGTGCAGTGCTAGCTAGCTGGGATCTTCAGCTGGCTCCTGGTACCATCGCATTGGGGAGCATCCCGCTTCACCCAGTGGCTCGTTCCCTGTTTCAATAGGATTCACCACCCCCAGACTGGAGCCTGGGGCGGGTGGGGGTCAAATCGGACTGAGAACTTTGCAGCTCAGCTCATCTGTAACTGGAGCTGGTCAGTCCCATCCCTCTAGGCTCAGATCCCGGTAGATTGGAGGGTCTCCCTTTCCCTCCTGTGGTTCCCATGGATTCCCTGTTGGCATAGGGTCCTTCCCAGGCAGAGATACCGGGGTACTGGGAGCCATGTGGACGGACAGCTGTCCTGCTCTCCTCCCATGTGGCACCGGGGAGATCTTGGCACGTGCCAGGGGATTGGCTCTGTCCAGCCGGACGCTCCACTTGTCCCCACGGCTGGGCTGCGCCAGGGCTGTGGCTTGTGCCCTGATGGGGGATGCCCAGTGCCCGCTGAGCAGTGGAAGCCCCTTCCCATCCCCCTTCACTGGACCAGCCCAGGCCATCTGCACAGCTGCTAAGCTTCAGAACCGAACCGGGAAGATGGCACCAGTTTCCCAAGAGCTTTTGTCACCCTCCTTTCCAGCCAATCCCAGAAGCTCCAGCATGGGTAGGAAGTCGGGATGGGGTGGGGGGGGGGGGAGATGGGGCTGAATGGGGCAGCCCTGATTTCCCCTCCCCCACTCTCCATGGGCCCGTGCTGGGATGACAGAGTCCCACGCATGCCACTTACACCAAGACAGTGCAATGTTTGCCCATGGGGCTGACGTGCGTGACACAGGGACCGTCACGTGGAAGAGAGCCAGGGAAGGGGCTTGGGGAAGAGAGGGGGACGCTGCGGAAGCCGACCCCAGTGGCGAGCCCATCCACCATGGCACCGAGCAGGGAGGGGCAGCCGATGCCCAGAATAGTGTACCGAGGTGGGGAGGAAACTCTCGCATGCAGCATTTCGCTTTCAGGGCAAACCACAACTGTGGCTTGTCTGAGTCACCAGGTCACGTGGCTGCCTGGTCCGCTGGGTAATTTTTTTTTTTAGCCTGACCTGGATGGAGAAATCAGTTCAGGGGGCCCATGGGTCTGAACTGAGCTGGATCAAAGAGCAGCAAGGTGTGAAAGCCGGTTCCCTCCCTGCCCCACCGCGTGCCCTGCTCAAGAGTGAAACGTTGCAGGGGGGTTGTGGTTTGTGACACCTAAACCTCCTGGACGTTTTTCAAGTGTAGTTTCATTCTGATGCCCTTGATCTTGTAAGGCGTCCACGTTCCCTGGTAACAGTTGGAATCAGAACCTCTTGTCCATGTGTCATGAGCCCTATATTGCTCTCAGCTCATGGAGATTCCCCTCTTTCGCTCAGGCTTGCCACATGGGGCAGGGGCCCCAACCTGATCCCGTTCCGGTGGGCCTGATTCTGCACCGCTTTCAGCAGCAGTGCAAAAGAGGCGTAGGGTGCGGCACAATGGGGAATTGGGTCAGAGGGAGCAGGAGCCAGCCCTGAGGAGGGGCGGGTGTGGGAAGCCCTGCTAGAGGCTGGCAGAGGGGCAAGTCTGTCCATGTGTGTGGGGGTTTCACAGCCACTTTGACAGTCCTGTGGTCCCCCTCTCTGGGGCCCCATGACTCCCCTGAGGGGGAAACAGGGCTCTGTGACCCCCTGGATCCTCACTGCCCTGCAGAGACAGCCTGCAAAAAGGGGGTGCAATGGGCAAGGCCCCCCAACCCCCCTTCTCCCCTACCCTGGCTAACGGGGCTGGATTCAGCCTGGCAGCAGAAGCTCCTTTAGCGAGTCCCGTAGGAGGAGGCCAGGCTGGGCCCCCGAATGGCACCTTCCATAAAGGATGGGGGGGGGCCCGAGCCACACTGCAACATAAACAAGCCATGGCGAGTTCCCACCCCCGGAACGAATTGCCTCCCGGCTGTGTCATTTCTTGCTCGCGGGCGTAACAGACTCGGTTCCCAGGCCCTCGGCCTCACCACTTCCTCCCACCTCATGCCAGCCTGCCACCCGCCCGGAGCCTGGCGTGCTACAGTAATGACGGGGCCTGGCCTACTGAGACAGATCAGCCAGGGGCTTGGTAATAGTGAGACTGGGCCTCTGGTTTTCTCTGTATGACACATTCCCCCCCGAAACCACTTGGCAGAGATGGGGTGGGAGGATGCACCAGAAGAGAGAGATGGAGGGGATGGGAAAGGGTCAAGCTGGAAAGACAGCCAGCAGCTGCACTACCCAGAGAAGAGAGGGAGAAAGGAACAGAGCCGGCAGGAGGGAAACTGAGTCAAGGAGCCGTCAGGCGGGAGGGGGGTGTCCCCCTCAGTTGTGTGATGAGCTGTGGTGGTCATGAGCAGGCGGGGGCAAGGCTGGAAAAAGGGGGTGTCTCCCACTCCCCTGCCCCACATCTGGCTGCTCCCGCAATACCCGGCCCAGCAGGGCTCTAGGGGAGGCTGTGAGGAGCAGCGTGTGGGGAGAGGCCCTCAGCCGTGGTGTTGCCATGCAAGTGAGGTGGAGTAGGGGTTGGCAGCTGGTACCAGACCAGGGGGGTGAGGTGGGGCAGCCTGAGGCAGTTGGCAGCAGGGCCTTGGCTCGCTCACTGTGGCGGATGGAGGCCGGTTATGTGCTGTGATGTGACCTGCCAGACCCTGCCCCCGGCATGGGCCACGCCAGCGACCCTCAGTCAGGCAGAGAGAGCGAGATGGGTACTGCCCTGGTCAGTGCCCCACCCTGGCCCCACAACACCACCTGCAGCTCCCCCGCCCACATAGCCCCACAGGGAGCACATGGTCCCACACAGAGCAGACAACCCCCCACGCAGCCCCCCTCAACACACAGCACAGGTTCCCCCCACACACACACAGACCATCCCATGTCTTCAGCCCACAGTGACACACCCCCAACCCCACCCAAGGACTGTGTCTCACACACCCACCTCACTCCCTTGTGCCCTTAGAGCCCTTGACAAATCACGCTATCTCTTTAAACTAACATTGTCCATCATCATTATGTCCCGCACCATCCCCCTGCGCAGCTTAAGGGTGATTTATCTGGTTGCTCCTGGCTTTGCTGCCCCCGAATCTCACTGTCCTGTTGCTGACCCACCCACCTCACTACCAGGGACTCAGCAACATTAACCCCATTGCACGGGGGGGGAGGGGGGGGACGGGAAACTGAGGCACAGAATGTGTGTGTGGGGGACGGGACCGTGGGGGACTTGCCTGGGATGACACAGCAAAGCACTAGCAGAGCTGGGTAGAGAACCGAGGTGTCCTGACTCCCAGCAAGCCCCCTGCTCCCTTAGCAGCTCAGAGGCCTAACTAAACTGGGCGTGTTAGGGCCTTCCCCAAGGTGTGCTGGGGGCTGGCCTTGCCAGCAGGGCCTCGCTGGTACTACGGGGCACCCACTAGCTGCTCCCCCGGGGGCGGTGGAGAGGACATATCTAGGACGACGGTTCCAGCTGCAATGGCTGCTCTGCCCACGGGGGCCGCTCGCCCCGGACTGCCCTTACGCTCTGACCCTGTCGCCGGGGGGGTGCAGAGCCAAACTCCCACGTGGGATGGGGGCCTCCGCGCTGCAGCCTGGCTCGCTCAAGGGAGTCTTCACGCCGCAGGGGCAGGTCCCAGCCTGCACCGGGGCGTGGCCCACTAGCCTGGTAAGGCGAGCCTGGCTCGGCCCCGCAGGAGGTGCCCCCTGGCCCAGCCCGGCACCACCAGGAGGCAGGCTCCTACCGCAGGCCAGGTTGCCTGAAATGCCCCACAGCGGCTGGTGGCTGGTGGCCAGCACATCAGCCCCTGCTATAATAAGCCACTGGCTGTGACTGACGTCCCACTACCACCTGTGGGCAGGCTGGGATCAGCGGCCGAAGGACCCTAGGCAGGTGAATGCTGCTGTTTCCGTGGTGGGGGGAGCAGCCAAGGGGAGACACCCCCCCCTTGTTAATCATGGATGCAGCGTTCAGGGGCTGGCAGCTGCTTGCTGGGAGGTCTGAGCCCGGCCTTTGAAATTGCATCTGGCCGTGACTGCACCAGCAGCTGCATGGGGCGTGGCTGGGAGGGGACACGTTTGTTCTCTGCACTGGGGGGAGTTTGGGCTTGTTTAAAACATTTTTTTTAACCCCCGCCGCCCCCATCTCCCCTTCCACGACGCCTCCAGGCAGGTGAGGCTGCAAACTCCCCCGTGACTACAGGGAGCGAACCCAGATCTTGTCCCTGGGCCCAGGGGGCTCCCCAGAGAGGGGATGGGCCAGCACAAGGGTGCTGAGGTCACCGTGAGTTGATAACCTGAAGGATCCTACTGGTATCTTGGGGCTGAAAGTGGATGTGTGTGTGGGGGAGACTGGGGGGCCATGTCCCGGACTGATCCAGGTGAACATGAGGGGGTCACCGTTACTGGCAGCCCTGGATTGTCCCCGGGGCTGACCCACTGGGCAATCTGACCATTTTGATGCCCTCCTCCCAAACCTGATCAAAATCTTTATTGTGTTGGGCATTCGTTCGTTTGTGCCTTGGCCCCTCCAGGTCTGACCGGCTGCCTTGGTCACGGTAGTTTGGAGCTTTCCCCAGCAAGGAGGGAAGAATGTACAGTATTTCTAGGTGTATTTGAAATTCACCGTTCTTTATCAGAAAAAGGACAAGTTTGGGGGATTTTTTGGGGGTGAGGGGCGGAAGAGAGTGAAAAACCCTGTGATTCCCACCAGTGTTTTGTTACCAGCTGTGCCGCTCTCAGTACAGCTCATCAGCCATGCTGGGCTAGGGGGGCCGGAGGATTATTCGTGAGTAGAGATCAACTCGTGCTGTGAGTTCTGATTCCCCCTCAACACCGATCTCTGCCGGTGCCCCTCACTCCCGACCCGCAGCCCCTGCTATCCCAGCCCTGGGCTCCCCCAGTTCTGCCAGTGCCCCTCGATCCTGACCCGCAGCCCCACCTCCTATCCCAGTCCTGGGCTCCTCCCACAGCTCTGCCAGTGCCCCTCAATCCTGACCCATAGCTCCTGTTATCCCAGCCCTGGGATCCCCCCAGCTCTCCCGATGCCCCTCGATCCCAACCCACAGTCCCACTCAAGCTCCCCAGGGCACTCGGTTCTGCCAGTCCCAGGCCGCAGCCCTCTGCCCTGTCCCACTTGCTCTTCCCCTCCCAGACTCCCACACAGCTGGGGTTGCCAGTCACCCAGGGAGGCGGTGGTTTCACAATGAATGAGGATGCAGCGAGCTCATGCAGTTATGATTCAGACGGGCTGGGGAGCCAGCAACCTCCCAGCCAGGCCTCGGCTTGCTCCTGCTGCAAGGCCCGTCCTTTCGACGGGGTGCCTAGCTCCGGGTTTTACCATGGCCCGAGCAATCCAACCCCGGGTTTTACACCCCCCCGTCCTTTTACATGTGCAAATCTCCCCCTTGGGAAATGCATCACCAGGTTTTTGCACCAGAAGGTGGATTGGTGCCAACACCCCTGAAGCAAATATCCCGGGGACCCCCAGCTCCCCCCCACTCCAGGAGATGTGGCACCCCCAGCTCTGGGTTCCTCTGCTCCCTCACCCCATGGTGTGTTTTTCTCAGCAGAGCTGTTCCTCGCGGCCACTCCCTGGGCCGGGCCCAGTTATTTCGTGCCAGTTAAACCTGTTTGCAATTAGGGCCTCTCCCAGCACTTACCAGTCCCCGCGCAAACGCCAGGGAGCGGGGAGAGGGAGAAACGGACCCGCTCCCCCCCGATTCTGGTCTGACCCCCGCGGCGTCAGACGGGAAGTCAAGGGAGCGTTCCAACTGGGTACAAACCCCTCTGATCTCCCTGCCAGCGGCCCTGGAGTTATTCCTGACTTACGCCGGAGTGAGGGGGAGCAGAATCCGGCCCCTTGGCTCTGCCCCCCTCCTGATTCCACGGCCTGCCCTGGAGTTACCCATGGTTTACACCGCTGGCGGGACGCATCCGGGCGGGGGCATGCTGCTAGTCACTGTGGGTCTCCCCAGTTGATTATTTTTCTAAATGACTTTTGACACCATCCTTTTGGTGAGGAGGCCAAGAACCGCCTGCGTGCCACCTCCCCACCGCCCCCTGGCGCTGCTCCCCCAGGCCGCCTCCCTGTGGCCCCGGGGGCTACCCCCACCTGGGGTTTAGCAACAAACAGCTGGCGAGGGAGGGGGAATTGCAGTGGGCAGGAGAGTGGTGAGTGGGCACCCGCGAGGATCCAGTCCTGGTTTTTATTGAGTGCTCTCTTGTTATCCAGTTGGGTGCCCGTGGGCACGGTAATGGGTGTGGCATCAGAGCCTAAATAGGATGGGATCAGACCTACTGAGGAGGGGTAGCAGTGGGGCAGGCTGATACACACACGCCCTGTCCTGGATTGGGGTGATCTGTAGATCTAGATTACATCCTGGGGGGGGGGAAGGAGGGGGCCGAAGGTCCCTGCGCCTCTCACCTTCTCTATCCACATGATCTGGGAACGGAGTCTCTCCTCGCCCTCCTGTTCTGAACCCCCTGGATTTTGGAAGCGGGGTGTGTGTGTGGGGGGGTTTCTGAACACAGAGCCCCAACTTGGCGGCTGGGGCCTGATCTCTCTAACAGCCCCCCACCCCCTTCCCCTCCAGCCTTTGGCTGTGTCTCTCCCGGTGCCCGCCCGCCCGCCAGCCCTGGGAGCTGTGGGAAATTTCGCCGCTTGCTGCCCGGCAATGAACTAATCTCGCCTCATTGGGAAACTATGTCATTTAAGAGAGCCTGGCCCGCCATGTCGTGGGGAGGGGGGGAGGGTGGTAAATTAGGGAGCGCGTTTCCCAGCCCAGAATCCCATCGCTTGGGTTAAATATCTTGGCTGAGTCCCGGCCTGCGGCTTCGCCTTGCTGATTTTAACTGAAAACATGTGTCTCTGCCGAGGATTTCCTCTGCCTCCTTGCTCAGCGCCTGCAACAGAACCAGCCCCACATGGGCCCCGCGCTGAGTGGGGCCGGGCCCGGCCAGGAGCCCCAGGAGGGGAAGATGCAAAGCGATGGAAGGGGACAGGAGGAGGCGCTCTCCCCTCTGAGTCTGCGCAGAAGCTAGTGTGGTGCTGGGAGCTGCTGTGGTGCTGGGAGCGGGATGGGAGGGCTCGGGAGGGAGCATTCTGTCCCAGCAGTCAGAGCTTGCCCCACCACTAGGGGGCGCTGTGCTGCACAGAGTGGGATGGGGGGGGGTCTGGAAGGGTCGCTTCCCCTCCCAGTCGGTGCTTGACCCAGCGCTAGGGGGTGCTGTGCTGCTGCTGCCCAGAGGAAAGCCAGGCGGGCGGGTGGAGTTCTGTGCTCTGACCCTGCTCCCCGACAGGAGCACCGGGGGAAGGCGGGGACTGCAGGCAGAAAGGGTGGGGAGGGGCCCCCTCTTGCTCTGACCCAGGGCCCCACAAAACCCTAATCCGCCCCTGGCACTAAGGGGTCACTCAGCTGCAGAGAATGGGGTGGGTGCTGCTCCCCCACGTTGTGTTATGGGGGCTGCCTTTCAGATGAGACCTAAACCCTGCAGTGCTTCTCCACGTCAAGCCCCGATCCTGGCCCAGCCCTCTCAGGGGAAGCGGCATATTGCCTACCTGAACTGCCCCAGGAGTTACTGCCGCATCTCCGCCACCCCTCACAGTAACGCCACTGCCACCCTCCACCCCAGAGCTGGCTGCAGCGCAGGGCCGGGTGGAGCTGAATAGGGCCCAGCGGTTGTGCCTGATCCATCGTCCTGAAAATGGGTCCAGAACCAGTGATTCCAGCTGGGACCTTTTCTGGCATTTCTGCTGCCCGCGGGACCTGAGAAACGTGGCGGAAGCAGAAATGTGATGGGTCCGAGCTGCTCCCAGGCCAGGCAGGAATAGAAGCCACGTGTCCTGGCTCCCCACTCCCTGCTCTCACCCACTGTCCTCCCAGAGCTGAGGATAGAACCCAGGAGTCCTGGCTTCCAGCCCCCACTAGATCCCATTGCCCTCCAAGGTGGGGGATAGAACCCAGGAGTCCTGGCTCTCTGCTCCTCCTGGTCTAGCCGTTAAGCCACAACTAGGCCTAGTGAGATGTTTTGGGGACTGACCCCCCAGCTCAGGCTCCCAGCTCACCTTCCCTGTGTCAGGAGGCCTGGAGCGGCGTGGCTTTGGGGGCGGGGGGGTGCTTGGCCGGGTACCAGGCTGGGCGCCCGGCTGCCAGGCGGCTGATTTGCTGCGTCAATGCCCCTTTTGTTGCAGTTGCGCTTGGCCTGGGGGGCCCGGCCGATCTCAGCATGGGCTCATGTGGGGTCCCATTGTCAGGCCCTCCTCTGACGCACAGGGGCTCCCGGAAGGCAGGATCAGCTTTAACCCTTTGCTGGGTCGGGGTGGGACACACGCTGCCTCCCCCCGTGGAGCTGTCCCCTCCATGCCAGTGCACCAAGGGCCCTGGCTCTTCCGACGGCCCCCAGCCCCGGATGCAAAGCCAGCCAGGGTCTAATAAACACGCTGGCTGAGCCAGCCGGGCCATCTAGCCCAGTGTCCCGGCCCAGCTGCTGCAGAGGAAGGTGTGACAGTCCTACAGGGGGCAGCGATGGGCCCCCGGGAAAGTTGCCCCCTCTGCACCCCCCCAAGTGTGAGGTTGGCTCATGCTGAAGCAGGAGGGTTCGATCCCTACCCAGACTCCTCGGTATCTGGCCCAAATCCCCCCCTCTGCCTTGTGCTGGCTCTCTCCTCCCTTCGTCCCCCTCCCTGCGCCTGTCGTCCTGTCCGCGGTCCCATGCCCATCTGTCTTAGATCCTAACCTCTGCAGGCTGGAAAATAAATCTGCTAGTCACTGGGGTCCTGCCAGCTCCAGACAGGGCGTGGCACCAATCGAGCTCAGGCAGTAGGAAGGGGCTCATGGAAACTGATGGGGGGGGGGGGTGGCACCAAGCAGATCCCAGCTCCCTCTCCCCTTGCACCCTGCGAGCCGTTTTCTTAGTGGTAGATGGTCCTTCGACCCAACCTGGCAGTTTCACGTGGGTCCAAATTTTTCAGTGTCCTTCTGTCCCATGCTCAAGGAGAAAGGCTAACGCCAATGGGACGTGTCCCATCCAAGCCCAGGTTCCATGTCTTCTCTCTGCTGGGGCACCCCCCATTGCTCCCCCCGGCGAGCCCTTGAGCTGCCGAGGGACCTCCATTCTGGAGAGGCCTAGCCCGTGGTTCGGTGAGCATCAAACCCCCTCCCTGTGGTGTTGTCTTGTAGCTCAAGGTGTCGTGGCTCCTGTTCTTAGCGCTGGATAGCTAGGGTTCGATCCCTGCCGAGGGTAGTTAGAGCCGCATGATAGAACTTTGGAGGAGAATGGCTGGGTGTGAGGGACTGAGTGGGGGCTAGGCACCCCCCTGGGGTACCTGCTCAGTGCTCCCAAGGAGAGGGGGGGTTAGCTCCCCAGCCCCAGAGGGGATGTGTCCAGTAGAAGCTGGGTGAAGAGCAGTGCCCCTGGTGGAGGGAGAGTGGGTTAGTCACAGCAGTGGTGGGGCCGCCCTGGCTGTGTGGCCATGTGGGTGAGGGCTCAAGAAAGGCAGGCATGGCACCAAGGGCTGTTGCCAGTCCGTGACATGTGGGTAGTGGTGCTGCCCTCCAAGGAGCACTGCAGCCCTGAAAGTAGCATGGAGTGCCCCCCAGAGGAGGGGCAGGGTTGCCCGAGCTGGCCTGCTTGGATCTGTGGGGGAGCAGGTCTCCTGGGTTCTATTCCCATCTCTCAGGCTGACTCGCCCTGTGAGCATGGGGGTGTCGCTGGGGAAGGGGGCTTGGCGCAAACTCGGTGTCATGATCAGCAACTGCAGCACCAGCTCCTCTCCACAGGAGCAAGGCACTGCTGTGGGCCCGGGGAGCTCCCAATGGCTGGGCACTTCCCTTGCCTCTTTCTTTCTCCCCTTGCGTTACGTTCGTTCTTCTTTGCCTCGTCCCTTCTCTCTCCTTCATTCCTTCCTTCTCCGTGTTCTTGCTCTCCCTCCTCCCTTGTGGTTCATTCAGTCTTTTCTTTTCCTGCTCTTGCTCCTTCCTTCTTTCTCGGGAAAGAAAAGGGGCCAAGGAAGGACATCCCCCCCCACCCCCGCCATCCCCGATCCAAACAAACCATTTCCAAATGGCTCCCTAGGAGAGACTGGCGCCCACAAAGCCAGCGAGTTCAAAGTGAAGCCGGCACGTTCCGGCACAGCTGGAGGTACAGCTGCAGGTCATTAGTCTGCAGCCGCGGGGACAGGCGCTCTCCCCAGGCACCCGCACCCTGGAAGGGCTCAGCATGGCCAGGGGCACCTCCCTTGTGGCCTCCAGCACGCACAGGGCACACAAGGAAGGGCTGTCTGCCCACGCTGCTCGAACGTGCTCCTTGTGCTCACCGCCAGCCCCGTTCCCAGCGGGGCCTTGCGGGAAGGGAGAGCACAGGCCTGCACTGTTGCCCATAGGCACCCTGCGGGCCCCATAGCCTTGGTTACCAGTAGGAGGTGCTCTCCCCTCTAACTTCAATGCAGCACCCAGGGGCCCTGTACTGCAGGGAGTGGGGCAGAGGGCGCTCTCCCCTCACAGTCAATGCTGGCCCCAATGCCCCAGTGCAGCGCTTGGGGGCGCTGTGCTGCAGGGAGCAGCTCAGTAGGGGGCGCTCTCCCATCCCAGTCAATGCTGGCCCCAATGCCCCGGTTGGGTGCTGTGGGAGGGAGTGTTGTCTGGGCGACAGGATTCCTGGGCCCATGGAGGGAGTGTGACCTGGAGGGTGGAGGAGGGGTGGGGACCAGGACTCCTGGGTTCGATGCCAGGATCTGGGAGGGGACGAGGCTGATGCAGGGGAGCTGCTACAATCCCGAAAAGCCCTCTGGAGGGGGAGTCATGGTTGTACTGGGTGAGTGAAAGTCAGACTCACTCCGTGCCTACGCCGGACGCCTCTGAGGCCAGGGGCAGCAGGGTCAGGCTCTGCGACTGGCTGCGTGCAGGTTAACCCGCTGGAAGTAGAGGCGGGCGTTTGAACTGCTTTCGTTAATCCAGAGCGAGGGACGTTCATGCGCGGACGCACCTGCTCCAGTTCAAATCAGGCTGGCGTGGGTTTCGTTCCAGTCGATCAGGAGCAGGGGGACGCGAAAGTGAAACCTGTCAGATTTAAGCTGGAATCAGAGGGTCCTGGCGAGGGGTTAAACGAATCCGGTTTAGCCACTCTGGTGCAGGGTCGTGTGTACGTGGGATCTGGGCTCAGCCAAGCCCCCTGAATAACCAGGAAAGGGACCGAGCAGGACTCAGCCCAGTGGCCTGTGAGGGCTGAGTTTTCAAGATGTCAGTTCAGTTCCAGGGCAAGGGGCGGCCTGGAGGTGCTGGCAGGCACTGCTAGCTCTGGGGTGGCCTAGATTTGACCAGGGAAGCGTGAAATTCACAGCCTGCGCCATGTGCCCTGCTTCCTGGTGGAAAGGCTCCCACTGGGGACCAAGGGCTTGGGAGGAAGGAGCTCTGCTGGCCGCCGGGGGCCTGCGGGTCCGGGCTCAGACCCAGGCATTCCTTCCCCCAGTCTCCAGAGGAGACAGCTCCTGGAGAGGGCTTGATCGGCCAGCTCAGTGCTTTGGCATCATTATCAGCTCTGGCTGGCGGTGTCTTGGGTTGTCCGTCTCAAAGCCTGGCATGATGCTCTGTGGCTGGGCATGCTTTGCATTGGCACAAATGGTGGTTGCATAAAGCCATAGCTGGCAGTTCTGTGGTTGGTGTATTCAGGGGCTCCATGGTTTTCAGGACCTGGCATTCTCTGCAGCTGGCACGACCGGTAGTTGCATAAGCAATAGCTGACAGCCGCATGGTTGGCACAGTCTGTGGTTGGCACAACCCTCATTTTCATGTTCAGGGGCTGGCATGTTCTGGAGACATTTTGCTCTGCGCTGGGCATGAACTTTAGCGTGGTACTTGGTACGACCCAGTGCCTGGCGTGATCACTGGCTCTGGAGTTACCACGGTCAGTGGCTGGCATGCGCCGCGGTTGGCAGACCTGCATTTTTCAGTGGCCAGCAGGAGTCCCGGCTCTGGGGTGTGTCAGGATCTCACATGCTCCTGCAACTGACGCAATCAGTCCTTGGCCTGAACAGCGGCTGTCGCTGGCCCGGGGGAGGCTTAGTGCGAGCGATAGCTCTGCAGTCACCACGATCCGCGGGTAGCGTGCCCACCATTTGCACAATCAACGCTGGGCACAAGTGGCAGTGGTGCGGTTCGCACTAGCCATGACTGTCAGATGCGCCCCCCCCCCCGGCTTGCCGTTCTTCTGCATCCGGCTCATGGACAGCGGCTGGGTCTGAGAAGCCAGACGTCCCAGCCAATAACCCGCGGGCAGGGAGGATGGTGGCGCCTCCCTTTGAGGGGGGGTGTGTGCTGTGGCTGCCCCCACTCAGGGACCCAGCGCCAGGAGGAGCGGGAATAACTCCCCGGTTCCCAATCCGAATCCTCCCGGGGCCCTGAACAATGATAGTAAAACCTCAGTGAGTGTGAGATATTAGCTCTGGGATGTGTGTCAGTCATATTAGACCTGTGTGTGTGTGTGTGTGTGTGTGTGCAATATTAGATCTGTGTGTGTGTGATATTAGATCTGGGGTGTGTCTGTGTCAGTCATATTAGATCTGTATGTGTGTGTGCGCGTGATATTAGATTGGGGTGTGTGTCAGTCATTAGATTGGGGGGTGCAATATTAGCTTTGGGGGGTGTCTGTCAGTCATATTAGATCTCTGTGTGTGCGATATTAGATCAGGGAGGTGTCAGTTATATTAGATTGTGTGTGTGCACGATATTAGATTTGGGGTGTGTGGGTGTTTGTGATATTAGATCTGGGGGTGTGTGTCAGTCAGATTGGGGTGTGCGTGTGATATTAGATTGAGGTGTGGCGGGTGTCAATATTAGGAGTGTGTGTGTTAGAGTCATGCGATCGTGTGTGTGTGTGTGTGTGTATCAGTCAGAATAGCTCTGGGCCATGAGCGTGTGCAATGTTAGATTGGGGGGATGTCGGATCTGGGACATGTGTGAAAGAGAGATTAGGTCTGGGGAGTGTGTGTGTGTGTCGTTGGAACTGGGGTGTGAGTGTGTGTGTGAGAGATTGGATTGGGGGAGGTTCATGCATCCATCAGTCATTAGATCTGCTGTGTGTGAGATTAAATCTGGTGTGTGGGTGTGTCAGTCATTAGATCTGGGATGTGTACGATATTGGATTGGGGGGTGTGTGATTGTGTGTGGATCAGTCATTAGATCCGGGGTGTGTGTGATTGTGATTGTGTGTGTGTGTGTGTGTGTCACACTGAACACAGTGTGTGCCTGTCCGAGTGTGAGCGCGTGTGCACAGCCCAGGGAGCGGTGCCGCTGGCAGGGCAGTGCAGCGGCAGCAGGAGAAGGAGGGGGAACGCAGTGAAAATATTTTCCGTGTCTTTGCCTGAAGTCATTCTGTGGTTTCTGAAAAAATGTGCTGTATATTTTCAGGGCTGCGTCACATGACCGGCCGGGGTTATGAATAGCCGAGGATAATGATTTCTTAGTGAATGTTAGAAAACACACACACACACACACACACACACATACACACACGCACGCACAACCGAGGCGAAGGGAGAGACGGAGCCACATGCGCCCGGGGACGGACGGACGGACGCAGCCAGTTTGGAAAGTTTCCTCCGCTCCAGGTGTGACGCCCCCCACCCGTGGCTCCCAGGTGCGACTGACTCAGGCGTTGGGGCTTGGGGCTCGCAGCCGGGCGGGGGGAAGGCTGGGAGCTGTGATTTGTGGCTGGTGGGTGGCGTCCCCGTCCCTGCCGGAGTGCGTGGGCTCTTTGGGGCGTCTGTGCCCGGCTCGGGGAAGGACTTTGGTGGGGTGGGCGGGAGGGGGAGGCAGAGTGGGGCCAAGTGACGGAGTGTCCGCAGGCGTGTTTGGAGTGTGGGGCTGGGGATGGGAGTGGGGGAGGGTGTCTGGGGGGGGGGGCAGTGTGGATGTGTGTGGGATCAGGACACACGTGTCTCACCCCAGACGGGCTCAGGCAGAATCTCACAGCTGCTCTCCGCCATCACAGCCAGTCCCCCAGCCCCAATCCTCACCCAGACCCCATTGCGACTCCAGGTCCCCACCCAGCTTCCTTTCCCTGTCAATGACCATGTTTTGGGGGGTGCTGCCTCCTCGCCATGAAAGCTGCAGCCCCCCGGCCCTGGGGAGGTGCCAGCTCTTTGTGCCAGCCCTGCCCCCCCAACCCCACTGCCTGCTGCTCAGGGGGCTCCTTGCAGAGCTGATGGGGAGAGCGGGGGAGTCTGAACTGGTTTTGTGCCCCCTGAAGGTCTGTGCTACTGGATGGAACAGGGGGCTGCTGGACAAGTGTGTGTGTGTGGGGGGGGGGTTGTTCCTTGACCCCGCTCTGCTAGATCAGAGCTGGGGGGGCCGGGTGGAGGGGTTGGGGGTGGGGAGGTGCTATGGGAGGGGAAGAAGGGGATTTTCCATCCATCCTATGTTGGGAGGGAGGGGGAGATTTGCTGGGTGCTTTTGAGGAGGGTCCCTCTTTATGGACCCGCCCCCTGGCCTATTCCCGCAGGGCCCTCACAGGGGGTGCGCCATGGGGCTCGGTTGCAGCGCCTCAGAGCAGAGGGGTTTGGGTCGGGGCGCGTGGGTGGCACATGGCTCCCGCGGGGGAGGGGGAACAGGGCCGCGGGGGTAGGGCCGATTCGGGGAAGGCCTCCTTTCTTCCCCAGTCCCACTCCAACCTCCGGGGCTCTAGGCGACTCCGTCTGGTGCAGGGGGCTGGGAGCGTTGGGCCTTCTGTGAGGGAGACGGGTGGGGGCTCTCACTCCACTGGCCTAGAAGCAGCAGGGAGGGGGCGCTGTGGAGCAGGGCCTGCCCCCCTTACTGTGCCCTTGGCGCTGCTCATCTCACCCTTAGCCCCCCAGGGAATGGGGGTGCTGAGGGTGGGCTGTGCCCCATTAACCCCCAATATCCAGGGTAAGAAGGGGGTCTGTCTATCTGTCCATCCATCCCCCTACACACCTCTCTCTTGGTGCATTTCTTTCTATCTACTCTCCCGTGTATTACGGTAGCAGGCTGAGGCCCTAGTCTGGACGGGCTCCCGGCTGTGCAAGGCGCTGTACGTGCGTCTCTGCTCTCTGCCTCGCCTGTCCCTCCGCTCTCCCACGCCCGCCTGGCCTTTGGGCCCTAGGAACCTCTCGCAATCTCGGGCCGATTTCCAGCGAATACCAATGGGCGTCGCCCTGCTGAACCCAGCCAGGGATCAGCGGGGGCAAGGCTGAGTTACAGCGGCTGTGGGGCTGGCCCGGGGAGGGGGCCCGGCGGAGGTGTGGTGCACGTAAAGGCACAGACTGGAGCTCATCTGCCTTGGCTCACCCTCCGGTGATGCTGTGCCGGAGATACAGGCCAAGACCCTGCAGGTGGGTCCCGCTCGGCAAGCTGCCTTAGGGGCGTAGCTGTGGGAGCAGAGCCAGCCGCCTTGGGGAGCCAGCTGAGCTTGCCAGGCTGACTAGGGGATTTAGACACTCTGCTCCAGTTAGCTTTCGGTCCCTCCCGTTGGCCTGGAAACTCTCAGCCCCAGATGCCTCCGCTTCTCTAGAGCGCAGGGCAAGCCCATGGCCACGCCACCCCCCCATCCTATGTGCGTTGGGGGGCACCCTCTGGAGGAGGAGGGGCGCCCGACTCTGTGGCCAACCTACTCCTTTGTCTATTGGCATAGCCACAGTGAGAGCCTTTTGCAAAGCGGGCACCTCGCAGCTGAGACGAATGGGCTGGAGAGCGACTTGTGCTCTCTTCATGGCCTTGGGCTAGAATCGAGTTGGTGGCTCGGAGGAGCGGGCAGAGTCCGGAGCCCCTGGTCTCTGCTGGGCGGTCCAATGTTCAAGGGGCTGGCATCGTCCAGCAGAACCCGGCGTTGCCCTAGGGGGTAGAGCACGTGGGGCCTGGCACCAGGGCGCCTGGGTTCTCTCCCCAGCTATGGCAGCATGTGTGGTCAGAGCACAGATATGGGCATCCGGACGCCTGGGTTCCATTCTCAGTGAGGGGAGGGTGCGTGGGCAGAGCAGAGGTGTGGGTGTCAGGATGCCTGGGTTCTATCCCCAGCTCTGGGAGGGAGCGTAATCCTAGAGGTTGGACTGGGAGGCAGGACATCTGGCTCTGCCTCCGACCGTGGGCCAAGGCCCTGCATGCCTCAGTTTCCCCATTTGTACTGTAGCTCCCAAGGGAGGGCATGAGGCTCAATCCAGCCATTTGCAAAGTTGCTTTGGTGTTTGTGGATGATGTTTTGGGTGGGGGAGAGAAGAAATTCCTAGTTCCAGGCTGCCCCCCAATGGCCCCAACGGTGGCTGCTACCAAGTCCAGGCAGTAGCTCCCCACTTTCCATCCACTCCCCTGAACTCTGGCCTCTAACCTGGGCTCCCAAGGGCTGGTTCTGCTCCGGAAGGGGTTGTGTCTCCATGGGCTCTGGGTTGCTCCGGGACCCTATCCCCAGCATACCTGCTTCCTTGCTGGCTAGGATCCATTTGGAGAAATCTTTCCTCCAGCTAGCTCTGAGCTGGAGTCCAGCCTGGATCCTGCGTCGGCAGCAGATCCTGGAGCCTAGTCCCCTTGCAGCATCTTCCTTGCTGGGGCTGGGGCACAAGCAGGAAATACCCAGCTTGACTCTCAGATCCCAAGGCAGAGTCTGAGGCGCTGGTAGTCACAGGCCGAGCTGAGCAGCGTCCCAGAGAACACTGAACACCATGGGGCTGTTTCTGCAGAGTCCCCTTCTGCGAAAGGATCTGTACCCCACTTCCCCACTCCCCCCTGAAACAAACAGCAGGTGTTTTCTCTTCGGTTTGCTCGCATCAGGGCAACATTTGGTATCACTGGGACATTCGGCAGAGGGGCTGGAACATAGATAGCTCAAACCCCGCTGCATTTCTCGGGTTGTGGGTATTTATTAAAGGCAAAGTGTTTTAGGAAGAGGGTGTGGAATTGTGGTTAGAACAAGGGGAAACTGGACTCCTGGGTTCTATCCCCGGCTCGGGGGGGGGGGTTGCCTAGTGGTTAGAGCAGGGGAGCCTAGCTATGGGAGGGGAGTGGGGTCTGGTGGATTGGAACTGGGAGGCAGGTTCTGTTCCCAGCTCTGGGAGTAGTTAGAGCTGGAGGATCAGGACTCAGGACACCTGGCTTCTGTCCCCAGCTCCACCACTGACCTGCTGGATGATCTTATCCCTCTGTGCCTCAGTTTCCCCCCTCTGTAAAATGGGGGTGATAGCGTGTACCCAGCTGGGAGGCAAAGGGGCTGCTTGGGAAGCTCCCTGCCAGGCTGTAGAAGCAACAAACTGTTATTACTGGGGACAGCATGGGATCCAGTGCCAATTATCTAAAACATGCCCCCCCTCCCCCTGGCTCACTGCATAAGATCCCTGCAGTCAGGGTGAGCCCCATCCCCCGGCTGGAGCAGCTGTTCAGTGATAGAGCGCTTGATCTAACCCAAGCCTGCTAGACTCTGCGTGGGCCCTGCTCCTTCTGCGCCCCGATGCCCTTCCTGGTTTTTTTCACCATTCAGTGAGCCTAGCTCATTGATGTGGAATGCCCCAGGGGATCCCAACTGGCTTGCAGGAGCTGGAATAGCACCAGGCATGGAGATGCAGCCACCTCTGGGGTGGGGCATGGCAGCAGGAGGATTTAGGAGAGGGAGTGAAGGAGACTCCTGAATCTGACTGAAATGACAAGGGAAATTTAGGGAGGCAGAACGGACTCACTCAAGGGGAATTTGGCCAGGGGGCTGGAATGGGCCAAAGGACCAGCTTTATTTCTTAGCCGAGAGACCCAGGTATACCAGTGAAAGTACACAGAAAGGAGGGTGTGGCCATGAGTTGTATGTGTGAGCATGAGCACACTCACCATTGCCCTCTACTGGCTGAAATCACAGTGGACCGACTATGTGTCAGAGTCCCTATACTATTAAGAGCTGAGGGGGATTCCTCCTTAACTCAGGTGGCCGTGGGAGCAGAAGGCTGTGCGTTCGAGCCCGGCTGTCGCTAGCAGGGTCAGAGCAGCCCCTGGGAAGGGAGGTCCCTATGAACAGATCACAGCACGGTTAGGCACACGTGCTAGCATCCAGCGTTGTGGGTCTTATCGGTTCCGTGGTGCCCAAATCAAGACGCTGCTGGGGTGCCAGCGGTTTGGAGCAGGACATTGGGGAAAGGCAGCTTGTGGGCGGGGGACCGTGGCCTGAGGTCCCGTCTCCCCCAACATCCAGAGCCCAGAACAGTTGGCTAACACACCGTTCCAGCTGCAGGATCTCTCATGCTGGTGATGGCGTTTGAGCAGGCAGACCCAGCCCAGCTCTCAGCCCCCAGGGCAGAGTCTGAGGTGCTGGCACTAAAGACCGTGCCAGGGCTACATGGGCATCGTTCAGTTTACCAGTGGGTGAACTCCTGACTCACATCCTCAATACACATATTGTCCTCTCACTAGACTGCCCCCTGAAGGGCCTGAGTAGCATTCAGAGGCAGTGTGCTCTAGTGGGTAGAACACTGCCCAAGCACTCAGGAGACACTGTCTCAGCTCTGCTCCTGAGGGACTTCCCCTTCCCCTCGTCTGTCTGGATTGTGAGGGATGGGGGCTGTCTCTGACTCTGTGTCTGGGCAGCACCCGGCACAATGGGACCCTGCTCTCAGGTAGGGCCTCGAAGCGATCGGCACTGTAGCTCCTCGCCATGGCTCAGGGCCTGGCGGGTTTCAAGCTGCGCCCGAGGATTTGGAGCATCGTCTGAGCTGAAGGGGAGCAAGTTGCCTCTTTTGGAGGCCTTCACTGCTCCTTTCTGCTCTATCCCAGCTATCACCAGGGCACCTGCATGCCCTGCAATGCCCCCCCGGCAGGCAGGACTATCCCCATTCTATAGTGAGGCACAGAGCGGCTAAGTGACATGACCAAGGGCATGCAGGAGTCCACGGGAAAGCAAGACTTGAACCTGACTCTCTTAAGAGCCAGGTTAGTGGTGTCAGCACTGGGCCATCCCTGCCAGCCGGGGCTTGGGCCCTGGGCTGTGGTAGGCCTGGTCTACAGGGGAAAGGTTTTGTTTGGTGTACGCCAAGGTGTGAATGGAAACTGACCTAGATCTCCTGGTCCCACTTCCCCCTGTGGGGACATTCTCCTCCCAGCATAACTCCACCTGCATAGTTCCCCCCTTCCCCCCCCCCCGGGGCACCAAGGCCAATAGCCCTGCATCATCTCCCGCGCTGTTATGACCCACCCCAGGGCAGATCCGCCTCCCTTGCTCCCCACCCTTTATCCTCCAGCCCTGTTCACATCGGCTTCGCTTTCCCAGAGATGCCAGGCGCTGCACGGGCGCCCCGCGAGAGCCGCTTCCTGCCCCAGGGAACCCACAGTCCAAACAGACGCGGAAGGGATGGGACGCAGCAGCAAAGCGAGGGGAAGGGGCTCGCCCCAGGCCACCAGCAGAGCTGGGAATAGACCCCAGGAGTCCTGGGCACCAGTGCCCTCGTTGCTAGCCCATACGGCTGCTCAACCCACTCACCGGGTGCTCTAACAGGGAGGGGCACTGGCCTAGCAGCCAGGACACCTGGGTTCTATTCCTGACTCTGCTGCTGACTCACTGACCTTGGGCGAGCCGCCCACTTCCCCTTCTTCATGCCTCAGTTTCCCTGTCTGTAACCCTGGGATAATGACACCTTGAGGGAAGAGCCTGTTCTTCCCAATGCCAGGTGTTCTTGTTGTAGAGGGCGGTTGCGACCCCACCTCTCTCTGGCTGCCCACGCCCAGGGAGCTGCTGCCCCATTCCCACGCCAACTCACAGTTCCCGCCCTGCCCGGCTAATCTCTCGCCATACCGGGCCCTCTGGCTGGCTACAGGCGAGAGGTGTGGGCATGCCCAGTGAGGGTGTTAAACCCCAGCCCGATGGTGGCTCTGCAGGGACCTGGAGACCAAGATCAGAGAGGCTGTGACCCCGGCAGGGGCAGAGAGAGCCCCCCTCCCCTGCCCGTTTACGTTCCATTTCTAGCTCAGAAAGGGGAGTGGTGGTGGGGGAGCTGGGAGCCAGGACTCCTGGGTTCTTTTCCCAGCTCTGCTCTGATTCGCTGTGGGAATGGCTTCCCTTCTGTGTGCCTCAGTTTCCCACTGACCCCTTCTGAGGAGGGCTTTGAGCCTCTATAAGTGTCGAGCAGGTGCTTTGAGATCTCAGGGCCGGCACTGCAACAGGAGCCCAGCACTGTGGCGTCACTGTCCCAGAGAGCCCAGGGCAAGGAGGTGCTGGGAGCTCTGGGGTTCCCTGGTGCTTGGAGGCCTGTGGCTGGGTCCTTCCCTGGGGCGTGGTGCGGCCCGGCCCTGCTCGCAGCACCTTGGGAAGTGCCCTGGGCACCAGCACTGCTGGGGGGGCCGGGAGGCAGGGGATGCGTCTCTCCCGTCCGCCACTGCAGCGCCCTCCTGACTCAGCCACCTCTGGTCTTGGCCGAGCTCCCTGGGCAGTGGCTGAGTCACACCCGAAACTGCGGCACTGCGGGCAACAGGCTGGGAGCTGCCAAGGCCGGGCAGTAGCCTCCCCTCAGAGCCTGGTATCGGCCCAGGATCCATTCCCCAAGCAGAACCGCCAGAGCCAGGGTTCACGCTTCCAGCCCCTGATAGCAGCTGGATCTGCCCGCTGGGCCACCAGCACCAGCCCCTCACCTGCCCCCGCATGCCAGGAACAAGCCCAGTCGAGCCCCCCTTGCCCGCCCACCGGGGCTGCCGAAGCCAGATGGCGGTGCTAAAATTACTCCCGGCCCGGGCGGGGAGCTGGGGGTGGGGAGCTGCGCTTAGCCGTCCCTGCCCGGCTGGCTGGGAGACAGGCCCCGGCTTGCTGGCTGGGTTATATTTTTTTTTTATTATTATTTTTTTTTTAAAGGAGCTAATTCGGTCATGGAAAAAGGTTTGGGTGGAAATACCTTCCCCAGACGTGTGAGCGGAGGCAGTAAATGGGAGCTTTGTTCGGCGGCTGGGCTGGGAGGCCCAGCCCAGCGCGGCAGGGAGAGGAGCTCGGAGGCCAATCCCAGCCCCCCTCGTTCTTAAAGCCCCTCCAGTCAGAACCCCCACCATGGAGCCAGAGCCCTTGGGGAGCTGAATCTCCCCCCCCGCTCCCCCCCGCTGGCAGGCGCAGAAGTCCGGCTGGCTCCACAGAGCCGGGCGGCAGTGGGTACTTGTGTGGCGTCAGGCTCCGGGCGGCTTGGCGCTCAGGGCTGGCCTAGCTTGAGGCAGCGAGGTCTAGTGGCTAGAGCACCGGGTTGGGACTCAGCAGACCTGGGCTTGGCTCTGCCGCTGGCCTTGGGCCCGTCCTTTCTCCTCTCTCTCTAGTTAGGTACTGAGCTGTCTGGGGCAGGGACCGGGTCTCACTCTGTGGCCGTGCAGCATCTGACACCAAGGGCCCTGAGCTCGGGTGGGGGTCTCTGCTACCTGATAATCATCTGGGTTTGGGGTCAGCCCCTCTACCGCCTTGGCTGGGGTCAGTTACCCTGGGCAGCGTCTGCTGGTCCTGGATCACCTAGGGTATGTCTACACTACGAAATTAGTTCGAATTTATAGAAGCCGGTTTTATTGAAATCGGTTGTATACAGCCGATTGTGTATGTCCACACAATAAAATGCTCTAGGTGCTCTAGTCGGCAGACCGCGTCCACAGTACGAGGCTAGCGTCGACTTCCGGAGCATTGCACTATGGGTAGCTATCCCACAGCTATCCCACAGTTCCCGCAGTCTCCGCCGCCCCTTGGAATTCTGGGTTGAGATCCCAATGCCCGGATGATGCAAAACAGTGTCGCGGGCGGTTCTGGGTACATGTCGTCAGGCCCCTCCCTCCCCCGTCACAGCAACGGCAGACAATAGATTCGCGCCCTTTTATCTGGGTTAGTTACCTGGGTTACCTGTGCAGACAACATGGAGCCCGCTCAGCACAGCTGAGCTCACCGTCACCATATATCCTCTTGGTGCCGGCAGACGTGGGACTGCATTGCTACACAGCAGCAGCTGCTAACTGCCTTTTGGCGGTAGACGGTGCAGTAGACTGGTAGCCTTCATCGGCGATCTGGGTGCTGGCAGCCGTGGGGCTTGCCTTTTGGCAGTAAATGGTGTATTATGACTGTTAGCCGGCCTATTACAAGTCGGGTCATCGCACATTAGCAGAGTCTTCCCTGAGCAGCAGCTCGTGCAATAGGCCTGAAGACCATCGTCATACACCGCCCCGTATTTGCTGCCAAGCACCCAGAAAGATGCCGAGGGCTATCAGTCACGCTGCACCGTCGTCTTAAGATGTAAAAAATAGATTTTCTCTGTATTCATTTGCTTCCCCCTCCCTCCGTCAAATCAACGGCCTGCTAAACCCAGGGTTTTCAGTTTAATCTTTGGGGGGGACCAGTCTGTGACAGTTGTTTGTGTCTCTCCCTGATGCACAGCCACCGTTCTTTATTTTAATTCCCTGTGCCTGTACGCCATGTCGTCACTCGGCCCCCCTCCCTCCTTCCCCTAGGCCGTCAGATACTACGTTTGCGCCACAGCTCGAGCCGCGAAGCGGTTCACGCCTTTTCTTTGAATTCTGGGTTGAGATCCCAATGCCCGGATGATGCAAAACAGTGTCGCGGGCGGTTCTGGGTACATGTCGTCAGGCCCCTCCCTCCCCCGTCACAGCAACGGCAGACAATAGATTCGCGCCTTTTTACCTGGGTTACCTGGGTTACCTGTGCAGACAACATGGAGCCCGCTCAGCACAGCTGAGCTCACCGTCACCATATGTCCTCTGGGTGCCGGCAGACGTGGGACTGCATTGCTACACAGCAGCAGCTGCTAACTGCCTTTTGGCAGTAGACGGTGTAGCATGAGTGATAGCCGTGGGGCTGGCAGCCGTAGGGCTGCATTGCACCAGCCCCTTCCAGGCGATGGTATATTATGACTGGTACCCGTCGTCGTCGTACTGGAGTGGCTGTCAATCATGGCCACCTGGGCAGACATGCTACTGTCTCGATGATGACGGTTACCAGTCATAATGTACTATTTTCTGCCAATTGCCCAATATTGTCTGCTAAGCACCCAGAAGAGGCCGAGGGCGATGCTGGGTGCTGGCGGACGTGGGGCTGGCAGACATGGGGCTGCATTGCTACACAGCAGCAGCCCCTTGCCTTTTGGCAGATGATGGTATATTATGATTGGTACCCATCATCATCATACTGGTATGGCTGTCACTCATGCTGCAGCGTCGGCTGCCACCTTAAGATGTAAAAAATAGATTTATTCTGTGTTCATTTGCTTCCCCTTCCTCCGTGAAATCAACGGCCTGCTAAGCCCAGGGTTTCCAGTTTAATCTTTGGGGGGACCATTCTGTGTGACAGTTGTTTGTGTTTCTCCCTGTTCCTGTACCTGTACGCCATGTCGTCACTTGGCCCTCCCTCCCTCCCTCCCTCCCTCCCGCCCTCCTTCTCCTGGTCCATCAGATACTACTTTCGCGCCTTTTTTCTGACCAGGCGCCATAGCTAGCACTGGGATCATGGAGCCCGCTCAGATCACCGCGGCAATTATGAGCACTATGAACACCACGCGCATTGTCCTGGAGTATATGCAGAGCCAGAACATGCCAAGGCGAAACCCGGACCAGGCGAGGAGGCGATTGCAGCACGGCGACGAGAGTGATGAGGAAATTGACATGGCCATAGACCTCTCACAAGGCACAGGCCCCAGCAATGTGGAAATCATGGTGTCACTGGGGCAGGTTGATACCGTGGAACGCCGATTCTGGGCCCGGGAAACAAGCACAGACTGGTGGGATCGCATCGTGCTGCAGGTATGGGACGATTCCCAGTGGCTGCGAAACTTTCGCATGCGTAAGGCCACTTTCATGGAACTTTGTGACTTGCTTTCCCCTGCCCTGAAGCGCCAGAATACCAAGATGAGAGCAGCCCTCACAGTTGAGAAGCGAGTGGCGATAGCCCTGTGGAAGCTTGCAACGCCAGACAGCTACCGGTCAGTCGGGAATCAATTTGGAGTGGGCAAATCTACGGTGGGGGCTGCTGTGATCCAATTTGCCAGGGCAATGAAAGACCTGGTGATAGCAAGGGTAGTGACTCTGGGCAACGTGCAGTCAATAGTGGATGGTTTTGCTGAAATGGGATTCCCAAACTGTGGCGGGGCCATAGACGGAACCCATATCCCTATCTTGTCACCGGAGCACCAAGCCACCGACTACGTAAACCGCAAGGGGTACTTTTCAATGCTGCTGCAAGCCCTGGTGGATCACAAGGGACGTTTCACCAACATCAACGTGGGATGGCCGGGAAAGGTACATGATGCTCGCGTCTTCAGGAACTCTGCTCTGTTTCGAAAGCTGGAGGAAGGGACTTTCTTCCCGGACCAGAAAGTGACCATTGGGGATGTTGAAATGCCTATCGTGATCCTTGGGGACCCAGCCTACCCCTTAATGCCATGGCTCATGAAGCCGTACACAGGCAGCCTGGACAGGAGTCAGGACCTGTTCAACTACAGGCTGAGCAAGTGCCGAATGGTGGTGGAATGTGCATTTGGACGTTTAAAAGCGCGCTGGCGCAGCTTACTGACTCGCTCAGACCTCAGCGAAAAGAATATCCCTATTGTTATTGCTGCTTGCTGTGCGCTCCACAATATCTGTGAGAGTAAGGGGGAGACCTTTATGGCGGGGTGGGAGGTTGAGGCAACTCGCCTGGCCGCTGATTACGCGCAGCCAGACACCAGGGCGGTTAGAGGAGCACAGCAGGGCGCGGTGCGCATCAGAGAAGCTTTGAAAACGAGTTTTGTGACTGGCCAGGCTACTGTGTGAAACTTCTGTTTGTTTCTCCTTGATGAACCCTCCAACCCCCCCCCCCGACCCGGTTCACTCTACTTCCCTGTAAACCAACCACCCCACCCCACCCTCCCCTCCCCCTTGCAGAGGCAATAAAGTCATTGTTTTTTCACATTCATGCATTCTTTATTAGTTCCTTACAGAGGTAGGGGGATAATTGCCAAGGTAGCCTGGGATGGGTGGGGGAGGAGGGATGGAAAAGGACACACTGCATTTTAAAACTTTAACTCTTATTGAAGGCCAGCCTTCTGATGCTTTGGCGATCATCTGGGGTGGAGTGACTGGGTGGACGGAGGCCCCCCCACCGTGTTCTTGGGCGTCTGGGTGAGGAGGCTATGGAACTTGGGGAGGAGGGCTGTTGGTTACACAGGGGCTGTAGCGGCGGTCTCTGCTCCTGCTGCCTTTCCTGCAACTCAACCATACGCTCGAGCATATCACTTTGATGCTCCAGCAGACGGAGCATTGCCTCTTGCCGTCTGTCTGCAAGCTGACGCCACCTATCGTCTTCAGCCCGCCACTTGCTCTGTTCTTCCCGCGATTCAGCCCGCCACCTCTCCTCTCGTTCATATTGGGCTTTTCTCATCTCCGTCATTGACTGCCTCCACGCATTCTGCTGTGCTCTATCAGCCTGGGCGGACATCTGCAGCTCCGTGAACATCTCGTCCCTCGTCTTACGTTTTCTCTTTCTAATGTTCACGAGCCTCTGCGAAGGAGAAACATTTGCAGCTGGTGGAGGAGAAGGGAGAGGTGGTTAAAAAGGACACATTTTAGGGAACAATGGGTACACTCTTTCATTACAAGGTCGCATATTTCGGCTTGCAGGCAGCCATCGTAGGCCACAGTGTTTTGGCTTTTTTAACCTTCTTAACATGCGGGAAAGGTTGCAAACAGCAGCGCATTTCCCATATCAAGGATGAATTGGGTTGTCCATTTAAAATGGGGTTTCAATGTAAAAGGAGGGGGCTGCGGTTTCCCGGTTAACATGCGGCACAAACACAAGTAAACCACCCCCCCCCACACACACACACACGATTCTCTGGGATGATCACTTCACCCCTCCCCCCCACCGCGTGGTTAACAGCGGGGAACATTTCTGGTCAGAAGAGCAGGAACGGGCGCCTCTGAATGTCCCCCTTAATAAAATCACCCCATTTCAACCAGGAGAGCTTTCTGGAGATGTCCCTGGAGGATTTCCGCCCCATCCCCATACACGTTAACAGACTTGCTTGCTTTTTTTTTGTAATGTTTACAAATATTTACAAAGTTACACTCACCAGAGGTCTCCTGTGTGCCCTGAGGGTCTTGGGTGAGTTCGGGGGTTACTGGTTCCAGGTCCAGGGTCACAAACATATCCTGGCTGTTGGGGAAACCGGTTTCTCCGCTTCCTTGCTGCTGTGAGCTACCTACAGTACCTCCATCGTCATCTTCCTCGTTCCCCGAACCGTCTTCCCTGTGTGTTTCTCCAGTGAGAGAGTCATAGCACACGGTTGGGGTAGTGGTGGCTGCACCCCCTAGGATCGCATGCAGCTCCGCGTAGTAGCGGCAAGTTTGCGGCTCTGCCCCGGACCTTCCGTTTGCTTCTCTGGCTTTGTGGTAGGCTTGCCTTAGCTCCTTAATTTTCACGCGGCACTGCTGTGTGTCCCTGTTATGGCCTCGGTCCTTCATGGCCTTGGAGATCTTTTCTAATACTTTTCCATTTCTTTTACTGCTACGGAGTTCAGCTATCACTGCTTCATCTCCCCATATGGCGAGCAGATCTCGTACCTCCCGTTCGGTCCATGCTGGAGCTCTTTTGCGATCCTGGGAGGACTCCATGACGGTTACCTGTGCTGATGAGCTCTGCGTGGTCACCTGTGCTCTCCACGCTGGGCAAACAGGAAATGAAATTCAAACCTTCGCGGGTCTTTTCCTGTCTACCTGGTCAGTGCATCTGAGTTGAGAGCGCTGTCCAGAGCGGTCACAATGAAGCACTGTGGGATAGCTCCCGGAGGCCAATAACATCGAATTCCGTCCACACTACCCCAATTCCGACCCGCAAAGGCCGGTTTTATCGCTAATCCCCTCGTCGGAGGTGGTGTAAAGAAACCGGTTTAAAGGGCCCTTTAATTCGAAAGAAAGGGCCTCGTTGTGTGGACGTGTCCAGGCTTAATTCGGTTTAACGCTGCTAAAGTCGACCTAAACCCGTAGTGTAGACCAGGCCCTAGTGAGTTTGGGGAGGGGTGTTCAGCCCGGGGGGCTCTGCAAATGCGAACAACATGTTTAGCCGAGTCTAGCACCTTCCGTCTGGGGGCATCTCTGACCCTCTCTCATTTCCCCAAATGTCCCTCCAGGGTGAACATTATCCTTGTTTTCCAGACAGGGAGAAAGAGGCAACGGGAGTGGGGTCTAGTGGTGAGAGCAGAGGAGTTCTGTGCTCCTGGGGTTCTGTGCTCAGTGTGGGGAGGGGAGTGTTCTCTAGTGGTTAGAGCACGGGGGGCAGGGGAGACTGAGACTCCTGGGTTCTATGCTTGGGGAGGGGACTGTGGTCTAGTGGTTAGAGTGGTGCCATCCGGAAGCCAGGACTCCTGGGCTCTGTTGGCTCTATTTCCAGCTTCCTACTGACTCACTCTGTGACCTTGGATAAATCACTTCCTTTCTCTCTCTCTGACTCAGTTTCCCCACCCATAGCCCAGGAATGACTCTCACTCATCACCCACAGCTGTGGGATTTAGGCCGCATACTGCTTTAACGACCGCATTTTAGAAATCAGTGCAGTGAAAGTGGGCCCATCCCTTTGTGTGGATGCAGGTCTAAGCACCTTTATACTGGTATAACTGGGTCCCACCCCTTCACCTGTCCTGGTATGGCTAAGTTGGTCCCCAAACTGTAGCGCAGGCCTTAATAAACGCCTGCAAAGAGCTTGAGATCCTCCAGGTTTCAGAGGCAGGGGGAAGGGCAAATGACTTACTAACAACCATTTGTGGTACGTCCACACTGCATTGTAAACTTGGGTCTGGGGGATCTGGGCTTGCGCACTCGCTGTTTCCAACCTCCCACTTGAGCGTCCGCACTGTGCACCAAACCTGTGTTCACAATCGTGGGACCCAGCTCTCTCAGCCGTGTTAACCATAGAATCTCAGGGTTGGAAGGGACCTCAGGAGGTCATCTAGTCCAACCCCCTGCTCAAAGCAGGACCAATCCCCAGACAGATTTTTGCCCCAATCCCTAAATGGCCTCCTCAAAGACTGAACTCATAACCCTGGGTTTAGCAGGCCAATGCTCAAACCACTGAATTATCCCTCCCCATGCCATGCAGACCCTCCGCCTTGGGGCTGCAGCTTGACCTCCATCCGCACCGCCGAATGACTTGTCTCCTGGCTTCTGGTTCGAGCCCTTGGAGCTTGGCTTGGGCCTGTGTGGACGGTGGGGGATCGGTCTTCTGTGGGGATGGGCAGGAAAAGGAACAGCCCCTGCTTCCCTCCCCAGCTTGGTCAGTGCCACAGCTCTGCCCCAGGGCGTTATCGCTGCCCCATGGTGGCTGATCACGCCCAGTGCCCCTGCAGCCCCGGGAAAGGGCATTAAAGATGGCCAAGGAGCTCCAGCCCAGGCCCAGAAATGCTGGCAGTTGCCAGGGGCTGGCTGCTACCTTCTCTGGCTGGGTTTCCCATCAGCCCGGCCAGCTGAGGGTTCAAGCCCTGGGTCCTTCCAGAGGCGGCAGTTCAGGCCCCACTGTCCCAGACCCCCACTGGATTTCGGGCTGGGCTGACTGGCTCTAACTCGGTGTGAGGGCCGGGCCGGGCCTGTTCCCGGTGTAGCCGGGATCCCTGGTGGGGTGGAAGGGGTTAGTACTGTGGCTGCACTCAGGAATGCGGTGCTGCGAGTCGGGGAAGAACCTGCATGCGCCCAGGTGCTCGGCCCAGGAAACTCCACGGGGCTGGGTTTGTTTTTGTTGCCTAAGCCTGTGGGTTTGGTTCCCACTGGGCCCGGGAGAGCAGGTTCTGGCTCTTGCCCCCCCCGTGTGTTCGGGACCAGCCACACCCACTGGAATAAGGGCCTGGCATGGCAGATGCGGGCATGGAGAAAAGCGATATAGCCCCCCTCCCCCCAGCTCCACACACACAGCTCCACACAGACACACTCCAACACCCCCAGCAAACACACACACACAGCTCAACACAGACCCACTCCAACTCCCCCAGCAAACACACACACACACACACACACACACAGCTCAACACAGACCCACTCCAACTCCCCCAGCAAACACACATGCATGTAACTGTGTGGGTTACACGTTTGCATACACACACACACAGCTCAACACAGACCCACTCCAACTCCCCCAGCAAACACACACACACACACACACACACGCAGTTCAACACAGACACACTCCAACATCCCAGCAAACAGAAACGTGTGCACACGCGCACACACACCCAGCTCAACATAGACACACGCCAACACCCCCCAATCAACACAACACTCCAGCACACATACCAGTCCAACAGACACACACCAATATTTACACTGACATATCCCAACACACACACACATCACACACACACACACCAACCTCAGCACAGACTCATCAACAAACACACCAACCCCAACAAAACCACACAGATCGACACACACGCACACACCAGCCCCACAGACATACACAGTGATTCATCTACACCCCCCCCAACCCCAACACACCCTCACCGACATACACACTCCCGACAACCCTGCCCCTTGCAGAATCAGGCACCGAACCCAGGAGTCCAGGCTCCCAGCCCCCCACCCCCTCTCTAAGGGCCCCAATGGTGCTAAGAGCTCCCCGCCACTTTTCTGAAAATCCAGCTTCTCACCGGTGCCTAACCGGGAGCTGAGCCTCTCTGGAAATCCAGCTTCTACAGTGCCAGAGCTAAGAGAGCAGACTTCCCTGGGTGGCAATTCCCATCTCTCCCTTACAAATACCTTTCCCCGCAGCCCTAACCTGCTGCCTCCCCCACCGCCACCCACCGCCCCCATTACAGTCTAATTATTGTCTCCCTTGCCAGGAACAGTTTGTTGGGAAAGCGGAAAATCTGTATTTATTTTCCCACCTTCAAGTAGTTTTTAAAAAAACAAAACAAAAAACACAAACCCACAAACCCAAAGTAGGCCCAGCTCGGTGGATTCCACCCGGCCTCCCCTCCCTACCTCCCGAAAATCCCCCACCCCACCCCGCCCTGCAAGCTGGAACGGCTTGCAAACCCCAGAGGGGAAATATTTCTGGAGGACGCCGTGGCAAGGGGGTTAGGCAGGAATGTGCCGCACTCCACCTCTGCTAGCGGCGCTGCCAGCGTCCTGACGGGAAGGGTGTGGAGCGGGCGGCGGTGGGTCACAGGGGCAAATTGAAATCGCTGTCAGCGATTGTGTTGTGTGGGGTTCAACAGGGTCAGGAGCTGGCCTAGAGCAGAGAGGAAAGACGGATGCTACTAGCCTGAGGCCTGGCTTCAAGGTATTTAGGCACCACTGCATCATAGCTGCTCTGAGCCTCAGTTTTCCCATCTGCACAATGGGAGCCCTGCCCTGCCTCACAGGGGGGGTTGGGAGGAGAAATCCTTTAAAGACTGAGAGGTATTCGGACACCACAGTATTGGGGGGGGGGGTTTGTCCTAGACAGACTGGAGACCCAAAATCAGCTGCATGGCCTAGCGGCTGGGGCCTTAGATTAGGATGCAGAGACATGGGTTCTGTTCCTGGCCTGTGTGTGTGTGTGGCACCCTGAGCTCCATTAGGGTCTGGAGGGAGGCCAGTGGAATGGCACCTTCCAATGCCAGGCCCTGGCCCCGGTGGAGAGTGGCTGTGTCCGGCGCTCAGTGGGAAATACACCTGCCTCCACGCACGGCTCGGCCCCAGTCTTTGTGTCTGTCAGCCGCTCCCCAGCTGCATTAGCCCCATGGCTTAAGTAGCAGCACAGTCAATGTGTGGAACTCCTTGCCTGAGGAGGTTGTGAAGGCTAGGACTATAACAGCGTTTAAAAGAGAACTGGATAAATTCATGGAGGTTAAGTCCATTAATGGCTATTAGCCAAGATGGGTAAGGAATGGTGTCTCTAGCCTCTGTTTGTCAGAGGGTGGAGATGGATGGCAGGAGAGAGATCACTTGATCAGTGCCTGTTAGATTCATACCCTCTGGGGCACCTGGTATTGGTCACTATTGGCAGACAGGATACTGGGCTAGATGGACCTTTGGTCTGATCCAGTACGGCCGTTCTTATGTTCTTAGCATGGAGTGACAGTCCGTGCTGAGCCCGGCTGTTCCAGGGTGCACTGGGACCTCGCCGGACTCCGCTGCCCAGAGCCCCCCGTTCACATGCATGGGGCTCAGAGCGAGCAGCTTGTCTGCTCCAGAGAAACGTCCCTTCCAAGGGCTCTGGGTTCCCAGGTGTGCTTTCTGCTGGGTTCAGAGCTGTTCCCCTGGGCCAGCACGGAGCCCCCTGGAAACGTCTGACTGTTTTCCTGCCCCCCAGCCCAAAGTCCCGCCAGATCTCCCGGCCTCCCCGGCGTCAGGTACCCAGAGGGCATTGCCAGTCAAACGGGTCAGAAAGGGGGCAAAAGGGCACTGGCTCTTAAGCCCCATTGCAGTGGAGGATCTGAGCACTTGGGCCCAGTTCCTCGGCGGCGCGGAGGTGCCTAACTCCCAGAGTTCGGTGCACGAATACCTCTGAGGAGCTGGCCTGGGGTGCTCACACTGGTTCGTTTCGCTAGCGCAGAAGCAGCGCGGAAAGCGCTGGCACTGTTATCCCAGGCACCACGCGCAGCAGCAGCCCCATGGCGGGTGGGGCTGGAGGGGGGACGTTTGCGTCCAATCCCTTGGGAGTGAGACGGGCGGAAAATCCACATCTCTCTTTTTCCGTTACCAAAAAAATGCATCCCTGGGTTTGAGCAGGACTCTGGCCGCAGGCTGCTCGGCCTCCCCAGATGAACATCACAGCCCAGGCTGCTCTGACGGACCAGACCCCGAAGGCCGAACTGGGCAGATCGGGCCAGGGCAGACCTGGGTTTTACCTGCTCTGGAGAGCCACTTCCCCATCCGCCCGCGCTTGGTTCCTCAGATCGTCTCCTCTCCGCTCTCTGGATGGGAAGCACCTGGCATAGTTTTGATCTGGTCTGGGTGAGGGCCTCTGGGCACTCCCGCAATACAGAAAGGGGTCATAGCAGATATGAGGCTCCCTCCAGTCTGGGCTGAGCATGGGCGATGGCCACGTCAAGGAGGTTAGCGTCAAAGGCCGGGTCGGCCCTACAACGTGAAGAGGTGGGATCCCTGGCTGGCGTCGCTGCGTTGGCAGAAGCCCCTGGTGCAGCGGATGCTGGAGGCTAGAATAAGCGACACCAGTGCACGGTGCGGCTTTGCCAGTCAACACTACGTCCACCCTTGGGGTCCTTTGCTGGGACAGCTGTACTGGCAAGCACGTGTTGTGAGGCCTACCCGAACAGCCTGGGTTTGCTGCAAGCATCCACTCCACTCAGACACACGGAGCGAAACCTCCTCTGGGCTTTTCCAAGGCTGGGGCAAGGACCTTGTCTGCACCATACCGAGGGTGGGAGAAGCCAGCGCCGTTGACTGTGACCTCGCTGTGTTCCGGCTGAGAACGGCAAACTCGTGACGCTTTGGAGGCCGCCTCTGCCTGGATGTAACCTGTCATCTCCAAAGTGGTTGGAAAGCAGCACCACAGCTGACCCCCCACCCCCTCCACCCCGGCAGCTCAGCTTAGGGTCTGGAGAGAAAGCAGGGGGCCCTCTCTCTGCAGAGGGGTATCTGTGAGCTGGTTCTCTCGCTGGTTTCCATGGGCTGGACACCTCGGCCTGACAGCACGTTTATTTTTGGAACACGGGCTCCGAGAGGCCCTCACATATGGAAAAGCTTACGGAAACGAAGCCCTTACGTGAGCGGCTCACTTGAAATCTCATGGCTTTCACTGCACAGGCCGCTTGGCAGGGTCCTCTGAGCTGTGGGCCAGCGAGTTCTGGGATTTTTAAAGGCACCCAACACCATCCTCCCGCCCCAGTAGGATGTGTGCACAGGCCAATTCGGAGAGACGACTGGCTCTAGGGACGTGTGTGCAGCTGGGCTGTTCCCTGGAGCTGCTGTGCTGCGTGCCTGCCAGAGTCATGTCAGGGCACTGCTGCGGGGAAGCTTGCAGCGCTGGCGTCCCGGCTGGGCACTGCTGCGGGGAAGCTCGCAGCGCTGGCGCCCTGGCTGGGCACTGCTGTGGGGAAGCTCACACATGAAGCTCGTAGGTAGCGGGTGCTTTCCGCATGTCAGTGCCCCCAGAGGGGGGAATCCCAGCCGGTGTGCAACCATCGTCCCCGCCGTATTGCGCCAGCATGACGCACATTAGCATCCTTCTCAGGGGACGCTAGTTTCCTCCTCTTTATATCCTCCAGTCTCCTGACTGGCTCAACACTCCAGCTTCCCACGCTCACCAGTCGGGGGCACCACATGGCAGGTCATCCCTAGGGACAGCTTGGATCTCCGTGCCCTGGGCCTGTAGGACAGAGGTGCGGGGTGCAGCTCCCTGCCTGCTCCGTGGGGATCCGCAGGGGGATGGGGCCACATTTACTCCCTGGCTGCCCTGTGGGCCTGGGTCTGACCCGGGGGGCTCAAAGCAAGGAAGCCCCCGGCAAACTGTGACCCCAGATCAGAAGGGGAAGAAGCAGCTTTCCCTACTGGGTGACTACCGTCCCCCACCACTGGGATGAGCATCAGGGCCTCTCTTCTCTGCAGCGAGATGAGGTAGACCCCCCCACAATTCAAGCACAGCCTCTCCCCCCACCCCCCCCGAGACCGAGCACCTGGGCCTCTCCCTCGTCTGTGGCCTTTTCTCCTCTGCCAGTCATTCCTCTGCCATTCGCTATCTCTTTCTGCTATTCCCCATCCTTGTGCCAGTTGCTGTTACGGGGCTGGGCAGCACTATCTCCATGGCACTCCCCACCAGCATGCCAACCCCTCTGCCACGTCCCTTCCTTGTGCCAGCCCGGCTCTATTGTTCACCGTGATTGTGCCAGCCACTGCCCCTCCGCTCCCCCCCAGGCAAGATGCCAGCAATCCCCTTTCACCCATTTCCCACGGCTGCCACGCTATCCGCCACCTCCCTGCCCTCGCCTCCCGGCCGAGGAGCTGTACAAAAGGGCTTCAAACTAGGGTGAGGCAAGATCACCCCGGGGAGCGAGTGCGGGAGCCCGAACAAAGGGGTGGGGTGGGGTGGGGGGACAGAAAACAAGCAGCAGAGGCGGGGGGGGGGGGGAAGCGGGAGCCGCAGAGGCGGCTGTTGTGAATTAGGGCTGTGGTGTAGTGTTCCATGTGGAAGATGTGACGAGCTTGCATTCTGCCCCCGGGGTGGTACAGGCCGCGCCGATGCAGGGCGAGCCAAGCCCAGACGAGCGCTGGCATCGAGAACATAAGCTCCATTTATCTGGGAACCTGAAATGACTCTTGATTTAAATCATATGGTAAAAGCACAAAAAATCGCCTGCCTTTGGCCCTGGTTCAAAAGGAAAAACACACAGACACACGCGCACCCTTGTGCGGAGCCGCTTAAAGGGCCAGCACGGTGCGGGGACAAATCAGGGCCTTGTCCAGAGGCGGCGGGAGGGGGCCTGGGTTGGGGTCCTATGGCGCCGTTTGGTAGCCTGGGGCTGGACCCGAGGTTTCTCCACTGGGATGTGGGGGCTGCCATCAAATTATAGATCTGGATGGGAATTTTAAATGCACACCCTGGGTCAGGGGTGTGTGTGTGTGAGTGAGAGAGTTGGTGTTCGTGTGTATGAGTCAGGGTGTGTGTGTGGTATGTTTGTGCATGTGAGTTGCTGTTCATGTGCATGTGAGTTGGTACGTGTGTGTGTTTTTGTGTGTTTGTGAGTGGGGGCGGGGGGTGTCTTTTGGACCCTGTGTTTAGGTCTGATCTGCTTGCCAGTCTAGGTCTCTCTTGTTCATGCATTTCTGAGCCAGGGGGTATTCAAACCCACTTGGCTGCAATAAACCTCCTCGGCTCCCAGAGCAGCAGTGTAGGGTTGCCAATGTTGCTTGGATGTATTCCTGGAGGTTTCATCACATGACATAATCTTTAATGCCTGGAGACTCCAGGACAATCCTGGAGGGCTGGCAACCCTACTTGAGCCGTGAGTTAGGGCACAGGATTGTCAGGGCAGGAGGCAGGACTCCTGGGTCCTTTTCTCAGCTCTGCTGGGTGACCTCAGGTGAGTCCCTCCCCCTTGCTGGGCCTCAATCTCCCCATCTGTTGCAAAGCGCTTGAGACCTATGGACTGAGGTGGGGGGCCAGGCACATACTAATGAACCTATCAAAGCCAGTTTGAACCTTCACCAACCCAATCCCAGTCCTCTGGGGTGCATGCCCCTCCCCTCAGGTGGGGCTGGATATTTGGGGCTATGGCCTCTGCACCGTGGGTCACAGGCTACTGGTTGAGCTGGCCTCCAGATCACCCTTCCCATGGGCCTGCAGAGCCATCCAGCCCTCCGTAATCGGGGCGGGACTGGCTTCCATGGGTACCTGAAGCCCTGCGCGCCACACACCCCGGCAGAGAGCATGCTGGGACAGCTGTGTTCCCAGCATGCTCTCTGCTCTGCACATTTGGAAGTGCCCCCTCCAGCTGAACCCCTCTGCTCTCCCATGATGCACTAGGGGCTCACAGGGAGGCCCATGGGGGTAGTGCTGTCTCTGCTCTCCCATGATGCACTAGGGGCTCACAGGGAGGCCCATGGGGGTAGTGCTGTCTCTGGTCTCCCATGATGCACTGGGGACTCACAGGCTGGCCCATGGAGGCGGGGGAGGGGGCTGGACAGCTTTTGCCAAGGGAGTGGGTTTGCTGGGTCTCTGCTCCATCCCCAGCCAGCTGTCAGCCCCCACTGGCTTAGGCGATGCCCTTTTACCCTGGGGAGCCTGGCCGTCCAGGGGCATGAGGCTTGGCCCAGGCCTATTGTGGGGGGGCGACACTCGGCGGCAGTGCCAAGCCAGATCCCTGGTGTATTAACGGCGCTTCCCGTCCTCACTGCACCCTGGAAACTCCAGGACAATCCTGGAGGGTTGGCAACTCTACCCCCCTCCCCCACCCTCCAGCAGGGGCCGGGCTGGGATCAGGGCTGCTACACATGGGGTGGGGTTGGGAGCTGAGAGACACAGAGCCTGTGTGGGAGGGAGGGGGAAGGCTGCTTTCCCTGTGCCCGTGCTGCGTGCACAGGCCTGTGTGAGTGTGTACATGCCTGTACTGGGTGTGTGCGTGTTTATGTGTGTGCTCTGAGCTCCTGGGCTATCCCCACCTCCCTCGCAGGGTCAGGAGTGCCCTGACCAAGCTGGCGCTGTCCCAGAGCCCTGGGCTTCCTAGGGCCAGCGTCCTGGGTGCAAATCTAGCTTGCAAGGCCCAGCGGGAGCTGCTGGGTGCAGGGCCCTGTGGAAAACTCGGCCCTGGAGCCCTGCCGTGCCTGGACCTGGAGCGGCTCGGAGGGTTGCAGCTGCTCTTCTTCCGTCAGGGCAGCCTGGCAGGATGCCACCGATCCTCCAGGCCAGGCCCTGCCCCCTGCCCCCAGTTTCCTGCCCACCCTCTCCCCCATTGCAGGGTTTTGGGAGTCTGGGCTCTGGCAGTGCCCGTGCAGTGCAGCCAGGCTCCAGGGGGCCGAGGCCCCTGGCTGGCCCATCGGCTCTCGCTCGCCCTGCCCTGGCATCTGTGCCAAGCGGCAGCATGGGGCTGAGCTCTGCCACCGGGCAGGGAGGGGCTGGCTGGCAGTTTCACCGGCACCGTCTCATTCTGTCCTTCTTCTCCCGCAGTCAGGAAGGCCCAGCGGATGCCCCAGATTCTCCGAAGGCAGGAGGAAGGAACGCCGGTGGCGTGGGGGGATAAATCCTGGTGGAGGACACCCCAACCCCACTACCTCCTGCGTCTTTCAAGGGAGATGCCCGGGGGCCATGGCGGGCTCACCGTGGGGGGCGACTGATGCCACCAGGATCTTCGGACGGTGCTGAAAACGGGTCGGTGCCAGGTGTCGCTCCATAGCAGACTGACGACCCCCCCACTGGCCCTCCCCGGCCATGGCAGCGAACAAGGAGAGGGTCTGCCCCAGCGGGACCCCGCTGGGCCACATGAATGGTTTCCCCCCCACCGTTTACCCCTTCGCCTTCTCCAGCAGCATCCGGGGCTCACCCCCTTTCGAGGTGCTCACCAGTGCAGGCTACTTCCGGGGCTTCCACACTGACCTGCCCAAGGAGATGGCGTCGCTGTGTAAGTACCCGGGGCTCGGCGGGGCTGGGGGGGGCTGTGCTGAGGGAGGGGGGTTCATCATTGTTTAGGGGCACCACGAGAAGCTGTGAGGCTGTGATGTTGCATGGTGGCAGGGCTGGCAATAGCCCACAGAGAGCTGATGGTGGGTTGGCATGGGATGGAGCCTGAGATGGGATTGATGCTGGGACTTGTGGTGCCAGGTTGCAGTGAGTGGGGCTCGCTCCAGATGCGAAGGGGCTAATGGCGGGGCGCCGTGGGGCTGGCCCCGGATGCGAAGGGGCTAATGGCGGGGTGCAGGGGGCAGGCTCCGGATGCGAAGGGGCTAATGGCGGGGTGCAGGGGGGCTGGCCCCGGATGCGAAGGGGCTAATGGCGGGGTGCCGTGGGGCTGGCCCCGGATGTGAAGGGGCTAATGGCGGGGTGCCGTGGGGCTGGCCCCGGATGCGAAGGGGTTAAGGTGGGCTGCAGTGGGGCTGGCCCCGGATGTGAAGGGGCTAATGGCGGGGTGCAGTGGGGCTGGCTCCGGATGCGAAGGGGCTAATGGCGGGGTGCAGTGGGGCTGGCTCCGGATGCGAAGGGGCTAATGGCGGGGTGCAGTGGGGCAGGCTCCGGATGCGAAGGGGCTAATGGCGGGGTGCAGTGGGCTGGCCCCGGATGCGAAGGGGTTAAGGTGGGCTGCAGGGGGCTGGCCCCGGATACGAAGGGGCTAATGGTGGGGTGCAGTGGGGCTGGCTCCGGATGCGAAGGAGCTAATGGTGGGGTGCAGTGGGGCTGGCTCCGGATGCGAAGGGGCTAATGGTGGGGTGCAGTGGGGCTGGCTCCGGATGTGAAGGGGTTAATGGTGGGGTGCAGGGGGCTGGCTCCGGATGTGAAGGGGTTAATGGTGGGGTGCAGTGGGGCTGGCCCCGGATGCGAAGGGGCTAATTGCGGGGTGCAGTGGGGCTGGCTCCGGATGTGAAGGGGTTAATGGTGGGGTGCAGGGGGCTGGCTCCGGATGCGAAGGGGCTAATTGCGGGGTGCAGTGGGGCTGGCTCCGGATGTGAAGGGGTTAATGGTGGGGTGCAGGGGGCTGGCTCCGGATGCGAAGGGGCTAATGGTGGGCTCCAGTCTCTTTATTCCGGGAGCAGATGGAGTTCCCATCCCCGATCAGGGCCCCATTGTGCTGGCTGCTGCAGGAGGGGGTTGCTGCGGGCCGTAGCGGTGTGGGCGCCAGGATGTGGTAGGACAATTTTGGGTTTGTCATCGGGGCATGGCAGGATTGGTGCCTGTAGATGGCCGGGCTGCTGCCAGGATGGGGCCGCGTCAGTGCCAGGGCGTGGCAGGGTCCATGCTGGGAAGTGGCGGGATTGGTGCCTTCACATGGCGTGGCTGGCATCAGGGTGTGGCGGGCGTGGCGCTGGGATATTTTTAGGTTTGGCCCTGGGATGTGGCGGGGTCATTGCCCGGACGTGGTGGAGTTGGCGCTAGGCCACGTTTGGGTTTGCCATCGGGCCGTGGCAGGGTCAGCGCTGGGCCGTGGGGAGTTGGTGCTGGGACTTTTCGGGGATGCCATGACGACCCGTCACGATGACCTGATGTGATGGGCGATGCTTTGATGGGACCTCCCAATGGTCCAAGGGGAACAGGGGGGCGCTGTCTCTGGTCTCCCATGGTGCCCTGGGAGCTCACAGTCCTGCCCCTGACGGGGATGGTTCTCTAGGGGGATGAGTCTCCCAGCAGCCCCTGCTGCCCTTAGTGCCAGGGGTGGGTCAGCCCCCCCCCACCCTGTCCCCGGTGAACGTTTTGGCTGGGTTGGTGGCTCAGTGCCAGGGCTTCAGGGCTCTGTGGGGCTCAGCCCCCTCCTGCCTGCTGGGACAGGCCTGGAACCCGGCCTTGTCTCCCATGTGCGGTTCCCAACATGCCGGAGCCGCGTCCCCACGCCACCCCAGCTGTCAGTCACGGGCTGCACGTGTCTGCACCGCACGTGGGGCTGGGCTTATCCCTGTGGGCGTCAGGGTCCTCCCCTGTATAGGGGGCTCCTGACGGGGGATCAGGCCCCCTCTCCTTGGGTCCCCACCCCCAGCTCTGCCCGTACTATCCCAGCCCTGGGCTACCCCCCCGAGCTCTGCTGACGCCACTCAATCCTGACCCACAGCCCCCTGTGACCTGATGCCTCGTAATCCCAACCTGCAGTCCCTCCTCCCCACACCGCCTCCCTGCCCGCTAGAAGGGCTGCCACGTCATTCCTTTCACCCGGGCTGGATCTGAAGGTAGCGTGGGGCGGGTAGCATGATCCATCCTGCCCTGGCCACTAGACCTTCGGGTTGCTCCCTGGAGCGCTGCCCGGCCCTGTGCCACACCTGGTGAGCGCCCTGCTTGGCGTGACCTGGCCAGCAGCCTGTGCAACGTGGGCCCTGGTATTGGGAGCCCAGGGGCGTGCCTGCGTGGGCGTGGGAGCCTGGCTGGGTTTTTGACAGTGGAATCCCAGGCAGCTGCAGGTGGTGCTTGCCCTGGGGCCCGGCGGAGTGGCAAGTACATTGCGTGGGAGGGGCAGGAACGTTGGCGTCTCGGGGGACGGAGCAGCTGGGCAAGACGGTGCCTGCTGCGATCCCCCACCGCGTGGGGAGGGCGTATGTGGGCAAACCCTCGCTCCGCCTATGCCAGGGTGTTAGCTGACGGGCACAGTGCCCCCCGCTGCTCAGTGCAGGGGTCCGAGAGCCCCCAAGGTCTGGAGTGATGCTGTGAGGTGGAGCTGCCGTTTGTGATGGCGGGACGAGAGTCTGGGGCTAAGTGGGGGGCCCATGAGGCAGAGCAGGGGAGGGGCTCAGCAGGTCTGGCTGCAGCTTGGGGGAGTTTTCAGGCCAGGTGGTGTGTGTGACCACGGAACTGCCTCCTCCTGTTTTGGGAAACAGGAAAGGGGTACGATTTTGTCAGAGGTGTGGGCAGGAATCTGCCCCCCGGACTGCCCCCGGCCCAGCCCCCTGGTTCCCCCCCCCGCAGCCCAGCCCCCTTGTCTCCCCCAGCCCCCTTTGCCAAACTCCACGGGAGCAGCAAGGTGGCCTCCGTTCTGCTCACACTGGCTTTTCCGCGGGCCCGGCTCTCGCTCGGCCGACGGAGGGTGACGGCTTTAATCAGTGCCTGATGGACGGGCGCTGGCAGCGCCGCTGGAAAGAATTATTTCATCTGGCTCCAGATGAGAGCTGCCGAGCGGGGCCCGGATGGCGCTGGAGTGAAAAGGGCTCTGTGCGCTCCCCTCACCAGCCCCTCGCAGGCAGCGGGCGGGCAGCTTTTCCCACCCAGCCCTTCAGCTCTCCATCGCGGGAGCAAAGCAGGCTGGGGTCAGGGCACCTCACTGGCTTGCTTTCTCCCTTCCGCAGGGGCTCTCAGACTTCACCAGCCCAGCCCAGCACTCGCTGGGCCCCGGGGCCGTTGCACTGGGCCGCACCTGGGGTTTAGCTGCTGGAGAGTGGCAGGGCAAACCCTGGTGCAGCAACCCCCTCGCTGCTCCCTGCCAGGGGCGTCGCCTGCCCTGCAGAGCAGATCTGGCAGGCACCTGGGATTACGAGCTGAGTGACTAACTTGGGGGGGGGAGGCAGAGCTGGATGTGCAAATCTGGATGAGTGGCTTACAGCAGGGGCGGGTGGGGCTGGGAGTCAGGACTCCTGGGTTCTCTTCTTGGCTCTGGGAGTGGTGTGGGGTCTAGCGGTTAGAGCCGGGGGGAGCCAGGTCTCCTGGGTTCTATCCCAGAGTCTGGTGGGGGAGCAGGGTCTAGGGTGTTGGAGCGGGGTGGGAACGGGCGTCAGGACTCCTGGGTTGCTTTCTCACCTCTGATTCTACCGTGGTGAGACGGGCAGCGCTCTGATGTGGGCAGGGGGCTGTGAGGGCATTGCCCTCCAGCTGCTGGGGTTGCTAATGGGACCCAGATCCGTCCCCCTCCCAGGGCCCAGCCCTGCGCCAGCCTGGTGAGAGCTCAGAGGCCCCACCCAGGTGAGCTCACAGAGGCAGGTGTCTAGCACACGAAGCTGGGACGTTCTCCTGCTGCCCCTGGAGGACAGTGCAGGAGGTGCCTTGCCCTGTCCGGCCTGTGCGTCTTGTAGCTACCAGCCTCCAGGGCTATCGACCCAGCACCAGATTCACCTTGAGCTTCCCTGGCCTCCACACCCCTCTGCACCCCCCAGAGCCCTGGGGCTCCTTTGGCATGCCCCCCCCGCCCAAGCCCAGTCACCTACGTCCTGGCCCCAGCTCCTGTGCCCTGTTCAGTTAGATCCCGGACTGTAAATGGGCCTCCCCCAACCCTGGCACTGTGAGCTTCCCCACAGCAGTGCCCAGCTGGGACTCCAGCGCTGTGAGCTTCCTGGAGTATAAATGGGCATATTCCCTGCCCCTGGATAGATGTCGCTGCATGGCTCCAGGCCGGACGGTCTCAGCTCAGTGCCCCGGCCTCCTTTGATCAGCTAGGCAGGTGGACTTAGTGCATTGCATGGTGCGGGAGCAGGTGTGACTACGTCTTTGCTTTGGCACTTCGCCCTCAGGGGTGGCTCTCCACACCCCAGAAGCAGCTGCCTTCCGCCGCTCTGTGGCGCCGGGAGCCCCAGGCAGCCCAGAGAAGTGGAACTTCCAAAACGTGGCGTCTGTGTGAGCCACAACAAGTCCTCCTCCTGCCCCCATGCAGAGTTGGTAAAACTCCTCTCCCTGCCCCCGTTATGCAAATGGAGAAACTGAGGCATGTTATGAGGGGGATGCAGTGAGGCAGAAATAGAACCCAGGCGACCCGGCTTCCAGTCCCATGGTCAGCCAGCCCAGCTGTGCCATAACCTGCCAGCGGGGCTCCCCATCTCCTGGGTTTGGGATCATCCTTCCAGGGGTGGGGAGCGGGATATCCAGGGAAGAGGAACTCCCGCCACCTCAGATCCCTTGGCCTGGAGTGAGCGGAAAGCGCCTCCCGCAGGTTCTGTAGCAAAGTGGACACCCAGACTGGGGTACTGGGGAGGGCTGGGACTTGGCTGCTCTGGGGGGCAGGGGCGGGGTTCAGGTGGATTACCCAGTTTGATGTGACATGGGGTTCCCTGATCTGCAGCATCCCTGGCAGCTGGGCAGAGGGAGCAGGGGGGTGAGCCCCAAATGTGGGGCTGTCCTGTCCCGAGCGCAGTGAGCCCATGGGTCTCCAGGGGAGCCAGCAGCATCCCAGCTCCAAGCATACTGGCCTCTCAGTGAACCCCGCCGGGGGTACGAGGGGGGGGTGTAGCTGGCGGCCGCCTATACCCTGTGGTTTGTTTTCTTTAGTGTTAACTTTCAGCGTCTTTCAGGCCCGTTTATGCCGTAGTGGCTGGAGTAGAGGTGCCCCCAGAAACGCCAGTCCCAGGCCCCCTGGCAGCACGTGGGCTCCCCTGCCCTCATCTCTGATCGCTTTTAGGGGAGCCAGAGAGCCCCAGTGCCACCAGCCGAGGCTCTCCAAGCACCATATGGACATGAACTAATTCATCCCTGCAGCCCGCCGCGGGAGGGGGTGAGGGATATCCCAGCTTTGCAGATGGGGGACAGGGACGCACTCTGCCAGTGATAAGGCTGGCAGAAGAACCCAGGTGTCCTGGGTCCCAGACCCCGCCCTGCTGTAACCATTAGACCCCCACTCCCTTCCCAGAGTAGGGATAGAACCTAGGAGTCCGGACAGCCAATCCTGGTTTCTCTAGCCACTAGACCCCGCTCCCCTTCTAGAGCTGGAGATAGAACCCAGGTGTCCTGGGCGCTGGGTCTCCTGTTCTAACCCCCTTGCCCTCTCCTCCAGGCTGTCGCAGCTCTGCCCAGGGGCACAGACATTGCTGCTGGGCACAGCGAACCTGCTCTCTCAGCACTGGCAGGAGGGGCTGGGCGATACAGCTCCCCAAGGGCCAGCTGGGGCCGCCAACGGCAGCTCCTGCTCCTCAGGGCGGCTGAGAGCTCCTGCAGGGATGGTGCCCGGGGAAGCACCCTTAGGTGCAACACCCTGAGGTCCCGGCTGAGATCAGGACCCCGTCGCAGCGGGGTGAGAGACAGCCCCTGCCTCCAAGAGCCCACAGTCGAAACGGACCAAGAGTGGGAGGGGAAACTGAGGCACACGGCAGGGCCGTGATTTACCCACGCTCAGTGGCAGGAGTCAGGGATAGGACCCAGGTATCCTGACTCCCAGCCCAGTGCTCTTGCCAGTAGACAGTTCAGCCTCAGGCTTCCCACTTGCTGCCCCCTTGCGCTGGTCTGTGCCCTCCCCCGTCCGCCCAGAACCAGCATTCGTCTCTCCTCCCCACCCGAGTGAACCCGAATGCCCCCGGGAGAGGGGCCAGGTGCTGGCGGCTGGGAGGGAGTGAGAGACTCCCCCAGCTCTGGGAGTGTTGAGTGCCCCTTATCTCCATCTCCTCCTGGCTTAATGCTGCTGTTCTTCCTCCTCTGCCCACAGGCTCCTCCACTCGCGCTGGCTACTGGTGCTAAAGAGACAAGGGGTGGGGGCTGCCAACGCAGAGCTCCCTCCAGCTGCATGGCAGCCGTGCCTTGCCAGTTCTCAGCCAGGACTCCAGCGCTGTGTGCTTCCCTGTAGCAGTGCCCAGTCGGGACTCCAGCGCTGTGAGCTCCCCTGTAGCAGTGCCCAGCTGGGACGTCAGTGCTGTGAGCTTCCCCGTAGCAGTGCCCAGCTGGGATGTCAGTGCTGTGAGCTTCCCCGCAGCAGTGCCCAGCCGGGACTCCAGCGCTGTGAGCTTCCCCGCAGCAGTGCCCAGCCGGGACGTCAGTGCTGTGAGCTTCCCCGCAGCAGTGCCCAGCTGGGACGTCAGTGCTGTGAGCTTCCCCGCAGCAGTGCCCAGCTGGGACGTCAGCGCTGTGAGCTTCCCCGTAGCAGTGCCCAGCCGGGACGTCAGTGCTGTGAGCTTCCCCGCAGCAGTGCCCAGCTGGGACGTCAGTGCTGTGAGCTTCCCCGCAGCAGTGCCTAGCCGGGACATCAATGCTGTGAGCTTCCCCTCAGCAGTGCTCTGCCTCTCATGATATTGCTTTACAAACTTGCAGGGGATAAAATAGACCCCAGAAGACTTAGCTCCCAGTGCCCTGCTCTAACCACTAGACCCGTTTTGCTCAACTTTTCAGGGAGAATAAATCTCTGCCTGTTAGGGTGCCCAGCATGGCTGAGTGGCTCTGCGGGAATTCCCTACCCCACAGGTGGTTCTAGGAAGGGGAATGCACCCAGGGAGCAAACGGAGGGTGAATCTGTGAATCCAAAATGGGGGGGGGGCTGCCCCCATCCCCATCCTGGATACACAGCAGGAGTTGGATCCCCCCTGCCAAATTCCCCTTCCCCCAATGTCCTGCCCCTGCTGTTCAGCATGTGTATCTCCCACCCCGTCAGCCGGGTCTGTTCCCCCTTTCTGGACTAAACCAGGGGGCCCAGCATCCGTCAGACACATTTATGGCCCCTATCGAAGGGCTGCGCTCCCAGCTGTCTGGGAGGGGTCCAGGGGAGCTGACTGCCCTCCCCACCCGCTGATGTGCAGGTGTCCAGGCATTTATGGGCGCCCTCGCCTTTAACGAGATGGAGGACGGCTGGAGGCCGGGATGCTAATTGATCTCTGCAGCCCCAGCACAAGGCCCAGGGGGGTGGTTGTGTCTCGAGTGTTACCGAACCCCACCCCTAGGGGCGCTGCGACCATTTCAAGCAGCCTCTGGTCTTGGACCATCTGTCAGCTGTGAAGCTAAGCAGCGGTGGGTGTGTTCAGGAGTGGGAAGGGAGACCTTCTCTTGGAACTAGTGGGGTGGGTGACTCAGTGGGGAGCGCTCTCCACTCACAGTCAGGCCTGATCCCAATGCCTCAGTGTGGTTCTAGGGGGCGCTCTGCTGCGCTCTAGGGAGTGCTCTTCCTTCAGTCAGTGCTGACTCCCTGGCTGAGCTTAGGGGTGGAGGGACAGTAGGGGGCGCTGTGCTGCAGGGAGCGGGGTGGGGGCCTCAGGAATGTGAGAGATGATTATTACTAGCTTCCCCCCACCCCCCGCCTTGGGGCTGCCCAGCCCCACCCATGGTGATGGTGCTGGTGCTGCCCCCTCCCCCTCTGTTCTCACCATATGGATCATGAATGTTGCAGTGGGGCTGGAATGTGGGAAGGAGCCTTGGGGCTGTTGCTGGCTCCAGAGAGGGCCTGGCCCCTCGCCTCCCCCCTGGGCGAGCCTTTCCTTCACTGCCACAATGAGATCCCCTTACTGGGGCACGCCCGAGAGAGAGCCAAACAGCCCCCAGATCAGACCCATGGCCCCATCCAGCCAGGTGTCCCTCCACCCCACCCCCGAACAGAAGCAATGGCCCGTGTGCCCAGTACCCCATCTGCTCCGCCCTCACACTATAGCAGGGGTGATGTTTTCCTGACCCCTAGTCAGGGACCCTTTCACGCCCTGAAGGAGGGGGCAGGGGTGGATCTACAGCAAGGGTAGGCAACCTGTGGCATGCGTGCCGAGCTGATTTTCAGTGGTCACCGGTCCGGGGGGCTTTGCATTTTAATTTAATTTTAAATGAAGCTTCTTAAACATTTTAAAAACCTTATTTACTTTACATACAACAATAGTTTAGTTCTATATTATAGACGTATAGAAAGAGACCTTCTAAAAATGTTAAAATGTATGGCTGGCACGCGAAACAAATTAGGTGAATAAATGAAGACTTGGCCCACCACTTCCGAAAGGTTGCCGACCCCTGATCTACAGCCTGTGTCTTTTTGTGAACCCAGATGTTGAGCACCACCGAAATGCAGCCACCTCTGAGGTAGAGCTTGGCAGCTGTTTAACAGTGGGGATGGGGTATCTTAGCCAAAGATAGGCAGCCCCTGCACTTGGGTAGTGTGGTCTAGCAGACTGAGCAGTGGATAGGGAACTGGGAAGCCCCAGGTTCTAATCTCGGGTGCTGACTCACTCTGTGGCCTGCAACCAGTCCCATCCCGTGCTTCAGTTTCCCCCATGTGAGCTGAGAGGGTCAGTCGGTCTCAGGGCGCTGGGGTTATAGTGCCCCTATGGGGTTTGCATGGCCTGTGCAGAATTGCTTGGGCCTGGTGTGAAAGACCCCTACGTGGGCTGCACGCGGCTCTGCCGGGATTCTGAGCTGGGAAAGAGGCTGGCTAGAGCATGGTGCTGAGATGTCTGTGTGTGTGCGTGTGTGTGTGTGTGTGTGTGTGTGTGTGAGAGAGAGAGAGAGAGAGGATCTGCTGAAGATGCCTGGGGGTGGCTGATGGAGAGGGAAATTCTTCGCTGTGGATTTGAGGGTCAATGAGGAACCCCCTGGAAGGTCTCTGACACTAGTGATGGTGCAACTGTGAATGAGTCAGGGCACGAATGCGAGAGACTGATGTGTGACTGTCTGCCTGTTGGTATGCGGCTGTGATGGTGAGCGTTTGTGATAGCGATCGAGTGACCGATGAGCCAGTGTGTGGGAAAGGCGCGGTAGTGCTGAGTGTGAGTTGCATCTGAGAGTGTGCAGGAGTGACACCAGCGCCGTGCACGTGCCGCTGTGAATAAACGTGAACGTGACTGTGCATCGTTCGTCTGTCCATCCTGGTGGGGAAGGGGAGGAGATGGAGGGAGGCCAGGGGCGACCCAGCTGTGTTCCCAGTTTGCTGACAGTGTCGGGTTCCTCTTCCCAGACAGTGAGTGCGTCACTCCCAGCAGCTGGTGCCCTGGTGGGGCATGGCATGCAGGGCTGGATGGTGGAAGGGCCTGGCACCGGGCCATGTGGCCAGTGCAGGAAGTAGTCAGAGCGCCACAACAGGAAGTGGAAATGCCAGCCTCACCCTCTGCTAGGAATCCAGACGGTTGCAGCATATGCTGCTTCCTGGAACCACAGTGGCCGGCCAAGGGTGGGTGTCACCTGGAGCTGTCCAGCGGGGCTGGGTGGCAGATGGTAGGATGCACCGAGCCCCAGGAACAGGCCCCTGGCAGGTCTGGCCTGGCCCCTGATTGGGCTCTGGGCAGAGATGATGTCATTTCAGTCACACTGTTGCACAAGGTGGCCAGAGTGACTCTGCTTCTCAGAAACACGCATCAATGCAGTGGAAGAGGGCAGGAAGGCTGCCCATGTGGGGAGCTCCCGGCTACTGCAGCCCAGCCTCTCCCAGCAGGGGGCGCTGTGGGGAGCAGGGCAGGAGGGCTGGCTGTGGGGGGAGCTCCCAGCTACTCCAGCCCAGCCCCTCCCAGCAGGGGGCGCTGTGGGGAGCGGGGCAGGAGGGCTGGCTGTGGGGGGAGCTCCTGGCTACTGCAGCCCAGCCTCTCCCAGCAGGGGGCGCTGTGGGGAGCAGGGCAGGTGTGCTGGCTGTAGGGGGAGCTCCCAGCTACTCCAGCCCAGCCTCTCCCAGCAGGGGGCGCTGTGGGGAGCGGGGCAGGAGGGCTGGCTGCGGGGGAGCTCCCAGCAGAAGTGCTATTGCTAATGGAACAAAGATTCATGTCCATGCTTTGCAAGTACGAGGTGGGCGCGGTGTCTATAATATCATCAAACACAGGTCATTTTCGGGGGGTCCTTGCCCACCCTCCCCATCTCAGTGGCGCGGGGGTTTGCTTCTCCCCCTCCCCCTGGGGATCAATCTCTCCTGGAGCTGGCAGGCTGTGGAGGTTTCAGACATAATAAGAGAAAAGTTTCCCCGGAGGCAGAGGGAGGGATATGGGAGGCGGGGGGGGGGGAGGGCGGGAGGGCAGCAGAGGTTTAGCCCCGGGGCAGCTAGGCACATGGGAGCCAGCCACCGGCAAGATGAGGGATTCATTTCTGGCATGGGTCAGCTTAACTGGGAGGGGAGGGGGCAGGGGGGGTAAAGGCAGGGGAGACGTGGGGAGGCCTCAAGGAAAGAAGAAGGAAAGTGTGAGCGTCTCTGTGCAAAACAAACAGGGCTTTATTCAGACAGGAAGCCACAGTGGCTGGGCGGGCAGGCGAGGGGCCAGGGCCTGTACCCTCCCAGCGGCATCCCGTCCCCTCCCTGTGCCCTCTCAGCCAGCTCATGGGGGTTGAGGTGTAAGGTGACACTGTACCCCCAGGTACATGGTAAAGCCAGGCTGCCACCCCACCCCACTGGCTGACTGGGGGTAAGTGACATTGTGAGTGACGCAGGTGACATTGTGACCCAGAAAATGTTGCCCCCTCAGTGCGGGTGATGGGGAAGTGAGTGACAGTGGCTCCCTCAGGTGCGGGTGACAGGGGGAGCAGGTGACACCATAACTCTGAGGGTGCTGCCTGCTGATGCAATCAGCCCCATTTAACCCACTGGGGCGGCCCTACAGGAGTCCTACACCATAGTCCACAGCTGCCCTCTTTGATGGGGGCGGCTCAGGGAGACTACAGCTCCCAGCATGCACCGGTCCCAATGGCCTGCCTAGGATGAGGGCATTGTAAGTTGGGACTTGTAGTCAGTCTCTCTGGGACACCAGGCGACAGGCCGGACTGCATCCCTTTGTGCCGCTGAGTGGCGGCTCTCAGGGGGGCTCCTGGCCTGTTGGCAGAAGGCTGCAGGGGTCCCTGGTGTTGGCATCTCGCTAGCCTGCCGCGTGCCCCACCCCCACAAAGGCTAGCCCAGGCACATCTGGTTCTCGTGAAACATTAGAAGGCTAATAGTTTTAATTGCCACAGTTGGGGGGAGGGGGTTCTGGTCCCTGTGCAGCTGGGGTGGGGGGAGGGGGGAAGGCTTCTTGCAGGCCTCTGCCCTCCCCCCAGCTCAGCTCGCCTCCATCTTTCAGAGTCATTAGGGCAGCCCTGGCCCTTCCTGTCGGGGGCTCTGCATGGAGCAGGCAAGAAGCACCCGGGTTGGGGGTCCCAGTTGATTGGCAGCGGTTGGGTGGGGAGCGACTAGCAGAGGGGGATGAGGCGGAGCAGGCTGGGGGGGGAGGGTGAGTCGAGGGATGTCACCTGAACTTATGCAGGGGCTGTCGGGGTGGGGTGTGGCGGGCCTGGGGGCTCCGGAATTGAACCATGAAACTGTAGGGGCCTGAATGGGAGCAAGAACTAGAGTCTTTGCTGCCCCAGAAACACAAGCTCGACCCCTCCCCCCAAAAACAGACATCACACACGGCTGCACACGCCACACACACGCACCACAAGGGTGTGCACAGATATTGCACGCAAGCACATGCCACAGACATCACATGCACTTGCACATGCCACACAGGCGCTGGCGTGACACGCACGCATATGGGCCTGCACGTGGACATGGTGCCTACCCCCGCACACACGCACTAGGCTGAGAGGAACATACGTGTTTCTGCAGCCCAAACACATGCACAGCACATGGACCCACACGTCACACATGCCTATGCATGCCAGCCCAAGGCAAGCACGTACCATGGTGATGTAAGCATGAAGGCAATGACACACGTGTTGAACAGATGGGAGCACACAGGAGAGCCATGGCGACATCAGCACACCCATGTGGACACTGACAGAAGTACACAGCAGTAGGACACGCGTGCCACACTGTACCGAACATGCACACACAGACACGATCCTATCACACCCACACAAGCATAGACAGATGGACACAAAGGCATGCAGACATCGCACAGTCTGCATACGTCATACACATGTACAGACATGTGTCTCCATGTGCCTCACTGACATGACATACACACATGCATTGCACTGACAGAAGCCCGTACTTGATGAAGCCAGATGCAAACATGTGCAGTGATACAAGCGTGCACACCTGGGCATCACATTGACTCAGGAACACATGCGCCAACACGAACATGCAGACACACGCACTGCACCAACAAGCATGCACCAACATGCATGTGCTGCACCGGCACATGCTCCATGTGACACCACACTGACACGAGTGTGAATATAGTGAATAATGGAGCAAAAAATCTCCCTGAGCACATGGTAGGATGATTAAACCAAAATGCTTCCAGCTCACTCGCTTCCTGCTGATGCTGGAGCCTCTGGAATAACAGTGACTCGTGCAATCGCATGCCCCAGTGTGCCTCATGACACTCACAAGTAAGCAATGTGAACGATGGAAACCCACCGGACCACACAGCCATGGGGCAAAATTCGCTAGATTCCATGCAAATTATTGGCTCCGTTCCGTTCCCATCAGCCCCCACTGGGGTGAGCTGGGAGGGGCCCATCCCAGTCCAGGGGCTCCTTCCAACCCCCCCCCCCATGTTAGCTAGCATAGGACCCCTTGATGTGGGGCTGCTTCGAGAGTTTGAGCGGGTGAGTTCTGCGCCCAGGGAGTGAGGGAATGTCTGCAAGGCTTAATCGAGTCTGTGTGAGTCTGGGAGAGGAGCGGGAGCCCGCGCCTCCACGCTCAGGCCTTCTACAGAGCCAGGGTTTGTGCCGAGCGGCTTCTGGTTTTAATTACCGGGCAGGCGGGTCAGGATAATTGGGACCTTTTGGATTTCAGCAAACGCATGCGAAAGGGAAGGAGGAAAGAAAAACCCTTTCGGGCCCTGCAGCACGTCAGCCCCGACGTGGCATGCCCCACCCAGGGGTCCGCCGTGGCACGGGTCAGTGTATGTGTACCTATAGCCCCCCCCACACACATACCACCTCTCTCCAGCCGCAATGTGTGCGTCACTTTATATATCTTTTGCAAGTTCAGGGTGAATTGAGGATTTAAAGCTGGGGGTGGGGGGGTAGAGGGGAATACTGCCCCTCCATTCAGACTTGCCCTGCTGCCACCAGGAGTTGTGGGTGCTCTGCCATGGGTGATCTGATGTGGGGAGTACAGGAGGTTCCCCCCAGGAGATCTGGGGGGAGGGGAGTTGATGCTCTGATGGGGGGCAGTTTTGGAGGGGCGGAGAGCACTAATGCCCCTTGGAGCGGGGACGCCTGATCCGAAATCTCCCAGCAGTTTCTGCTCTAGGAGATCCACAGGGTGTGTAGAGCAGATCTGCCCCCCTTGGCCCCCTGCACACACACACATGCTCACCCCCTGGCAGGAGGCACTGGGCTCTGGCCCCTGCTTCTGGCTCAGTGGCCAGCTCCCAGGGCGGGTCCGTCTCTCGCTCTCGCTGATGGTTTATTTTTTCCAGGCAACTATACATTGCTAAAGCTGCCTGTGGAGCCACGTGGCTGCCCTCCAGAGGCTCGGGGCCGTGGCTCCCCACAACCCCTGTGAATCCCCCTTTTCCCTCTTTGCAGGGGGCAGCAGGGGCATTGGGGCCCAGCCATTTCATGGTGAAACCCCCAGCGCCCTGACTAGGTCTTGGCTGAAAACTGTGTTTCAAACCAGTTCTGCCAACATAGCCTCCCCCCCACTCCCCCAGGGACCCGGGGCCTCAAGCTATGAAACTGGAGCTAAACCCCAGCTCCAGACACCCCTGAGTCCCGCATCCTGAACTGGCCCCTCCAGACGGGAGATGTGGCTGGGGCAGGGGCGTGCAGGATGGGAAGGTCGCCCCTGTCCTGGGTCGGGGGGCAACAGTGGCAGAGGCCTGGGTGGTGGAGTGGGGGGGCTCGGTAGGAACAGGCCGGTGCCTGCTGTGTCCTGGCGGCTCCTCATCGGATCTGTGCCGCGCGCTGCAGGCAGGGAAGGGAAGGGTTGACATGGAGCTGGGTCAGTTGAAGGTTACTGTACCCAAAGGGGGTTCTCGGAGAGTTCAAGCCGAGCTCGCAGCTCTGCCTCTGCGCTGGAAGGAAAGGGAGGGGAGCTGGGGGGGGGGGGGGGAGGCTGGCCCAGCCAGCAAGGGAGCGGGGAGCCAGGCTGGCCCAGCCAGCGAAGGGGGAAGCTGGAGGGGGGGGAAGCCAGCCCAGCCAGGGAGGGGGAAGACTGGGAGAGGGGCCAGCCCAGCCAGTGGGGCCAGTGTGAGCCAGTGTGAGGGGAGATGGGGGGAGGGCAGGCCAGCCAGTGGGAGGAGGGGAGGTGGGGGGGGGCTTCAGCCCAGCCAATGGGGAGGAGGCTGGGGGGGAAGCCAGCCTAGCCAGTGGTGTTGGGGGGTTGGTGGGGAAGTCGGCCTAGCGGGGGGGGGGGGGGGGGGAGCCCAGGCAGTGGGGAGGAGGCTGGGGGGGAAGCCAGCCCAGGCAGTGGGGAGGAGGCCTGGAGGGGGGCAGACCAGCCAGTGGAGAGCGGGCTGGGGAGCAGGCCAGCTCAGTCAGCATGAGGGGAGATGCGGGGAGAGCAGCCCAGCCAGTGGGGGGACACTGAGGGGGGAAACCAGCCCAGGCAGCGTGTGGGGAGGCCAGGGGAGGAGACCGGCCCAGGTAGTGGAGGGAGAAGCCTGGAGGGACCTGGGGTGGTCCAGGTAGTAGAGTAGGGAAGGCTGGTGAGAGCCAGGTTAGAGCTGAATGGTGGGTGTGGGGCGGGGGAGGCCAGGCCAGCCCAGGTAAGGGGGGGGGGGAGAGGCTGGCTCTAGGGAGAGGCTGGGTCTGCCCAGGCAGCAGAGATGGGAGATTGGGGGGAGGCAGTGGAGGTAGGAGGCCGGGGGGCGTGGGTGGAGGCTGGGCCCAGCCAGCCTGCACAGCATATAGCAAAGTGGGGGGGTGGGGGTGGAGAGGCTGGGCCAGCCCAGGAAGCAGAGGGAGGGGCTGGAAGGGGAGGATGGCTCGGCTTGGCCTTGCTTAGGCTGTGGAAAGGGTAGACTAGGCCTGCCCAGGCAGCAGGGGAGGGGGAAGGCCAGGGAGGGGGAAGGCCAGGCCAGCCCAGGCAGCAGAGGGGGGGAGGAGAGAGGCCGGGCCAGCCCAGGCAGGGTGTGGGGGGGGCCGGGTGAGGGCGGATCTTATTTTTACTGAGAGGCATCTGAGATTGAAAGGAAATGAAGCTTTTCAAGCCACAGGAATGTATCACTGCGCCCTACCCAAGGGTGGGGGTGGGGGTGAGATGGGGTCGTGCGGGCAGCTTGTGGGGGCGGGCAGGTTGGCACAAGGAGATGTGTAGATGCATCCCTGGTGTCAAGGCTTTGCCACCCACAGCCCCTGTTGCCCACGAGCAGTGGAGAGGGTGTGTGGAAACAAAAACACTGCATGTGGATGGGTGTATGTGAGACTGTGTGCATGTGAGACAGTGTGAGCAAGCCTGTGAGACATTGTGTGAGACTGTGAGTGTGAGAGCGACGGTGTGCACATGTGAGACTGTGCGTGCATGACAGTGAGACTGTGTGAGAGAGACTGTGAGACAGCGTGACACTGAGACTGCACATCTGAGACTGCATGACACTGAGACAGTGAGACTGTTTGCGTGTGACACTGTGTGAGAGCATGAAACTGTGCGTGACACTGAGACTGTACATGGGAGACTGCGAGACCGTGTGTGCGTATGACACAGACTGTGTGCATGTGTGACACTGAAACGGCGTATGACAAACTGAGGCTGTGTGTGACACTGACACTATGTATGAGACTGCTTGTGTGCATGTGACACTGCAAAACACTTTGTGTGTCAGACTGAGTGTGTAATTGTGTGTGTGACATTGTGTGTGACTGACTGTTGTGTGTGTTTAAGACCTTGTGTGAGGATGGAAGGTGAGAGACTGTGTGTGTCCCTATGATGTGCATGTGTGACATTTTGTGTGTGAGACCTTCTATGGTGGAACAGTAAGAATGTGTGACTGTGTGTGTGTGTGTGTGTGTGTGAGAGAGAGAGAGAGAGAGAGACTTGTGTGTGTGTGTGTGGGGGGGGGTGCAGCTTGTGCACGTGTGTTTGTCCGAAAGCCCGTGTGTGTGTGTGTAGGTGTGCCCTCCTCTTTATAGCCACGCCCACTTTGTCCCAAGCCCCACCCCCAGCTCTGAAGCGTTTGCTTTTCCAATAGGTACCCAGCACTAGCCGCTGGGACTCACCCAAGCCGCGTCCAGCGCAGCGCCACAAGCCGGTGCCGGGCTTTTTGGGGGAGGTCTCAGTGGACCCGGCGCCCCCCAAACCCGCCCTCCCGCCGAAGTGTGGCTGTCTCCCCCTGTGGGTTTGTGGGGGAGGGGGCGCAGCAGGGATTCCCTCCCCCCACCCCCGCTCAACCCCCAAATCACCCCCCTCCCCGCCGCGATGTACGACTGCATGGAGGCGTTCGCCGTGGCTCCTCGGCAGCTCTTCGATGTCACCAACCAAGGCTCCTGTATGCTGCGCAAGGCGAGCATCAGCCCCTGTTTCGGGGCGCTGGATGCCTTCGGCTGGCCCCAGCCGGCCAGCCTGCAATGTAGGTGGACCCCGGTTCCTCCTTGGGCAAGGGAGGGGTGGGCGGGGTGGGCCGCGGCTTGACTGATGTGCTGCCGGGGATGGATGGATGGATGGGTTGCCACGCGTGGGGCTGGGCCATGGGTGGGTGTTTCCGTGGGGAGGGGCGCACGCCCGGTGGCTGAGCGCCAGTGTGGCGGGGGGCGTGTGCCACCCCTGCCCGGGGGAAGGGGGTATACATGTGCGTGGGTTGTTACCCGAGTGGGGGGAAGCAGAGAACCCACTTCGCGCCCGCGGTCTGGCCCCGGCTCTTCGCTTCGCTCGTTTCCTGCTTTAGAACTTTACGCGGGGGGTGGGGGGGAAAGTTTGGTGAGAAGTGTTTTTGGAGAAGGGCGGGGGGGGCGGGCGTGGGTCCTCCTCCCCACTGTCATCCTCCATCCATGGCCTCTCTCCCCTTTACCCTGCTCCTGGGGTGGGGTACAGTTGGGGGGACACCGTGGCTCAGTTTCAGGGGCCCTGGGGTCCCCTGTCTTGTTTGGCTGGGGTTGGGGGTCGCGTGTCCCTTTCCAGTCCCCCTTTGTCTTTAGCGCGTTAATGAAAAGCCCCGGAGGGCAGGAAAATGAGGACCAGATGAGGGTGCGCTTTGAAGCCGATCCCAGGGGACCTCGAGCAGGGGGTGGGGGGGGGGGGGGCGAGCAAGGCAGGAGGGGTCATTTCTTCCAGCCTCACTAGCCAGAGCCAGGGAATTTTTTTGTTTCTTTCTTTTAAATATGGAAATTTGGCGGCGATCCACCGAGCCGTGCAAACAGGATGAGGGATTGGAGATGTGCTGGGAGAGGAGCCTGTGGTCGGAGGTGTGTAGGGGGCACAGTATTGTGTCTAACACCCCACCTGTAACCCTCCACCCCGGCAGAGCCAGGAGCAGGGAAGGGGTGTGGAACTAGTAAATGGGGGGAGGAGGAATCTTCCATCCCCAGGACCCCCTGGCTGCGCTGAGCCTACAGGCTGCCTTTGAGTGGCAGCCAAATCTCTCTCTGCCTTTGGCAGCCACCACTTCTGTTTACAAGTTGAGGAACAGGCTGTTTTCAGCAGCCGGTTGTAGGGCAGGGAGAACGCCCCGTTGCAGCCCCGGGCACCTAGCGGGGCAGAGATGGGCATAGGGATGGGGTGGGGCGCCCCCCCCAAGTAAATCTGACCTTTTCTCTCCTCCATCTCAGCCCCCCACCCCCTTTCCAACGGTTTCATTTCAGCGCTGGCCCCACCCCACTCTGCCAAGCTTTTCCCTGCCAAGGCTGCTCCGGTCTCGCTAACTTCCCGCTCCAAAATGGGGCACATAACCGTTCCTTAGCACCCTGGGCCTGGGGAGCAGGTCGAGGCCTGGACAGATCCCTAACGTGCCACCCCCCCCAAAGTTCCCATCCAGGTGTTTTTTTTTTAGACTAGGAATCCATTGCAAACCCAGGACCTGTCTGGCATTCAGAGCCAGGTGGTAAAGACACCTCAAAACACTTGTGGGGGATTGGGCCCCCCCATGTGTGTGCGTGGGGGGGAGGAGGGTGACTGCTTTTCCTTTCTCTCCTTCATTTGCTCCTGGCTCCTAGCCTCACTTGCTCCTCTCTTCAGCCTCAGTTTCCCACAGGGTACCAATCCCCCAGGAATTTTTAGCTTGGGCAGGACCCCACCTCTCCCAGGTGTAGTGTAGGCTTGGGCTATGCCGATTGGCTACAGAGCCTGAGCCTGGGGTCTTCAGTTGTAACTGGAATCTTTAGCTGCAGGTGAATGGGAAACCACACCTGCTGCCAGCTTGGGGTCTCCTCCCCACTCTGTGGCAGGAGGGTGGGAAATGACCCAGCAGTCCCTGCTCCCAGGAGCCGTGCTGGGCGACAGCAAGACAGCTGCATGCAGATGTGCCCAAATGGTTCTGTCCAGACCTGGTGCAGGGTGCCCCAGAGAACAACCAAGGCGGAGTGCTTGTCCAGTCCCCACCCAGCCTGGAGAGTTACCTCTGCCATCTGCTTTCACCACGGTGGGAATCAGGGATCAGGGTCGGGTGGACCCGGAACATGCATGTTCCTGTGGTTGTTTAGAATAGTAGCAGCTAGACGCCTCGGCTGAAATTAGGGCCCCCTTCTGCCGGGTGCTGCAACAGAGCCAGTCCCTGCCCCAAAGAGCTCCCAGTCTGCAGAGGCGAAGGGAAACTGAGGCAAAGGGACTTGCCCCGGGTCACACAGCAGGTCACTGGCAGAGCTGGGAACAGAACCCAGGTCTCCCCCATCCTTGGTGTAATGAGTCGCTCCTTGGCACTGGCTGCATGGGACATGTAAAACATTCACCTCATTTGCCTGGAATGAGCGCTTCCCCCCCCTTGCGTTAACACCCCTCCCTCTACCCCAGCGACCTCTCTGCCCATGGACTCCGGCTGGCAACCCCCCTCTCCTTGCCCCAGGTTTCACGTGAGGCCAACCCAGCCTCAGCCGACCCCCAGGTAGTTGGGAGAAGCAGCACCTGGACTGGCCCTCCGAACCGAACCTCTCTTTGCTCGCCCCTCCCCTTCCTGAGCCAGGACACACCTCTGTCTGTCCTCATCTCTGGGCTGGCAACTCCTCTGGCTCAGGGCCTAGCTGCTAATCTTCCCCAATGGAGCCAGGCCAGCCGGGTTGTCCCCACCCTGGAGCTGGCATCCCCACCTGGGAAGGAGGGGCTGCCAGACAAGAATTCCCACTCTCCTTGGCTGCACTCACCCCGCAAGGGGCATAGCAGGGGCAATCAGGGCGGGTAGAGGGGTGGCCCCAGCTCTGTGCACACTGGGGGAGCAGGGGCCACCCCCACTCCTCAGGCAGCAGGGTACACAAGGCTCATGGGTGTAGGTCTTACACCAGCATGGCCCCATTGAGATCAGCGACCGGGCCACAGGGCCCCATCCAGACCCTAGGTAGAAGAGTCCTATTTTGATTTTCTGCCATCTAGCCCCCATGCCCCCCTGCCTTGGCAGCAATCTTCCTGAGGGCACCTTTTGGGGTAGTTCTCCACAACCCTCCCTGTTCCGCTGACCCATATGTCGTGGAAACCACAGTGAGCGAGGTCACCAGGGTGGCCCCGGAGCGGCTGTTGTCAAAGGGAGCAGGAGGCAATTTGGGGCTGGGCTGGCAAAAGCAGTGGCTACTTATCTTCCCAGCCTGGTAGCCTGTGGCACCTCCTGGGCAAGGAAGAGCTGCTGTAGTGATTGATCAGGGATGTGGGTGTGGGTGAGTGTGTTGTCTCCTAGACAGCAGAGGAGCATGCATTTGTTTGTGTGTGTTTGTGTCGGTTTGCATGGGTGTGCCCAGGCCTGGGGTGGGGATGCGGTTCTGGGTGAGCCCTGCTCCGGGCTGGGCTGTGTGTCTTTGCTTGAGGCTGCGGGCATGTGTGGGTGTTTGGCTGTGGTGTGTGTCTGAGTGTGCGGGGGGGGGGGGGGGAGGAGGGAAGAGGGGGGCAGTGTGTGGATTACTCTCTTTGTAAAGTGTCAGGAATGCAGTTACTGAGACAAATGGCTTATATAGCGACCCAGCTGCAAACATTTTACGGCCGGTTATAAATGGCCTGTTTGAAGCTGTGCAAGGCTAGGGCAGGAATTTCCTCAATTTCAGCAATTTAGGCTTTAAAAAAAAAAAAAATCTCAACCACCACCAAACTTCCTGCCCCAGGTCAGGCAGCGGGAGAACTGGGAACAGGACCCGTAGCTGGGCCCAGCAAGAACAAGTGGGCTGGGCCATCAGAACCAGGCTTGTGGGAGAGCTGGCCCCGTGACAGTTCCGTCAGGAGCCTGCCCAGGGACCTTGTATTAAAGGATTCAGTAGGGCCGTGGGTTGCTGCTGATGCTGGCGTGGTTGTGCCAGGACATCAGGGCACCGGGCTGCAGATGCCAGTCAAGAGCTTTGCAGCCTCCTGTGAGCATGGGGTGTACTGGGTGAAAGGTAGAGCTGTGGGGCCACAAATGAGCCCAGATAAGAGAACTGGTCGCCAGTGGTGTGCGCCCCTAAATGTTTCCTTGCTGGAGGGCAAGACCACCCCTGCCCTTCTGCCCGCCACGCCCCCAGCTAGTCCAGGAGCGGGATAGGCAGCCCCCCTGTGCTGGCATCGCTGGTGGCAATCCAGAAGCGAGCAAAAGGCACAAGCCACAAGGTGGGTTGGTGTCCTGTGGAAGACGAGCTTTGCAGCGGGAATCCCAGCCCAGATCTGCACACACAGGCCCCGGGCTACCAACACCACCATAGCGACTGGCATTAAGCAGCCCCGCTGGCGGGCAGAGAGGCCAAGGACTGAACAGGTCGGGCAGCCCAAATTCCGCTGGCTGCTCCTCCTAGAGGGTTCAGAGCTGTGCAGGGATGGGAAAGCCGCGCAGGGCTGAAGGAAGAGGGGATGCCATGCAGCTGAGCTGGGTTGCAGCATGGGGGGAGGGGTTGCTGCAAGGCTGAGCTGGGGTGCAGCGAAGGGGGAGCAGAGACATGGCAGGGCCGAGCTGGGCACAGCACCTGCCGTCCTGCCCGCTCCAGCCCAGCGCGCACAGCCCCGGTTAGCTCGGCAGCTGCCCCTTCTGCGCTGAGCGTTTCCTGCCCGCGGCTTGGCTCTCCTGCCCACACCCCTCCTGCTGGTGCCCGCTCTGACGCGGGCATGCGGCAGCGGGCAGGATGCAATTGACTAGCGAGGGACCCTGCCCTGGTGTGACGCTACCCCCGGCCCCTCTCTGATTGGCTGCTTGGTGGGTGGTGGAGGGGCACCTGCTGCGCTGAGAGGAAATGACCCAGCATTATGGGAACAGGCTGGCAGCGGGGCCATGGCAGTGGGGCGTGGGGGGGGAAGGGGAGCGCCGTGCGTCAGGTGCCCACGTGGCTTTGGCAGAGAGACGATTGCAAGCCCAAGCTGGTGGCGGGGGGTGGGGGGGGGAAGGAGATTGAGTCACGGGAGCCTGTCGGCGCCTCCCCAGGCAGCCCCGTGTAAAACAGCCTGGGGCCGCAGCAGCTCTGGCTGCCTCTGAGTGCTACGCCCCAGGATTTGCGGGGCCCGGGCCCTTCCTGGCTCCCGGCGCTGGGTCTGCAGGTGGGGCTGGCAGATCGCTGGGGAATGGGGTGACAGGCTCCGTCCGTCTGCATGTCCCTCCACCCCACACACATCTCCAGGGGAGCGGAGCGCCCAGCGTTCTCCCTCTGGGGTTGAGGATTTAGGGGAGCAGGTGGGGTGGTTCAAGCCACCCCTTCCCCAAAGTAACCCCCCCCCCAAGCCCCCTCCCCAGGGCTCCTGGGAGGGTTGGCGTGTTGTGTACAGAAGCTATTAGGAAGGGATTAAGTTAGGGTTGTAATGTGATTCTCTCCAGGAAATGACAGGCCCGATAGCTGGTGGCCTCAGAGGGCCAGGAGCCTGTCCCAGCCTCTTGTAAAGTTACCAGCAGGCTCCAGATCTGATAAGAAGCCAGGAGCTGGGCCCCTTTTTCTCTCTCACCCAATGGATGGGGAGGAAGGGCTGGGCTGGGCGTGGGGGAGGGGCGGGAGGGCAGGAAAGCTGATGGGGGTGGGGGGAGAAATGTTGCACTCTGCCCTGGATCCTGGGGCCAAAGGGATGGACATGCAATGAGGGGAGAGAGAGGGGGCTGGATGTGTGGGGTAGGCGGCGGGACGGGGGTGAACGCCAAGGGGCAGAGGGATGCGTTACAGGGGATGGAATAGGAAAAGTGGAGAAACATTGTGGCAGGGGGATTGATCCAGCCAGAGAATGACTCTCCCCCAGGGGAAAGGCTGCGAGCCCCATTGCGCTGCGGCCTGGAGCTGGATCTGACAGGCACGTCGTCCCCCAGGGGGAAGGGCGGGGAGCCCAGGTGCTTTAGGTCAAACTGATGTAGCAGGGACCCACCCTGCCCTGGCTGGGAGGGCTGCACTAGACAGGACCAAGGGGCTCTTCTTCACTCCCAGATCAAAGTCCTGACTCCCCGGTAAGGGGAAACGAAGCCCCTGGCAGTGCTAGGTCAGTTACAGACCTTGGGACTTGGCCACCTGGTCTCTAGGAGGAGGGTAGGGCAGGGCAGTATAAGTGGCTGGGGAGTCCCGACACTAGGATTCTATTCCCAGCTCTGCCACTCACCTTGGGCAAGTCTCTGTGCCTCAGTTTCCCCCGCCACCCTCCATCTAGACTGTGAACTCTTTGGGGTCAGGGGCTGGCTCTCACTCTGTGTCTGTGCAGCGCCTGGCACAACGGGGCCCCGATCTCAGTAATATCAACGATAAGGTTGGGGAGGGGCCAGCTAAGGAGGTGCAATTGGGAGAGTGGTGTCTCGGTGCCCGTGCCATTGCTGAAGCTCTTGCAGTGCCAGGGGGAGGGACCAAAAAGGGCCCCAGAGCTGAGCTTGTGTGTGGGGAGAGGGGTTGAAATATTAATGGGGTGTAGGGGACAGGATTGCCCCTCTCCCCTTTGCTATCCATGTATTGGGAGCTGGTGGGGTGCAGGGGGCACCTCTTGGCCACCCACACTGTTGGGTGGGCCAAATCCAGGGCTGGCGCTTTGATCATCCAGAGTAGAACAAACAGATTTTAAATTGTTTCACAAAGGAGATCAGTATATTATCCCCATTGTATAGCTGTGGAAACCGAGGCACAGGGAAGCAACTTACTCAAGGTCACACAGCAGAGCTGGGACTAGAACCCAGGTCTATCCTGACTCCCAGTCTAGTGCTATAGCCATAAGGCCATACTGCCCCATGGCTTTACCCCATGGCTTTGCCCAGCCTAAGCTTTTGCCTGGATCTGGTTTTTGCATCTGAACATGAGGCTGGTCGGTGGAGCCCTGAGCTCCACTAGAACCACCATGAACCTCCCTTTGGCAGAGGAATTGGCCTTTCCCCTCCTGGCCCAGTGAGCGCAGGCATTGGGGAGACAGGGCTCCTGGGTTCCCTCCCCAGCTCTGGGAGGATTGATATCAGTGGATAGAGCAGGGGAAGGGAGTCAGGCCTCCTGGATTCTATTCTCAGCTTTGGGTGCTGTGTGAGCTTTGGGATTACAGCTGGGAATCAGGACTCCTGGATTCTCTTCCCGGCTGCTCCATGTATTAGCTGTGTGATCTTAAGCCAGTCACTTCCCTGCGCTGCGCCTCAGTTTCCACGTCTAGGAAACCCCCGCTCTGCCTCCCTGAGGCTTAATTAACAAGTGTCCGCGGAGCGCTTTCAGATCAAAGGGCAAAGGATCAGTGTTATTAATCACTCTGGCAGGTTGCTGCTCGCTGCACCTGCTGGCATGCGGCAGCCACCTGACGGGAATGCAAAGCCCTATTCCACGCTTTGACTCCCTGACATTGCCTGGCCCTGCTTTAACCACCGCCCCGGTGTTTGAACAGCAACCAGTCCTTTTATCCAGCCGCTGCAGAGACACAGGAGTGATCCTGGGCGGGGAGATGAGAGCATCTTCCATCTTCCATCATGTACCAGAGCGGTTCGGATTGAAAACACTGGGGCATCTGCTCCGTGGGCCACATGCGGTTACACCCCACCGGGCGAAGACCACGTCTCAGGGAGACCATGCGGTGCCACGGAGCAGCCCAGGGCCAGCTGTGACCAAAAACCTTTGCTGGTGCAGCAGTGTTGGAGAGGGGGGTGATTTTTAATGACATTTCTTAAGCCCCAGTGTAGACACGGTTCTACTGGTGTCAGAGCGCTTAGGTAGGTGTAGCTTAGGCCAGAATGCACTACAGACTTCTGGCAGTGCAACTGTAGGCTGCCTCCACATATAAGTACATAGGGATTCCTGTACCGGGAAAGCACCACATGGCTTTATTTTGCCTTATTATTCCTATACCGGCAAAAGCATGTTTTGGCCAGCAGAAGCTGTGTGCTAGGAGAGTTTGCTGGGGTAGCTGATCTGGTGAAGACCTAGCCCAGGCTGGGAGCTAGCGAGCCAGAGGCCTGGTCGACCTAGCTAGCTACATTGCTCGGGACTGTGAAGAATTTCATGGCCTAAGTTCTGTAGTTCAATCAGCCTAACAACGTAGGAAGTGTCTACATCATGGTGCTTAAGTGGCACATTTGCAGCGGCGTAGCTGTGCGGCTGTAGCAGCTGCCATGTAGACAGACCCAGCGAGAACCCCAGGGTCCTGTCTGTGTCCAGCCGCCTCAGTACAAACTCCCCTTTATACTCCTCACAGCAGGGCCCCATCTAGGACTGATGCCCTAAAAGGTATCCAGGATCCAGGCAGATGCCCCAGAACGGAGCACGAGTCACATTGTGGTCCCCATTACACATCACTGGGCTGGGTCATTCATAAGCACATAAGAACGGCCATAGTGGGTCAGACCAATGGTCCATCTAGCCCAGTATTCACAATGGCCAGAGCCAGATGCTTCAGAGGGACTGAACAGCACAGGACATGATCAAGTGATCCATCCTCTGTTGTCCAGTCCCAGCATCCGGCCAACAGAAGTTTAGGGACACCCAGATCATGGGATTATGAGCCTGACCATCTTGGCTAATAGCCATTGATGGACCTGTCCTCCATCCACTTAGCTAATTCTTTTTTGATCTCAGTTATACTTTTGGCCTTCACAATATCCCCTGGCAAGGAGTTCCACAGGTTAACTGTGCATTGTGTGAAGAAGTGCTTCTTTATGTTTGTCTGCAACCTGCTGCCTATTAATTTTATCGGCTGATCCCTGTTTTCTGTGTTATGTGAAGGGGTAAATACCACTTCCTTATTCACTTTCTCCACACCGTTCATGATTTTATAGCCCTTTATCACATCCCCCCCTTAGTCGTCTCTTTTCCAAGTTGAACAATCCAAGTTTTTGTAATCTCTCCTCATATAGAAGTTGTTCCATCCCCCTAATCATTTTTGCTGGCCTTCTCTGTACTTTTCCCAATTCTAATATACCTTTTTGAGATGGGATAACCAGCACTGCACACAGTATTCAAGATGTGGGTGCACCAGGGATTTATATAGTGGCATTATGATATTTGCTCGATCCCTTTCCTAATGGTTCTTGACTACTGCTGCACATTGAGCCGAAGCTAATTTAATTCAGATCAGGATCCCTCTCCCCTCCAATAGCCGATTGTCTAGGATACTGCTTCTGGGGGCTGAGGAGGGGATAAAGAACTGAGGAGCTGCTGAGAGTCTCCATAGAAATGCAAAGCACTGTTGTCTGTCAGGGAAGCAGGAGCTAGCATCTTACGTTGGGCCTGGAAGCCCTAGAGAAGGAGAGACACTGCTACTAGATTTTTGTTTATTCCCCATCAAGGAACCAACTGTTTGGGCAATTTCCTTCTCTGGGCTTGCCCACCTGGGAAGTTCTACTAAATCATCATCCTGGGATAAAGGGCTCTGGCTACCCCAGTTTAACTCCCTGTGTGGACACTCTTAGGCATGGTCTACCTTTGAAATATAGATCAACCTAGCTACATCGCTCGGTGTGAAAAGCTTCACCCCCCCCTCCCCCCGAAGCCTGTAGTTAAGTCAGCCTAGTCCCCAGTGTAGATGCAGCGTGGGTGACGGGAGAATTCTCCTGACCTTGCCATTGCAGTGCAGGGAGCTTAGGGTTGCCAATCTTGGTTGGACGAATTCCTAGAGGTTTCATCACATGACAATCTTTAAATGAAAGATTCACCTTTAATTCCTGGAGATTCTGGGACAATCCTGGAGGGTTGGCAGCCCTCCATCGCTCAGGGAAGTGGCTTGCCTCCATCAACGGATGCATCCCTTCTGTCGATGTAGGAAGCATCTATGCTGTGGGGCTACAGGGCCGCCGGGGGAGGGGGGGGGCAAGTTGGGCAATTTGCCCCGGGCCCCCACGAGAATATAGTATTCTATAGTATTGCAACTTTTTTTTAATGGAAGGGGCCCCCAAAATTGTTTTGCCCAAGGCCCCCTGAATCCTCTGGAAAAAGAAGAACAGGAGTACTTGTGGCACCTTAGAGACTAACAAATTTATTAGAGCATAAGCTTTCGTGGACTACAGCCCACTTCTTCGGATGCATCCACGAAAGCTTATGCTCTAATAAATTTGTTAGTCTCTAAGTGCCACAAGTACTCCTGTTCTTCTTTTTGCGGATACAGACTAACACGGCTGTTACTCTGAAACCTGAATCCTCTGGGCAGCCCTGTGGGGTTACAGCAGCATCACTGCAGCTGGGTCACTGGACTGCCCGTCGTGTAGACGTAGCCTTAGTCCAGACTAAGAGTGGCTTTTCTGTGACTCAGTTTAAATCACTTCCAAAGCAACATAAGTTATATCGGGTGTTAGACTGGGATAACTATAGTGGTTTCAATCCCCCCCCCACCCCCATCCCTTAGCTTATCTCATAACTTCCCATGGTTTTGGTTTTGAACCTACTTAAGCTAAACCACAGTAAACTGCTCTTAATCTGAGACCTTGTCTACACAGGAAAGATACACCAGCTATGTAAAATCAGTGTGACCGGCTGGGTGGATGCCTGCGCGGTGCACCGTGTTTGTACCCGTATAACTGTGTTGGTTGGAGGGCTGATTTTTTACTGAAAGTGACACCAATACAACCCCTTGGACGGATGCAGTTATGCTGGTATATTCCCCTTCCCATCTGGGAATGAGCCACGCCAGCACTGATCCTGTGTGTATGTGTGTAACTAGACCGGTAGGATTCAACCACTACAACTTCCTAGTGTGGACCAAGGCTAGGAGTTCCTCGGGGGTGGAGTTTGGGGTGCTAGACCAGGGTAGCGTTACCGGTGCCTTCAGTCATACTGAGAAAATCTCTTGTGTAGACAAAGCCTAAATCGATTTCAATTTTAATCTGGTGCTGTTTTGCCCTGTAGACAAGGCTTTGGATTTGAAATTAACACAACGGCAACTGTATGGGCTCAGACCACTGCTCGCAAGTCATCTATCTATCTATCTATCTATCTATCTATCTATCTATCTATCTATCTATCTATCCCCATATACCCCCTCTATCTATCTATCTATCTATCTATCTATCTATCCCCATATACCCCCTCTATCTATCTATCTATCTATCTATCTATCTATCTATCTATCTATCTATCTATCCCCATATACCCCCTCTATCTATCTATCTATCTATCTATCTATCTATCTATCTATCCCCATATACCCCCTCTATCTATCTATCTATCTATCTATCTATCTATCTATCTATCTATCTATCTATCTATCTATCCCCATATACCCCCTCTATCTATCTATCTATCTATCTATCTATCTATCTATCTATCTATCTATCTATCCCCATATACCCCCTCTATCTATCTATCTATCTATCTATCTATCTATCTATCCCCATATACCCCCTCTATCTATCTATCTATCTATCTATCTATCCCCATATACCCCCTCTATCTATCTATCTATCTATCTATCTATTATACACACCCACTCTTTCTCCCCCCTCCACATACATACCTCTCTGGGATTGTTTAGTCTCCAGAAGAGAAGAATGAGGGGGGATTTGATAGCAGCCTTCAACTACCTGAAGGGGGGTTCCAAAGAGGATGGAGCTCGGCTGTTCTCAGTGGTGGCAGATGACAGAACAAGGAGCAATGGTCTCAAGCTGCAGTGGGGGAGGTCCAGGTTGGATATCAGGAAAAACTATTTCACTAGGAGGGTGGTGAAACACTGGAATGCGTTACCTAGGGAGGTGGTGGAGTCTCCTTCCTTGGAGGTTTTTAAGGCCCGGCTTGACAAAGCCCTGGCTGGGATGATTTAGCTGGGAATTGGTCCTGCTTTGAGCAGGGGGTTGGACTAGATGACCTCTTGAGGTCCCTTCCAACTCTGATATTCTATGATTCTATGGAGGGAATGGTTTAATGGTAAAGCATAGTAGTCAAGGAAAACCAAGCAATGGTAGGTAAATAGTATAATGGCTGACAGGGGTCAGGCTGGAGACTCTTGCCTATATGCTCGGGGTCTTACTGATCGCCATATTTGGGGTCGGGAAGGAATTTTCCTCCAGGGCAGATTGGCTGAGCCTCTGGAGGTTTTTCGCCTTCCTCCGCAGCATGGGGCAGGGATCTCTAGCAGGAGGGTCTCTGCTGATTGAAGTCACTTAAAACAGGATTGGGGACTTCAACAGCAGAGTCTAGGGAAGGGGTAGGGACGGTTTTATGGCCTGCAGCATGCAGGGGGTCAGACCAGATGATCATAATGGTCCCTTCTGACCTTAAAGTCTATGAGTCTATGAGTCTCTCTTCTCCTGGACTTTTCCCCATTTATGTCAGTGGCAGCAGGATCCCTGGGGCTTTCTTTATAGACCAAAGTTGCCTTTGGTAAATAGCTGAAGGACACCCCCGCCCCCAACCACCACCACGCCACTGCCAGCCAGCGTGTCAGGATCGGTGGTGCCGGCTGCAGGAAGAGCTGCTCCTTTTCTAGCACCGCGAGGTATAACATACACACGGGTCAGAGTGAGTCTCCCAGCCTACGTCTGGGCATTGTTCGTTAAAAGCTCCCCTGTGCCCTGCCCCTGAGACGAAGGGTCTTAATCCAAGGGCTTGGTGACCAGATCCCCACTTGGGCAGTCTCTCCAATGAGAGATTCTCCTGCACGGTCCCTCCCTAAAATCATCACGCAGCACTTCTGGTTAACGGCTACTGTGTTCCTCCCCAGAGGCAGCTGCATCTAAGGATTGCTTGTGGTTGTAACAGGTCGTCTGGGAGGAATGTCCTATGGAATCAGAGATGGTCCCCGCTCCCAGCAGTTGTGGGGGCGCAGGGGAATCAGTGGATGTAGTTTTGACTCTGTCTAATAACAGACACTGGCAGAGAACTTCACGTTAATCGTATTAGACTTCGGGGATGTAGTGGTTTGCCTAGGATCACACAAGAGAATCAGTGACAGCTGGAAATAGAGTGAGTCGGGACTCCTGGGTTCTTTAACCACCCTACTCCCTCTAGAGCCTGGACGTCCTTATTCCCTGGCCCCTGCTTTACCTAGCAGACACTCTTGCCTAGATTCACAAGTCCCAACTGGGTTCTCCCATTGCCACACGGCTCACTCAAATCCGGGATCAGAACCCAGGAGTCCTGGAGCCCAGCCTTGGGCTCCACACACTAGGCCGTGCTCTCTGCCGAGATCTTTGGTTAGAATCCAGGAATCCACTAGGCCATACTCCCCACCCAAGTCCAGGATTAGAACCCAGCAGCCAGAACTCCACCTGCTGCTTCTCCATGCCGTGAGTCTGGTGAGCTGGGAGTCCCACAAGCAGTGGGGATCCTGCTCCCCGTCTCTAGCCCCGGGCCTGAGATGTAGCCTTGTGAGTGGCAGCCCTATTCCACCTGCTTGGAGGCAGAATGCCCCCCAGCAAGGGCCAGGAACGTGTGGGGGTTTGTTCGACCTGTGATGAAAGGCGCGGAGCATCAGACGGCTGGCGGTGCAGAGGGGATTTATGGCCCGCCCGGCTCTTCCCCTCTCCACGGAGGTGGGAGGCCCTGGGCACAGCGCGAACTGTCCTGATGCTGGATTTATTTCCTCCCCTCTGCTCCCACCTGTTGCAGGGCTCCGGGTTTATCTCTGCCAATGATGCTGTAGCCTTGTCAGCCTGGCTTCGGGGCTGCAGCCACAGGGTGGCTGGGGGGCCCTGGCCGTGGCTGAGGGTTTGAGCATCACCATGGTTTAGGAGGGCTCATCCGAGCAACCAGTTGGAAAGCTATCTCCCTCTCTCTCTCTCTGCCACACTTTCTTTCTTTCTTTCTTCCTCACGCACCCTCTCCCACCACTCCGCTGCTCCAGGCAGGAAGGAAGGAGGCTGTAAAATGCAATCAGGAGGCCAGGAATTTTGTGGTTCAGTTTGTTGTTGATGAAATGGGTGAGCCGGTTCTGCCATGCCTGCTGGGGGAGGGGTTTATTTTGAGAGCGGGGGGGGGGGGAATATCTGGGAGGAGCAGAGCTGGGTTGGGGGACAGTCTTTTGGGGGGACTGGTATGCAGGGGGTGGCACTGAGGGGTGCTATCTGGGAGGAGCAGTAGCTAGGGGAGCTGTGTCGGGGGATGGTATTTGGGGAGACTGGTATGCAGGGGCGAGGTACTGGGGGGAGCAGAGCTATGTCAGGGGGATGGTATTTTGGGGAGGACCAGTATACAGGGGGTGGCACTGAGGGGTGCTATCTGGGAGGAGCAGTAGCTAGGGGAGCTGTGTCGGGGGATGGTATTTGGGGAGACTGGTATGCGGGGGCGAGGTACTGGGGGGAGCAGAGCTATGTCAGGGGGATGGTATTTTGGGGAGGACCAGTATACAGGGGGTGGCACTGAGGGGTGCTATCTGAGAGGAGCAGTAGCTAGGGGAGCTGTGTCGGGGGACGGTATTTGGGGGGGACAGGTATTCGGGGGGGCAGTGATATATGGGAGGAGCAGTATCCAGGGGAGCTGTGTCAGGGGACGGTATTTTGGGGGGACTGGTATGCAGGGGAGCGGTACTGGGGAAAGGGATTAGGGAGCTCCAAGACTGGATTTCCAAAGGGGTGCCCCTCCCCGGGGACCAGCCCTCCCTGTTGCCCACGGCCAGGCCTGGGTATCTCTGATGGCTCATGGGATTGGGCAGACTAGGCTGAGCCGGGTTGGTTTGTGGGAATGGATTCGGGGGCAAGGGCAGGATGGATTCATTGCCTCAGGGGGCCCCCTCAGAATCCAGCGGTGTCCCTGGGGAATGGGGCCCTCCCCCTGCTTCCCAGAGACCTGCTTCCTGGTGCTGGTGTCTCAGCCAGAGGACTCAGAGACTCATAGACTTTAAGGTCAGAAGGGACCATTATGATCGTCTAGTCTGACCTCCTGCATAACACAGGCCACAGAATCTCACCCACCCACTCCTGTAACAAACCCCTGACCTATGTCTGAGCTATTGAAGTCCTCAAATCGTGGTTTAAAGACCTCAAGGTGCAGAGAATCCTCCAGCAAGCGACCCCTGCCCCACGCTGCAGAGGAAGGTGAAAAACCTCCAGGGCTTCTGCCAATCTGCCCTGGAGGAAAATTCCTTCCCAACCCCTCACGAAAGCTTATGCCCAAATAAATCTGTTAGTCTTTAAGGTGCCACCAGACTCCTTGTTGTTTTAGCTAAACCCTGAGCATGTGGGCAAGACTCACCAGCCAGACACCCAGGACAGAATTCTCTGTAGTAACTCAGATCCCACCTTATCTAACATCCCATCACAGACCATTGGGCATATTTACCTGCTAATAATCAAAGACCAATTAATTGCCAGGGCAACACTAGGATGGCTTTGAACCCACCCCTGGGGTGGGGGACCAGGCCTCGTCCACGCACATGCCCCTTCAAGGGCTGGGGCGGGGGGCTGTAATGATCACTAGGAGCCCAGCCCCATACCCCGCTCTTGCCTGCTTAGCAAGAGATGGCAGCGGGGGGCAGGAGAGCTCTGATCTGTGGGTTGGTGACCCCTGTCTGCAGCTTAGCCATGGACCCCCTGGAAGCCAGGTGGCCAGGGCCGGCTCTAGCTTTTTTGCCACCCCAGGCAAAAAAAAAAAAGGCAGCCGGACTGCCAAAGCAAGAAAAAAAACCAAAAACGGCAGCCGCAGGGAGCGCGTGGAGGGCGGTCAAGGCGGCTTGCAGGGGGGTGAAGGGCGGCACCCGCCCTCTTCCTCCGCCCGTGGGCAGCCAGGTGCTGCAGTCCGCTTGCCGCCGGGCGAGAGGGGCTCCCCCCTCCGGCCTTGGGGTGCCTCTCCCGGCCGGGCAGGCTCCAAGGGGGCCAACACAGGCAGCACTGGCTGGGGTCTGCAACCTCTCCGTGGGGCAGGCATTGCAGCGGGGCTCTGCACAGTGCAAACGGCACCGGGATCAGTGGGGCCCGCCCCTCCGCTGCCTGCCAGGCCGCCGCAGAACTGCCCCTGCCACCGCTGCGCGCCGGGCCGCCGCAGAACCCTCCCTCCCTGCCTCCGCTGCCCGCCGGGCCGCCGCAGAACCCTCCTTCCTTCCAGTGCCCGGGGGCCGCAGGAGGTGCTGGCTCAGTCGCTCCTTTAAAGGCGGCTCGGCTGGGCCAGGCTCAGAGCGGCGCGGGAGGCAGAGGCCGGTGGCACGATGAGCAGCGGGGATCACTAGTTCCTGCCCCCCGGGTCGGGGTCCGTGCCCCTTCAGGGGTGGGCTGGCCGCCCCAAGATTGGCCGGAATGCCGCCCCTTACAATGTGCCGCCCCAGGCACGTGCTTTCTCCGGCCCTGCAGGTGGCCAGTGCAGTCTGAGCTCTCAGTTCCCAGTCTTCACAGCAAGACAGGGGGAGGGGCGCGCTCACCCAGGCCTGCATGGGACGAGATCCCATTCACATGGAATTTCCCCACTCCCTTTGCCCCCCATGTAGCCTGGGAACTGCTGTCTAACCCCACCCGGACCCCAAGGCATCTGCCCTCTAGCACTCTAATTCCTGGGGTCAGCTGAGCATTGTCCCTGCCCCGGGGCCTGCGGGTGGCTTCTGGAATATTGCATGGGTTGGGTTTCTAGGCAGGAGTTGGGTCCCATGGGTCAGATGCTGGTGTGCGAGGGGCCTTCCCTGTCCCATAGAGACAGATCTCTGGGAGCTGGGGCTGCTGGTGGGGAAGAGGGCCCAGAATCAAATCGAGACACGCTAACCGGGGACGATGCACACCCAGAATCAAATCGAGACGCTCTCACCGGGGATGGTGCACCCAGAATTAAAGCCAAACATTCTCACCCAGGGCTGTGCACACGCACTCAGTCAAGCACACACATGCTCTCCCGTCTCTGCACCCACACAAACAACGATCCACACAGACACACTCTCTTGCAGACTCACAATCAACTCCACTGATGTAGAGATACACACACACATTCCCATGCCTCTCAAAGGCGCCTCCCTGTGTGTTTATGGGTTACTTTCAGGTAAATAAAAGCCTGCAATTGAGATATAATCACCTTACCCTCCCCTCCTTTGTCTCTCTGCTGATCTCCCAGGCGGGAGGGGAGTCACAGGGCGAGGTCTCACATCCCCTATTGTCTTATTGTAAAGAAGGGAAAAAATGCAGAGGGTTAAAATTCATGAGCCTCTAATCGTCCACTTGGCCTGTCTGTCATGGAGATGAGATTGTCTCCCTTGGGGGGAAGGGACAGGGATGCTGGAGTCAGGAGCTCCCCCATGCATCAGCCAGGGCAAAAGGCTGCTCCCCGGGGTGAGATCAAGGGGTGCGGGAGAGGGGCATGGAGTGTGGGACCCCGAGTGTTTTCAGGCAATTAAATGCAGGGGCATTGGTTCGGTCCATGGGGCCAGCCGCCAGCTTTGCCCCTAGTTCTGAACCCCCGTGGAACTTGGGGGCTCAGAGCTGAGGTTTTGGTGGGAGGCCCTAGTTCTGTTTGGCAGAAGCTGGGGCAGAAAGAAACAGGCCTGTTCCTTTTTGCTGTTACGGTGGGAGTCACCAGGTGGTGCTGTCGCATAGTTGTGCTAGTTCTTAGCCTGCGGGCAGTGCTCCGCCTTGGAAGAGACACCCTATTGTTTAGTGTTTGGGGAGGATGCACATGCACCCACCAGGGAGCTGTTGCAAGCAGCAAGAGATAGTTTGCGCCCAGGGTGCAAAGAGGCTGCCCCCTGGCCACAGATGGCAGAGGCAGCACCCCACACCCTGCAGCTGGGTCTGTTTTCTGTGCTATGCCAGGCTCAGTCATGCCCAGGGACGGCAGAACTGGGTGGTTTTGAGGGCTAGTACTCCCCACAATGGAAATATTGTGTGTGTGTGTGGGGGGGGGGGCTGATGTTTCTGCCTCCATGTGTCATTCCCTGTGAACTGCGCACATGCATGGGGGCAGGAGAGCGAGTGGGACCTGGAGGGGCTGGGGTGGCTACCATGGCATCTGGGAGCCCATGAAAACCCTCGATCTAGGCCCCCTCCTTAGTAAACTTTGGCTGCGGCCCGGTTTGCTCCCTGCCCTAATCTCTCTAACCAGGGTTAATTATTCTTGAGGCAGACTTGCTCGCTGGGAACTGGGCTTTGGGATTGGGGCTGAGATTTATTACAGAGGGGATTGCCTGTGTGCCGTTTGTGACCGCCTCTGTTCCAGGCCTGACGAAGGAAGCATATGCAAGTTGCACTAAGTAAAGTACCCAGTTCTCTGTGTTACTGCTTTCTCCCACAATGGGAAGCTGATCAGCAAGGACCTGAGATCCACACCCCAGTATTATAACCACTGCTACAGTATGCTGAGGGGCCCCAGCTGTGATCGGGGCCCTGGTGTGCAAGGTGCTGCGCACGCTGCACAGGGTCACCAATGCTAGTGGTGTTGTTGGAGTGTCACTTTGCCATCTCTGGTTCCTGGCCGCTGAGGATTTCTGCCTGAGCTTGCAAAGGTTTCTGGGCAGCAAGTGCCAGCGGAGGGTGCTGCTCCCCTGCCCATGCAATCTGTGCCCTGCATGGGACCAGCACAGTCCAGGGCAGCAGGGCCCAGCTCGGGGGCAGCTCTGCCTTCCTGGCAGCACTATGTGGGGCTGGGAGGAGTGAGGCAAGCGAGGGTGTGCCTCTTGTGGCGCACCCTGCTGAGGGTGGTGGTGATAGAAGAGGGGATCCCAGGAGTGTATGTGCCACCTACGCCATCTCTAGCCTGGCTGTACGCTCCAAGCACTGGGCAAGGGCAGTGTCTGGGGTGTTGGGTGGGGACAGGAGCGGCACCAGGGTTTTTGGCGCCCTAGGCGGGAGTCCTTCCACACTCCCGATCGTTGTCGTCAATGTCTGCGGCGGGGGGGGGGGGGTGTCCTTCCGTGCTCCCGGTCTTTGGGGCACTTTGGCGGTGGGGCCCAGAGCGAGTGAAGGACCCGCCACAGAATTGCTGCCGAAGACCCGGAGCGCGGAAAGACCCCCCCGCTGCCGAATTGCCGCCAAGGGCAGCAAAATGTCGCCCCCCCAAATCCTGGCGCCTTAGGTCACCTAAATGGAAGCGCCGGCCCTAGGTGGGGAGCTGGGGACTAGCCAGAGCCCGCATCCTGGGAGCAGGAGGAATTAGACAGGTGGTAGATGGGGAGCTGATATCCAGGGGAGGGGGAAAGGATCTGAACAGGGGGCTGGAGCCAAGGAAGGCAGCCAGAGAGGGTGCAGAGCAGAAGTAGGGTCGTGCCCATTGGCGGGGCAGGGCACCGAGGAGGGAGCCTGGGGAAGGGGGTGAGGGTGGGGAAGGGGTCCCATCTATCAGCCAGAAGCAAAGGGCTGGGGTGTGTATCTCTGTGCGTTTCAGGATGAGACTGGAAAGATGCGTGGACACCAGGTCAGCAGCAGAACCTAGGTGTCTTGGGGCCCACTCTGTTGCTTGGCCACCAGCTCATGTGGCTGCTTCCCCGAGTCTCATCCTTTTGCTGGATGGGCTGAACAGTGCCCAGTGGAAAACCCTTCTCTCCAGAGGGCTCACTGTCTAGCCTGATTTATCACTAAAGACCTCATGGAGACGGTACAGCAGCCGGGAAAGAACCTAATCCTGTTCTAGTATAACGCTGCCTTCTACGGCTTGAGCTATCGGCACATCCCCCTCAGCCAATAACAGTACAGGGCCTTTGGCACACAGCTGGGCAGTTCTGACTGCGTCCAGTAGAGGGCAGCATTGCACACACCGACAGCTCTGCTCCTCACCTGTAATATATAGGGGCTTGTTGCCACTCACACCACAATTTGCACAAGAGAAACAAAGCAGTGAATGAAATATGCTATCAGTTTAAAATGTCTCCCCTAGAAAGTTCCTGGTTTTCATGTATCCTGGGGGATGCTGCTGAACTCTGGGAGTTGCCTGGAAACTCTGCAGCTGTGATATTTCTCGGGCTATTTCATCATTAAGTTCCAGAGTTAACATCACATCAAAAGGGAGCAGTTTGAGTTACTGCTTTTGGCTGGCTGGCTGCAGACTCAGGCAGTGGCTTGTGGTCATGCTTGGAAGGTTATTGATATAACTTGAAGGGCTGGCAATTTAAACTTAAATCCTGTAGAAACACTTCCCCCGCCCCTTGTCCCCCAAAACCCAGAGGGAAGAAAGATTGCTTGGAAGTTGCATACTCTGCCGTGCTGGTTTGTTATTGTTGGGTCTCTTGTGAGTGCTGGAGCTGGGTGTACTAGTATGTTGCTGTAGGGTTGCTTCTTAGCACCAATCTGTACATACAAATTTGTTATTTTAGAGCTGCTCAGGGCTAGAGGGCTCCACACGCTGGTTTGTTATTGTAGGGTTGCTCAGAGGCCCAACGTTGTAGGGTTGCTATTGTTTTCCTTTTTTAAGAAAAATGAATGTGAGATGCACACCCTGCTGGCCCCCCGCCCCCTGTCCAAACCTAGGCAGCGCCCGCCCCCTCCCCGTTCCATCGCGGGGGTCCACCTGGACTGACGGGGGTTTTGGGACTCCGCTGCTCTGAGTGCAGGCTCTCCGGGGCTAGGGTGGGGATAAAGCAGCCAAAAGGCAGGACACACAATGCTGGGCCCTCTGTGGAGGGATAAGCCCGCAGTCCCCGTGGGGTATGGGTGTGCCCCCTCCATCCCCTTCCCCCCCCCCCCCCCCCCGCCGCCATGGGCCTGGGGGAAGGGGGATTAGGTTACACGGCTCTGGTAACAATTCCAACCTGTTTGGACTGGAATGTGGCATTTAGAGCCCGGCTACAGGAAATTCGCTCTGTGCTGAAAGATAGAATTGAAAACAGTTTGCAGCCCGGCCTGGGGGCGCCTGGCTGGCTGGGGGAGCAGGGGGTGGGGGTCTGCCTCTGGCCTGAGGTGGAGGGCAGGGGGATGGGGGGCTCGCTCTGGCCTGCAGGGAGCAGAGAGATTGTGGGGGCTGGTTCTGGCAAGGGGGAAAGTAGGGGGATGGCGGGCTGGCTCTGGCCTTGGGGGAGAGCAGGGGGATGGGGGGGCTGGCTCTGGCCTGGCAGGGCAGAGGATTGGGGGGCTGGCTCTGGCATTGGGACAGGTAGTGGAGGGATTTGAATTCCCCCGCTGTTCCCCTCTGGTTATTTTGGCCAGTGCTAAATTCCTAGCAAGTGACCCTGGCAGCCCCAGGCCGGAGGTCTCCCACAGCAGCATGTTCCTTGGGGCCCATCCTGACCCCCCAGGAACCCCCAGGATGGGAAGCCCCAACACCAGGATTCAGAGAAGGCTCTTGACAGAAGTTGGGGGGATTTTACCAGCCCCCCCCCCACGCTGGCAGGGCCGTCCCCGATCGCCTGGGTCCTGCGGCCCTTGGGGTTTATCCTGCCATTCCCTCTCTCTTCAGCCGTGGAGACCCAGAGCACGAGTTCGGAGGAGATGGTGCCCAGCTCGCCCTCGCCGCCCCCGCCCCCCCGTGTCTACAAGCCCTGCTTCGTCTGCAACGATAAGTCCTCTGGCTACCACTATGGCGTCAGCTCCTGCGAAGGCTGCAAGGTAACGGGGACCCCCACCCTTGGGGCCAGCAGCACGGCTTGGGGCTCCTCCAATTCCTTGCTTTGCCCCTCTGGAGCCTGGCTCTCCGTTGGGCACCCCTCTGGGCAGCCAGAATCGCCTGCTGCCCAGGGTCTTTGCTGGTCACACGGGGGCTTCTTCCCCAGCTGCCGGGCGGGTGGGTCTTGCTCAGGGTCCCACCGACGGCCAGATTCGGGGTTGGGCAGGAATTTCCCCCCAGGTCAGACTGGCAGGGACCATGGGGGTTTCCACCTTCCTCTGCAGCATGGGGGGCGGCTCGCCGGCTGGAATCATCCAGGCACATGACCCCTAATCAGCTCCCTGCCGTTGCCGGGGCCTCGGGCACCTCGGTCTCCTGCTCTCTGCCGGTGGCACACACCAATTCAGTCTCCTGGGGAAATGCTTCAGTCTAGCCCAAGAGACTCGGTGTCCAGGGGTTTCGGCGTGAAATGGAATGGCCTGTGCTGTCCAGGTCAGACTAGAGGAGTCGAGGGTCCCTTCTGACCTGCACTGAGAGGTCTTAAACTAACCAACAAAAGACCTGGGTACCAGAGAGCAGACGATGGGGAGAGCTTGTGGTATGATTGCTATGACAAGATGGGGTCCTATTGTGCCAGGCGCTGCACAGACCTCAGCTGAGATCAGGGCCCCGTTGTGCCAGGGACAGTCCCTCCCCCGAAGGGCTCACAATGCAAACAGAGGGGAACAGAGTTTTGGAAGTGCAGTCCTTATTTTGCAGGAATAGTGGCTTTGAGTCCAAAATAGAGTGTCCAGGGCGTCTCTGTTCTGGAACAGCAGCATAGTCTGAGCACCTGAGTGCTGGGTTAGGGCTTGGGACCCCTGGGTTCTAGTCCTGGCTCTGTTGGGTGACCAGTCACTGCCTCTCTTTGTGCCTCAGTTTCCCCACCTGTAAAATGGGGCTAGCGATAGGTACCCCCTTTTTAAAGTGCTTTGAGATTTGCTGATGAAACGAGCTAGGTGTCATTATTATTCCAGTCAATTTCCCCGTGAAGACAAGCCCTAAGAGAATGACCAGGATAGAGACAATTTGTGGAGCGTGAAGGCCAAGGGGGACACCTGGCCCATTTAAAACTGATCCCAGGGCGTCTTCAAAATGATGGCCCTGTGGAACTCACCACCACTGGATGTTCTTATGCAATAGGATCTGTCAGGGATGGCTTAGATATACGTGCTGCCTCAGTGCAGGGAGAGGGACTGGGTGACCTCTCGAGGTCCCTTCCAGCCCTACACCTCTACAATTCAGTAGAATTTAGAGAAAGGCAAGGCAATTACATGAATAGTGAATTGCATTGGAGGCCAGGATGTGCAAAGGGACCCAAGGTGGTTGGGCGCATTGCATTTGGCCACCCCCCTCCCTTTGCAGATCCCACCCAGAAGGCCTATACATTCTCCTGCTGATGGCACAAGCCAGCTCCTAAATGCCAGGGGTCAGTCCATGATTGCCCGTGAAGAGGGGGTTGACTCTCCAGCGTCCCCAGTGTCAGAGCCGGCGCACTGGGCTGGATGGACCATTGCTCTGATCTGCTGCAGCGACTGGTGCTCCAGCATGCCAGGTGGGGGGCGGGGTGTGCTGGTGGGGGGGGGGTTCTGTTTGCGTTTGGGGGTGCAGCTTTGCCAAGGCACCTGATCGGAGCTGTAGGGAGCATGGGGTAACCCCTTCCCCGCCTCTTCTCCCCCCCCCCCGCACATCCCTACCTCTGACCCACCCCCCCATCACCTGCATGTCCCTGTCTCTCCCGCCCACCCCCAGGGATTCTTTCGCCGAAGCATCCAGAAAAACATGGTGTACACGTGCCACCGCGACAAGAACTGCCAGATCAACAAGGTGACCCGCAACCGCTGCCAATACTGTCGGCTCCAGAAGTGCTTCGAGGTCGGCATGTCTAAAGAAGGTGAGTCTACCTGCAGCGGGATCGCATGGAAGATTGGATCCAGCTGGGGCAATGCCCCGTGCGTGCTCCCGTGCAGAGAGACGGGCCCAAATGCACCTGTTCCCCCCCACAAGTCCTCTACGCCTGCAGGGCCCTGCCCCACTGCACTGCTGTGCCACAAGGCTGGAAAGTCACTGGTGCAGAGGTGTGGGAGCGGGAAGCTCCCAGCCCCACATGTGTTTGGGGAAGGGAGCGCGCTGCGCAGAGACCCATAGTGTTTGGTGAGATCTTTGCCCGAGTCTGGCGCCCTCAGGGGCTAGTTTGACCAGCTGTGCTGGGGCTAGGACCTGACATCCAGGCCTGGCTTCGGATCGTTTGGATCCAGGGTTCGAGTTTGGCCCAGTTCAGATCTGTGGCGGGGGAGGTTGGATCCAGGCTCTGGTTTGAGGCCTGTCTTGTGCTTCCAACATGGGTAGTTCTTGGGCCAGAGTAGCCGGAACCAGGTGAGAACAGGACACAGGGGCCAGAATTGGATCCGAATCTCACGGGGATCCAAATCCCTTTGGTTCTGGCCCCTTGGCAAAGAGGGCTTCGAGGCCCAGCGGCTAGAGCCACTGTAACCATGCCCCCGTGGTGATGATCTCTCGCACTCACCCCTGCCGCCCGTCACACGGGAGCTGGAGGAAGGCTTGGAAGAGGGTGGCTGCCCCTTTAAGAGTGCTGTCAGCCGGATGGTCCATCTGGAGACAGAGTGCCTCTCGGCGGCTGTTGCTTTTACTCCCGACTGCTAAGGCATGTCCTCACGAGCCGGCCAGGGTGGGGCCCCCATTAATCACTGTCTCTTTAAGAGCCCGTAATTAGGAATGTCTGTCTCAGCCCTAGCCATTGATTTCCAGGCCCCTGTCGCTTTAAGGGCGGAGGGATTTTGGGGGGTGAGGGAGAGATGTCTCGAAGGAGACAGGAAGTGGGTGGTCTGTGGGAATTGGGCCAGGATTGGGCAGGGCTGGGTATCCTTGGCATCCCTCCCACCCCCAGCGCTGGCCCAGCTAGAACTGAATGGGCTCCAGGATCCCCCGAAGAGAGATCAAGGGATCCCCCCCCTCTCCCCCCCCACTCCAACAGCTGGTGGGCATGTGAACAGCACTGCATGGGAAGACTGGCACAGGTCCCAGATGTGGGGGACCTGCCACCTCTCTGAACTGCCCTTCCCTGCTACCCCCCGCCTGCACCCCCCACTGTCTTCGGCTGTCTCACCTGATTCTTCAACCCCCCCCCCACCCCACCCCACCGCCACACCTCCCCCTGGCTTTCGATGGGCGAAGGTGCCAGTAGATGGGGTGGGAGGGCCGAGCAGATCTCCCCTCCCCCAAGCCATGGCAGCCCGGGCTGTTGTGCATCGGGGGGGATAGGGCTGGATCCCCAAGGCAGTGGGGTGTTTGGTGAGGGGGGGCGGCTCTGCTGGCAGCCCCTCCCTGCCGGCATTGTGCTGGCCGAGGCTATAAGTGGATATCCTGCCGGCTCGCGTATCCTGTTGCCAGATTCCCCCTGGCGCTCCGTGCTGGGGTGAGCAGGAAGTGCAGCCTGGAAACGTGCGGCCACAGGGCGGGCCGGGAGAATGCACACGCAACGGGAACGCTGGGCCCCGGGCGGGAGCAGGGGGGGGCCCTGCTGGACTCGCTGGGCCTCAGGACTGCTGGTGCCCTGGTTTGGGGATGGCAGGGATGAACCAACCCCCCCAGGCATGGGGCTGTCTCTGTCCCCCTGGCTGCAGCCTAGTTCGTCTCCCTCCTTCCCCCTGCCACCTGGAGGCCAAGCCGGGCGGTCAAGTGAGAGGTCAGGGCTCAAAGTACTTTGCAATGGGCCTGCCTGGACAAGTGCAGCAAGAGACCGGGCAAGCCCGGGGCTCCCCGGGGAGCGCGGCTGGAGTGGCCGCAGTGGGGCAGAGGGAGAACCGGGAAGCCCCATCCTTCACAGGAGACACTGGGCAGCCAATCCGGTGCAGCCACGTCAGGCACTGACCCGTGTGGTAAGCAAGGTGGCCAATCAGAATCCATTGGTGCTGGGCACCAACACATGGTCGAAGTCGGACAACCAACCAGAATCCATTTCCATTGGGCAATAGAAGCCAAGTGGCTAACCGGGATCCATTTCCATTGGTTATTAACCCACATTAGGATCCGGGTAGCCAATCAGACTGGGCTCCCAGCTGCCCGTTGCCAATGTTAGAAGCTGGACGGCCAATCGGGTTCCAGCCTCCCCAGGACACATGCCACAGGGGTCTAGCCAGCTGGGGCACTGTGAAGGCAGGGGCTATTGGGGTACCAGGCAGGCCCAAGGGGGGGCAGCTGGCACGAGCCAGGAGCCATCAGGCTTTGGCATGATGGGCTCGTGGGCTCCCTGGGCATATGCTGTGGGCGAAGGGGGAGAGTGGGGGGGGACAGCCAATGCCATGTCACCCCCCCCTCCCATTTATCCGAGTACCCCCCCCCACACACACACACGCTTTATCTGGCCTCCCTGTCTGCCGCTTCCTGTTTTCCTTGGGCTGAGCACAGGCCTCGGTGTTTCCCAAGTGAAGGCTGGGAAGTGCGGCGGGCAGGGCCCAGCTGGGCTGGCAGAGCCGCCTCCGGGGGGCAGGATGGGCGAGGGATGTAGAACCTGCAGGGGGGGACATGGGGACACCGGCCCAGTGCAGCCTGGCTCGGAGGAGGCGACACCCTGACCAGACCAGCTCCAACCCCTGTGGGCCCAGCGTGAGTGGCCAGGCGGTGGGCCTAGGTCCCCTGCCGGCTCTGCTTTTCACCCCGGCTGAATAACCCCGCTCCGGGCCACTGGCTGTGCTGCTGGAAGCAGCTTTCAGGAGCTAACCTGGCAAAAATACCCCCCTGGGTGGGGCTCGAACCCAGAACCACTGGATGTAAAAGGCCAGGGCTCTGCTGTCTGAACTGAGGACTGTGCCGATTGCGTGCATTAACTGCTGGGAGGGGGATAGAGCGCCACAGTGCATAAACCTAGGTTACCAGCATTGGGCCCCGGGGCAGAGGGAATGTTTCCCCTCTGCAGAAACAGGATTCGCTCCCCCCGCCCAGGGGCTGGGGCATGCACCAAATGCTCCCTCACCATGACAATGCAAGAAATACCCCCGCCTCACAGAGTGCACTGTCTAAATAGAGCACTTGGGGAAAACGAGTCACACAGACAGCAGTGAGTTGCCCACGGTCAACCAGCAGAGCCAAGGATAGAACCCAGGTCTCCTGCGGCCCCCACTGCTGCCCCTGCCACTAGCCCCCACTGCCTCGACCCAGCTGAGAGGGAATGCCCAAAGCATGTGATCCGAAAAGGGACCGTCAACAGTAGCAGCTTCCTAGTCATGCGGCCCTTCCATCCCCATCCCCAGTGTCGCTGGGTTGGAGTCAGGGGGACCAGATCCCCATATGGTGTAGGTGGGCGTATTTCCACTGGAGTCAGGCCAGAGCCCCACCTGGTACAGATCAGCCTAGCCCCACTGAAGTCAGTGGCACCGTGCCAGTTTACACCAGCCAGGGATCTGGCCAATTGGGTTGATTGGTGATCTCTGTTTTAAAGAAGAATGTCCCAACGGTGGGGGGTGTTTGAGCGGGGTCAGATCCCCACGGCCAAATGCCCCCCATGACCGTGCGGCGTCCCACCCACGCTCCCAGCCCCGGACTCTGAGCCGGGGTCAGGGCCGGTCACACGGTGCCATGTCCTGACCAACACCCCCCTCTTCGGCAGCCGTGCGGAACGACAGGAACAAGAAGAAGAAGGACGTGAAGGAGGAGCTGGTGGTGGACAGCTACGAAATGACTCCCGAGCTGGAGGAGTTGATCCAGAAAGTCAGTAAGGCCCACCAGGAGACTTTCCCCTCGCTGTGCCAGCTGGGCAAATACACCACGGTGAGCCCCCTGCACGTGGCACTGCCCCTCTCCCCCAGCCCACCCGGGAACCCCCTTCTGCCTCCCCTGCTTCCGTCACTGGCCTCCGGGTCCCAGGGCTCAGCCTGTGGGAATAACAGAACCGCCTTTTACTACCCCGGGCTGCCCGCTGCTGTCACTAGGGGGAGCTGTTCTCAGCCAGGCTGCCTGGCACCCCTAGTGCCCAATCCCCAAGGAGTGCAGAGCTGGGATTCTGCACATTGGCCACCAGGTGGCACCAGTGCCCCCTTAAACATCCAGGTTCCATGCCCGGCCCCGGCGGGGAGAGGGGGTCAGGGCACCCAGGTTCCGTGGCTTGGAGAGGGGGTCGGGGCACCCAGGTTCTGTGGCTGACTCCAGCGGGGAGAGGGGGTTGGGGCACCCAGGTTCCATGCCTGGCCCTGGCAGGGAGAGGGGGTCGGGGCACCCAGTTCCGTGCCCAGCCCCAGCTGGGTAATCTCCCCGTGGCTGTAGTTGCAGACAGTAGGGGACGATCCTCACCTAGGCCCCGTGGTGCAGCACTAACCACCACTACCCCTGTTCCCTCCCCCAGAACTCCAGTGCCGATCACCGGGTGCAGCTGGACCTGGGCCTATGGGACAAGTTCAGCGAACTGGCCACCAAGTGCATCATCAAGATTGTGGAGTTTGCCAAGCGCCTGCCGGGTTTCACCACCCTCAGCATCGCCGACCAGATCACCCTGCTCAAGGCGGCCTGCCTGGACATCCTGGTGAGGAGCAGCCTGGGGGTTTAGTGGGGGACTCAGCTGCCTAGAGCCTCTTCTCTCTTCCTCCCCCCTTCCTCGGGCTGTGGATCGGTGAGACCCCTGGGCCCCTGCCCAGCCTGTGTGGGGAGGGGCTGGCCCAGCGGGTCTCGGCACTCACCCCACATCCCATCCCTGGCAGATGCTACGGATCTGCACGCGCTACACGCCGGAGCAGGACACCATGACCTTCTCGGATGGGCTGACCCTGAACCGCACCCAGATGCACAACGCCGGCTTCGGGCCCCTCACCGACCTGGTGTTCGCCTTCGCCGGGCAGCTGCTGCCCCTGGAGATGGACGATACCGAGACCGGGCTGCTCAGCGCCATCTGCCTCATCTGCGGAGGTACCGGCCGGCCCCGGGCCACCACTGCCTTCCCCGGGACCCAGGAAGGGGGGCTGGGCACACCGACGCCATCACAGCTGCTGCAGTCCTGGCCTCTCCCAGCAGGGGGCGCTGTATGGGGTGGGGCAGGAGCACTGGCCATGGGAGGAGCTCCCAGCTACGCCAGCCTGGCCTCTCCCAGCAAGGGGCGCTGTGGGGAGCGATGGCCGTGGGGGGTCGAGGGGGCTGGGTATGGGGCTATGACAACCAACATGTGTGTGCCCCCCCCGCCCCCCAGATCGGATGGACCTGGAGGAGCCGGAGAAGGTGGACAAGCTGCAGGAGCCCTTGCTGGAAGCTTTGAAAATCTACGCCCGCCGCCGCAGACCCAACAAGCCGTACATGTTCCCCCGCATGCTGATGAAAATCACCGATCTGCGAGGCATCAGCACCAAAGGTGTGGGCTGTCAGCTGGGCACTGCTGGGGGGAAGCTCACAGCGCTGGTGCCTCCTGGCACTGCTGGGGTGGAGACTCACGGTACCAGTGTTCCTTGGGGTACTGATAGGGCTCTACTGGGGGGAAGCTCCTAGCACCCCTCTTCCATCTGGTACGGACAGGGCACTGCTGCAGGGAAGCTAACCACATCCTGTCTCCCATCTGGTACTGACAGGGCACTACTGGGGGGAAACTCACAGCACCTGTCTCCCATCTGGTACTGACAGGGCACTACTGGGGGGAAGCTCGCAGCACCTGTCTCCCATCTGGTACTGACAGGGCACTACTGGGGGGAAGCTCACAGCCTCCTGCAGTGCCAGCTCACTGCTCCTTTCTCCCCACCCCCATCGCAGGCGCGGAGCGAGCCATCACCCTGAAGATGGAGATCCCTGGCCCCATGCCCCCCCTCATCCGGGAGATGCTGGAAAACCCCGAAATGTTTGAGGACGACTCGTCGCAGCCGCCCCCGTCGGCAGAGCCTCCCAGCTCCGAGGAGAGCCCGGCCGAGAGCAAGAGCCCCGAGGAGACCCCCTAGCACCCTGGGGAGTGGGGGGTGGGGACTGGGAGAAGCCCCATCCTCAGGCACCCCACCCCCCTGTCCAACACCGAGCTGGTTCGAACAAGCCACAGCTGCCTTCACTCTGCCCCCCCATTGCTGGGGGGCGGACATGGGCTGGGGGGCAGCTAATGGAGATTGTCTGTGTGCTGCCTCAGAGGTGTAGCTCTTGCCTTAACCTTCTCTCGGGGGGGGGGCAGTCTGGAGCCCCCCACCCCCAAGCTTTTTTGTTTGCCAAAGTCTGACTCCAAGCCAAAAATCCAGGGGCGGGCAAGGCCCGGCCAGAGAGCTCCCTGCCTGGGGTGGGGGGCAGATTCCTGGAAATGGACCTGGAGGGGTTCAGCAGAGCCCCCCACTCTGCCCCAGCAGTGCAATTGCCCGTCCAGCTGGGGGCACCCTGGAGCCAGAGAGAGACTTGGAAGTGAGACTGGGCTGGGATGTTGGGGTGCCCCCCCCCCCCCCCCGCATCCCCAATGATGCTGCCTCCAGATTCCCGACTCAAGATCAATCAAGACCCTGCCTTCTAAACTGATGTTCCCCGCTGGAACCCAGGCAGCCCGGACCACTGCTGCAGATCTCTGAAGCTGGGGATTGCTGGGCGAGAGGCGGGGGGACGGAGCAGCCCCTCCAGCCCGTGGAAAGCCCAGGAACCCCTGGGCGTGTTGGGAAAGGAGGCTGAGTGGGAGGGAGGGGGGGACGCTGCTCCCCACCCAGCGTCCTGCAGGTTTCGGGGGACGCGGATCTCAGGGTGCGGGGATGAGGTCCAAGTTTGGGAGGTTTATTTTATTTTATGTTTTTGTTGTATAACGTGCTAATGGTTTGGGATCACTCCTCGGCGGTGGGGGACGAGGGGTCCCTGTCGCGTCTCCTGGGGGCTCTGCTGGGATGGGGGGGCCCCCAGAGGCAGGGGGCCGGGCTGCAGGGCTGTATCTGGTTTTGCTTTTAATGCTGTTCAGGTTTGGTGTAGTTGGGGCGTCTTTCGCTCTTGACCCCCCCTTTCCCATAACTTCCAGTTCCAACCCTGCCCCCATGACCCCCCCCTCCTCATTCCCTACCCATAACCCCCGCTGCTGCTCCCCATAATCTCCTGGCCCTGCCCCTAACCCTGACTAACCCATCTCCCCATAACCCTCCCCCTCAATCCTGACCCCGCCCCCACAATCCCCCTCCCCAACCTCACCCCTTGGTGCTGATGATTTTGGGAACACACAACACTAGAGACCAAAGATGGGGGGTGGGGATCGGAGGGCAGGAGCTGGTGGGGTCACAGGGGGACAGAGGGAGCTGCCACCCTCCCAGGGGCTCAGCCCCCCCGCAACAAGGCTGCTCCATGATGTATCCATGGGGAACATCCCCCACCCCCTGTGCCCCTAGGAAATGGGCACTGCCAGCTGGGACCCGGCTCCCTGCCAGGGGTGAGGGGAGCAGCCTAGCCCCTTTGCACAGCAGCCTGGAACACTGCCCCCAGGGGGTGGCACTGGGGGGGGCCCCTTTGCACATCGCCCAGCCCCTTTGGGTCCCAGCGGCTCTACAGCACCCCCTATGGACCAAAGCAGACAGCACCTCAGCTCGGGACCCCCCTTTGATCTCCCCCAGATGTCCCCTAGGGTCAGTCTTGTCCCCCAAAACCTCCACTCCAATCCTTGCCTGGGAGACAATATTGTCACCTGATCCCTCCCTCCCCACATGCAGTGTCACGTCCACCAGCCGGGGGGGGGGGGGGGGGGAGTGGTGGAGTTTGAATCCGCACACAGCCCCTGTAGGTTCCCCCTCCCCTCAGCACCCCCCAGATGTGGGGGAAGGAGCCCTGCAGGGACCCTGATCTGTTACACTACAAGATGGGGGGGGGGGATCTCCCTCTCCTAAGGCCCCCATTGGTGCTGGGGCTGCAGTTCCAAACTCCTGCAGCAGGGGGCACTGCCACCCTCACGAGAAAGCAAGATCTGCATCGTGGGGGGGCAGGGGGAGGTGCCCAGACTTGGTCACCTCTGCCAGGCGTCTCATGCCTATGACCCTGGCCGGGGCGGGGGGGGGGGGGGGGGGGCAGGGCGAGCCTTGCAGCACTTTCCCTGTTATTTATTGCCGGTTTTCACCTTGGGACGTGGACCCAATTGCCCCCTCCCCCAACAGAGAGTGGGGCAGGGGGAGACCCAGGGGACCCGCCCTGGCATGAGACACCCCGAAATCTCTGCTGCTCCCTGATCCTGTTGAACTGCCAAAAAGAAATACCCCAGACCTTAAAACGAAGCCAAGGACCCTGTTACGGGGGGGAACTGGGAGGGGGGATCTGCACCCCCCCACCCCTCGGTCATGTTTACAGCCAAGCTTTACCTGGTATTTTAAAAGAAAAGCCCCTTTCCCATTGCCCACCCCCTTGGCGCCCAGCTCTATCGCAAAGGGGACTTTTCTATTTTTGCAAAATAAAGTGACGGAAACTCAGCCCAGCCGGCTCCAGCTTTGGTGTGTGGGGCGCCCCCACCTGGCCATCCCAGCCTGTCAGCACCCACCCCTCCGCGGCCTGACGGGGTGGGTGGGGCTGGCCTGGCGCCCCGTGCCCCAGCTGGAAATGGGGCACTAGGAGGCACCAGACTGTCTCCTGGAGGAATGGTGGGGATGATGCAGCTGCCTCTGGGGTGGGGCGTGGGGGCTGTTTATACGGGGTTCCCTTGCCCGGTGCTGAGCTGCAGCTGCCTCTGGGGTGGGGGCCGTTTATACGGGGTTCCCTTGCCCGGTGCTGAGATGCAGCTGCCTCTGGGGTGAGTTGTGGAAGCTCTTTTAACAGCCTACAAGTAACGCTGCACAAATCCTGCCTCATAACACAACCGTGTGGACGCTGCAGGCGGAGGGAAGTCTCCATGGCTGGGCCTCCCGGGAACACAGCGAGGCTGGACTTGAGCCCCAGCCCCGCCAGGGTTCGGCGTTGACACAAGCAAGGAGCGCCCCCTCCTGGGACCTAGCGCTGCCTGCAGCCCCCGTGACAGGCGCTGGCTGAGCCTGGCCATTAGCATTGTGGTAAGACCCGGAGGCGCCAGCGCAGGACCCCGGTGTGCCAGGCGCTGCCCAGAGCAAGAGACGCTCCCTGTCCGGTGGAGCCCAGGATCTAACTAGACAAAGGGAGCAAGGGGAAACTGAGGCACGGAGCAGGAAAGTGACACGGCAGAGGCAGGAATAGAACCCAGGTGTCCTGCCAGTGCCCTGCCTTCCTGAATGCTGATAGTTCTGCAGTAATGACCCCCCCGCGGAAATACCCCTCGCTCCACCCCTCCCTGTGGGCTCTCCTAGCCACGCCCCATCGCCCCTCACTGGAGAGCTCCCTGGCATGGGCTGGGCCCATCCACCCGCCAGGCCGTACTGCAGACCAGCCCCAGCTTTGGTTTGGGCCCAGGGGCCCTTTGGATGCAGAACTGGGGGCTGCAGGGGTGGGAGCTGCTGCGTGAGCCGCGGGAGCAGCCCCACCCCCCAGCAGCTCTGCTCCCCTCTGAGCTATGAGACAACACCCAGCCTGGGAAGGGGGGACCCTGCTGCAGGCCCAGGAGGGGGGGGTGGGGGCGGGAGAGACTCTGGAGATGCAAGAGGAGCAGCAGTGAGGCTGTGGGGTTCAGGGGGCAGGAGTGGGGCTGATGAGCCCCCGCCCTTTTCAGACTATAAGCACCGGCAACCCCCACCAGCTCTGTCAATACACCCCCACCACAGCTTTGCCGGTGCCCCCGAATCCAGAGAGCAGCCGCGCCCGCCGCCCGCTCTACCGGTGCCCCTCGATCCCAACCCCACTAAGCTCTGCTGGTGCCCCTCACTCCTCACCTGTACCCCCCATGCTCTCCCAGCCCTGGGCTCCCCCCAGCTCTGCTGGTGCCCCTCACTCCTCACCTGTACCCTGCCTGCTCCCCCAGCCCTGGGCTCCCCCCAGCTCTGCTGGTGCCCCTCACTCCTCACCTGTACCCTGCCTGCTCTCCCAGCCCTGGGCTCCCCCCAGCTCGGCTGGTGCCCCTCACTCCTGACCTGTACCCCTCTGCTCTCCCAGCCCTGGGCTCCTCCCACCTCTGCTGGTGCCCCTCACGCCTCACCTGTACCCCCCATGCTCTCCCAGCCCTGGGCTCCCCCCACCTCTGCTGGTGCCCCTCACTCCTGACCTGTACCCCCCCTGCTCTCCCAGCCCTGGGCTCCCCCCCAGCTCTGCTGGTCCCCCTAAATCCTCACCTGTACCCCCCATGTTCTCCCAGCCCTGGGCTCCCCCCACCTCTGCTGGTGCCCCTCACTCCTCACTTGTACCCCCCATGCTCTCCCAGCCCTGGCCTCCCCCCACCTCTGCTGGTGCCCCTCACTCCTGACCTGTACCCCTCTGCTCTCCCAGCCCTGGGCTCCTCCCACCTCTGCTGGTGCCCCTCACGCCTCACCTGTACCCCCCATGCTCTCCCAGCCCTGGGCTCCCCCCACCTCTGCTGGTGCCCCTCACTCCTGACCTGTACCCCCCCTGCTCTCCCAGCCCTGGGCTCCCCCCCAGCTCTGCTGGTCCCCCTAAATCCTCACCTGTACCCCCCATGTTCTCCCAGCCCTGGGCTCCCCCCACCTCTGCTGGTGCCCCTCACTCCTCACCTGTACCCCCCATGCTCTCCCAGCCCTGGCCTCCCCCCACCTCTGCTGGTGCCCCTCACTCCTGACCTGTACCCCCCCTGCTCTCCCTGCCCTGGGCTCCCCCCAGCTCTGCTGGTGCCCTCACTCCTGACCTGTACCCACCCTGCTCTCCCAGCCCTGGGCTCTCCCCAGCTCTGCTGGTGCCCCTCACTCCTCACCTGTACCCCCATGCTCTCCCAGCCCTGGGCTCCCCCCACCTCTGCTGGTGCCCCTCACTCCTCACCTGTACCCCCCTGCTCTCCCAGCCCTGGGCTCCTCCCAGCTCTGCTGGTGCCCCTCACTCCTCACCTGTACCCCTCATGCTCTCCCAGCCCTAGGCTCCTCCCAGCTCTGCTGGTGCCCCTCACTCCTCACCTGTACCCCCCTGCTCTCCCAGCCCTAGGCTCCTCCCAGCTCTGCTGGTGCCCCTCACTCCTCACCTGTACCCCCCTGCTCTCCCAGCCCTAGGCTCCCCCCAGCTCTGCTGGTGCCCCTCACTCCTCACCTGTACCCTGCCTGCTCTCCCTGCCCTGGGCTCCCCCCAGCTCTGCTGGTGCCCCTCACTCCTCACCTGTACCCCCCCTGCTCTCCCAGCCCTGGGCTCCCCCCAGCTCTGCTGGTGCCCCTCAATCCCAACCCACAGCCCCTACTAGCTCAGCCCTGGGCTCTACCCAGCTCGGCTGATGCCCCTCACTCCTGACCTGTACCCCCCCTGCTCTCCCAGCCCTGGGCTCCCCCCAGCTCTGCTGGTCCCCCTAAATCCTCACCTGTACCCCTCTGCTCTCCCAGCCCTGGGCTCCTCCCAGCTCTGCTGGTGCCCCTCACGCCTCACCTGTACCCCCCTGCTCTCCCAGCCCTGGGCTCTCCCCAGCTCTGCTGGTGCCCCTCACTCCTCACCTGTACCTCCCATGCTCTCCCAGCCCTGGGCTCCCCCCACCTCTGCTGGTGCCCCTCACTCCTCTCCTATACCCCCCTGCTCTCCCTGCCCTGGGCTCCCCCCACCTCTGCTGGTGCCCCTCACTCCTCACCTGTACCCCCTGTGCCCTGGGCTCCCCCCAGCTCTGCTGGTGCCCCTCACTCCTCACCTGTACCCCCCTGCTCTCCCAGCCCTGGGCTCCTCCCAGCTCTGCTGGTGCCCCTCACTCCTCACCTGTACCCCCCTGCTCTCCCAGCCCTGGGCTCCCCCCAGCTCTGCTGGTGCCCCTCACTCCTCACCTGTACCCCCCGTGCCCTGGGCTCCCCCGAGCTCTGCTGGTGCCCCTCACTCCTCACCTGTACCCCCCTGCTCTCCCAGCCCTGGGCTCCCCCCAGCTCTGCTGGTGCCCCTCACTCCTCACCTGTACCCCTCATGCTCTCCCAGCCCTGGGCTCCTCCCAGCTCTGCTGGTGCCCCTCACTCCTCACCTGTACCCCCCCTGCTCTCCCAGCCCTGGGCTCCCCCCAGCTCTGCTGGTGCCCCTCACTCCTCACCTGTACCCCCCGTGCCCTGGGCTCCCCCCAGCTCTGCTGGTGCCCCTCACTCCTCACCTGTACCCCCCCTGCTCTCCCAGCCCTGGGCTCCCCCCAGCTCTGCTGGTGCCCCTCACTCCTCACCTGTACCCCCCTGCTGTCCCAGCCGTGGGCTCCCCTGCGGCCAGTGCCATCTCTAGCTCGCAGTGGGTCGGGCTGGATCTGGCTGAAGTGCTGGTGATGCTGGAAGCCTCGGGTCTCCTAGCTCATAAACGCCATGGGGCTACCGCTGCTGCCCCTGCCAACCCAGCGCAGCCCCCGGCCCCCGGCTGGAAGTGGGGGACCCGGGTGACATCGCTCCCTGGTCCTGGTCAGATCTCAGCTGCTGCCATTTCTGGCCTTGCAGTGACCCCTGCCGGCCACTGGGGGTCGCCGTTCCCCAGCTTTTGCGGCCCCCTTGCTTTTACTTCATAGCCCCCATGCTCCCACCTGCCTGGGCCAGCAGGGGGCAGCAGAGGGGCGGCAGCTCCGCGGCGTGTGTGTGTGGGGTGTGGGGTGTGGGGTGTGTGTGGGGGGGGGGTTCTAAACACGCGACACCGAAGGGAGGGGGAGAGACCAGGACGGGTGGAGACAGTCCCCTTGCAGCACACCGCCCCCCTACTGAGCCTGTCCCTCCCCCGCTCCCTGCAGCATGGCACCCCCTTACTGAGCCCCCCCCCAGCCTAGCACCTCATAGCGCTGTGTTGGGACATTGGGGGCCAGCACGAATTGCAAGGAGACAGCACCCCCTGCTGAGCCCTCCCCCCCCGGATTTCCGGGGAGTCTCTCACCCATGTACTGACCAGGCCCCCCCCTGCCTGGCCTGTGAGTGGTTCCAGAGCTTAGTCCAGGGGGGCAGGAGGGTGCTGCCTCCCCTGCCCCTCTGCCCCCCCCCCTCCCACTGGCTCCATTCCAGGCCCTGGGGCTGCAGCCTGGAGGGTGGGTTCATGTATCTCTCCAGCCTGAGCAGTTGCAACATGCACAGACCAATGCCTCCAGCCCCCCCCCCACATCCACAGCCCTCCTCCCCAGTCCTGTTCACAGCCCCCCCATGGCCATGTACATGCCCCACTCACACACAGGAGCAGCCTGCTACACACACGGTCACGCCTGCCCCCTCCCACACACACACATGCTGGTGCACGTCTGACCCATGCTCAGTGTCCCAGTGGCTGGGCCAGGGAAGAGTTTCATGAGACAGCTGTTGCCGTACTGGTGCCCCTCCAAGGGTTTCGCTTCTGAATCCAGAGGCTGCGGGGTCAGTCCCCCGGGGTGTCACGGTGCATGATGCGTCTCAGTCCTGACCACTGGCCCAGCCCTGGGCTCCCCTCCCAGCCCTGCCGACGCCCCTCAGTCCTGCCCCACAGCCCCCCCACTGTCCAGCCCTGGGCTCCCCTCCCAGCCCTGCCGACGCCCCTCAGTCCTGCCCCACAGCCCCCCCACTGTCCAGCCCTGGGCTCCCCTCCCAACTCTGCCGACACCCCTTAGTCCTGCCCCACAGCCCCCCACTGTCCAGCCCTGGGCTCCCAGCCCTGGCAATGCCCCGGTATCTCCTTCTTTCAATCTTCACACGGCTCTTTCCTTCTCTCCCCCAGCCCCCAGTGCTTCCCCACCCAACCCCCACGGCACCCTCCCCCTTGCTCTCCCCCTCCACCTTAAACCATTTCCACTGCTCGACTTTGGTTTCCTATCACAAAAGATTCATGCAAATAGCAGCCAGAGTACAGCTGCCACTGAAGGAGGAAGGACTCGGGCTAGCGCAGCTGCACGGCTCCCCAGGGCTGGCCGGTCCCCAGGACGTTGGGATCTCACCTTCCCGGGGGCTTCATTCCAGCCGGTGAGTGGCCTTGTTTGCTATCCCACTTCTGGAACCAACAGCCTGGGCACTGGGGGCTCTGAGCTGTTAGTGCTGACTCAAGCAGCTGTCTGGGGCTGGGCAGGTCGGGGGCGTCAGCGGGGTGGGGGCGGCGTGAGGCTGATCTGTGTCCAGTGGCCCAGATCTGACAGCCTGGACCCAGCGGCTACGAGGTGGGTTCTGAACCCCGGCACGTTCCATCCCGCACCGTGTCCCGGTGCAGGTTCCCTGTACGGACAAAATTCTCCCATTTGCAAACCTCCAATGTTCCCTCGCTCTTATACTGTGAGAGCATGAAAGGTGAACGCCCGATTCACAGCCTCTTTCTTTCACAGAACAAATCTAGCTTTCTCTTTTTGTATCTTCTATCTATCTCTTCCTACCTTTCTTTCTCCACCAATCCATCCCAATATACACCTCTTTCTTTCTTTCTTTCTTTCTTTCTTTCTTTCTTATCTAATGCACTCATCTCCTTAGTATCCAGAGCCCCCCCGTGCTGCTTTGCAAGCACAGCTGGGATCCCCCCCACCCCCACCCGGGCCAGAGGGGGGGGGGTGTCTCCCAGCACTTGTCCGCGGGGCAGGGGTCTCCACCCAGCTTTGTGCTTTGCGACCGGAGTCAGCTGTTGCACTTGGCATCAGAAAGTAACGAGGCTGGGGACCTGCTGCAGCTGGGGCTGGGGTGGGCGCCCCTGAGGTCTGGGAGCTGAGTCCCCACGGGACGGAGGTTGAGCGTAGATTCCAAGGCCCGTTGAGCTGGACTAACCTGACTCCAGAGCAGAGGCCTGGGACGTCCCGCCAGCCAGCCCTGCATCGGCTGAGCTAAAGCCAGGGCTGGAGCAAAATCGGCCTCAACTCCCGCTCCCTGTGAGCTTGCTAAATCCTCTCCAGTTTGCCCCAGGGGCTGGGGTGATATTTCCCCACTCGGGGGCGAGGAGCTCGGATTTGCCCTCCCGCCAGCTCCATTCTCTGTCCATTCATGTAGCTGCACCAGGGAAAACTCTCAGTGTGCAGGCATTGCACTAGTGCAATGCGGGCTTTGCACATGGGTGTGCACTGCTGTGCCAAGCCCTGTCTTACCCGGGTCCGGCGCACGACGCTGGGAGGTCCCAGGGCAGACAGATCCCCATGCAATCAGGATACAGAACCTCCTCCAAGAACCTGTGTGACCCAAAGGCTTTGACCCCACCCCCCACCCCCACCCCAGCACTGCCATGCTGTGAGGCCCATAGAAAGGTGACCAGCAACGGGCTTTTAGCTTGATATTGAATGTGCAAGATCTGGGGAGGGTCTGTGAGAGGCAGAACTGGCCTTGCTGTTCGTTTTCATGTTAGAAACGTCAATGTTTTTCTCCCCTGGGAAACGCTAAGGCAGACTAGGGAGCTGGTGGACAGATGGGCTCAGACACTAACTGCAAATGCTGAGCGGGGAGAGATTTGTATTCGCTTTGTTTAAAACCCTTAGCTGTCTTTTCGCCCCTATGAAACTCCAACACCCAATGAACGCGGTGGAGAAAAGCGTTCTTTGTTAAATTTCAGGTTTCTCAGCCTTCGGTTCCTGGCTGAGTCAATTCACAACCCAGAGACCTCTGGCCTCAGGAGGGGAAATCTGTGATGCTCATTCTGATCTGGTCTAGTGTAAATTCAAAGCAGTTCCATTATTTCCAGGCTAGTCTGGGTGGGAAGGCCTGTACCCAGACCGACCCAAGCTCAGGTCAGGAACAAACTGCCTTTCACTCCACCAGCTTTAGCTGCTCTGATTCTGAAGGGGAGCACCCACACCCCGAAACGGCAGAGTCGCTTTGAATTCGCCCCTTTTGCTGCCGCGCCTGTGTGTGGATCGGCCCAGAGGCTTAAAAACCAGGGAGAGTCAATCCAAACCTTTATTCTTTCATGGAAAAATGCGAGCAATGTCCCACGTTGGTGCACGCTCATGTGGACGTCTGGGCCTTTGTGTCGTGCCCTAGGGTGCAGTTTGGGTGTTGTACCCCACTGGGGCGTGTGATATCAGACTCCCCGCCCGCTGCCTGAACCGCAGATGAGTTGTTGCAGCCTCTAACCAGTGAGTTTTGGGTTTTTCGCTCCCTCTGGAGCATCTTGTCTTTTAGCTCTGGTCGTGTCCGGTTCAGTGCCCGGTGGGTTGGGCCAGGGGGCTCTCAGCAGGGTTGGAAATTTGTTCCCTTGAAGCCAGGGGCCCTTTCCCAGGGCGTTGCTGGCCTCCTGTCATGCTGTGGGCTGGAGCATCGAAGTTGTTGTTTGTCACTGAGTTTTTGTTATTTCCGATTTGTAGACTTACAGGAGCCCCTGGCTTCCAACTTCCCCCCCACTCCTCCCCAGCTCTAACCGATTGGACCCCACCCCCACCCAGAGCCAGGGATGGAACCCAGGAGTCCTGACTCCCAGCTCTAACTCCCTACACCCCACTCCCCTCCCAGAGCTAGGAGGAGAACCCAGGAGTCCTGACTCTCAGCTCTAACTCCCTACACCCCACTCTCCTCCCCAAACTGGGGAAGGAACCCAGGAGACCTGACTCCCAGCCCCTCACTCTATCCACTAGACCCCTCTCCCCTTCCATCCCTAGACCCCTCTCCCCTTCCATCCCCACCGGGAAGTTTGGTCCCCATGGCAGCAGGATCAGCCCCAGCGGCCGGCTGGTTGTAAAGAGGAAGTGTCACTCTGCAGCTGAGGGCCTAGCAGTGAGCCAAACTGGTGCGGCGAGAGCTTTGCGGGGGAGTCAATACTGGGCCTGATGGGCTGCTGTCGTGGCCTGGTTAAATGCTCCCAGTGCAACCACACGCCCTATAACCCAGGCGAATGCCAGGCAAGGTGAGCGCCGGGCGCCCAGGTGAATGCCTCCAGGCCGGGGGCTCTGTCTGTAGATAATCACTCCAGTGTGAGCTCCCAGCACGACGCCATGACAAAAAGGGTCAGTGCGGTCCGGGGTGTCGAAGGGGACTGGGAGGCAGACGTAGGGACGCGCTCGCACCTCCGCGCCCGGCTACGGGAATCCTGCGGCCAGTGCCGGGCGCCACGCTGCACGGCGTGGAGAGAGATCAATACACTGATCCAGGGGCTGGCAAAGATGGCTTTTGATGAGGGGCTGAATGGGAGAGAAGGCTGAGAGGGTGCTGAGCTGTGGGTCTGGTACTGAGACGCTGCAGCGAGGGCTGAGGGCTGGAGGCTTCTCTCCGCCTCGCTGCTAAACGAAGCCGCCTTTTAAAACCAGGCCGGGGCATGTTCTTTTAAGAGATCGGCTCTCGGAATGAGCTGGGGGCAGATTAGCAGATCGCAACGGTCCCGAATCGCTGAATCTGTAAGATCCAGTGGCTAGCAGCTACAGTTGCAATAAGATGCAATTTCCTAGCTGGGAGGGTAGAACAGGGAGGGGCTGGGTGTCAGGACTCCTGGGTTCTATTCTCAGCTCTGGGAGGGGAGCGGTGTCTGGTGGTTAGAGCAGCGGGGGCAGGGCTGAGTGTCAGGACTCCTGGGTTCTCCTCCTGGCTTGGCCACGGACGCATTCTGCGTCTGCGAAACCAGTCACCTTCCTGTTCCTCGCCCCCTGCATCCCAGGGGGCGGGGAGGGAGGCTGGATTCATTCTTGTCTAGCTCCAAATCCCCACAGGGCAGGGGGGAAACTGAGGCACAGAGTAAGACCGTGCCCAGTGATTCAGCGGCGGAGTTGGGAACAGAACCCAGGAGTCCTGGGTCCAGTCATGTGCTTTGACCACCTGCTTCCGCTCCGCCGTGATCTCATGTGGAGGGAAAGTTGGGTGAAACCTGCGCGCTAACCACAGCTCCTGGCTCTGACAGGCACATGGCGTGGTGGGGAGCAGGGGGGAGGCTGTGGGCAGGGCTGTGCCTGCAGCCCGACTCTGGGCCGCCTCTGCTCATACCCCTCAGGTGGGAAGGAAGCGTCAAAACGTCGGGGGCACGGGGGGATGCCTGCGCTGATGTGGTCACAGATTGCATGAGAGGGCATGTAGGGAATCACCAGGGTGGTGCGTAGCTGGGCAGGTGGGGGCATGGGTTTGAGCCTGTGTCTTCACTGCAGCAATAGCGGTGGGGTTTGGGCATGGTCGGCCTCTGTCCCCATAGCCCCCTGCGGTGACCCCAACCAGCTCCATGGAGGTGAAAGCCCCTGGGCCCCGTCTGCACTGGGACAGCTCCCTCCCTGGCCAAACACCACAGCTACTGCTGCAGGGTTGCCAGAGAGTGTGTGTGTCAGTGTGGGAAGGGTGGGTGTGTGAGGGGCCTGGCTGCACGTGTAGTGTGTGTGTGTGTTTGTCTGTGTGGGTGTGTACAGGGAGGGTGTGTAAGGGGCCTGGGTACACGTGTTGTGCGTGTGTGTGTGTGAGTGTGTGTGTTTTGTCTGGGTGTGTGCAGGGTTTGTATGTGAGGGGCCTGGCTGCCCATGCAGTGTGTGTGTGCATGTCTGTGTGTGTGTGTGTGTGTGTGAATGTGTCTGGGTGTGTACAGGGAGGGTGTGTGAGGGGCCTGGGTACACGTGTGTTCTGTGTGTGTGTGCGTGTGTCCCGCTGTCTGCTGGGCATGTGCGTGAGGGGCCTGGGTGCGTGTGGGCGTGTTTGGGCGTGTCGTGTGGGTATGTAGGGAGGAGGCCAATTTACCACACTGCATCCTGTGTCCCTCCCTCCATCTGCACCAACACAGGGTTGGGATTTTCCATTGTTCCTGGGGCGGGGGTTGGGGGGGGGGGTTTCTCCAGTATTCCCAGTGTGTGTGTGTGGGGTTCTCTGTTGTTCCCTGTGGGTGCTGCCCAGAGCTGAGCCCCTCTATGGAATGGGCCCCATCCTGGAGCTGCCTGGCCGCAGGGAGCGGTTGTAGGAATCCAGATGTGGGGTGGGGTGGGGGGGAGAAGTGAAACTCCCCAGGCCAGGGTGGGGGCCAGGCCGTGCCCCCCCTGCTCAGCACTTTCACTTCCCCACGGCAGCGAGGGGAGAGTTCAGTGCTTGGCTCTGGGCAGGAGACACCTCTGCCTGCAGCGGGCAGGGGTGGGGGGGGGGCAGACAGCATCAGGCCTGAGGGGAATTGGGGGGGGGGTTTGACGGGACAGCTGCCCCCCCCCACCTCTAACCATCTTCCCTCTCCCTGCCAGGCCATGAAGGGCACCGGGCTGGTGGTGGGGCTGGGCCTCCTGCTGGCGGTGGGGCAGGGAGAGAAGACGCTGGAAGCAGGTAAGGAGAGGAGATGGGAGTGTCGGGGGGCAGGGGGTGGGGGTGGGGTGGCAGGAGACTTCTCTCTGGTTTGTCTGGGCCCTGCAGTGGGTGAGACACCCGTGGGTGCTGGGTCAGGGACTGGGGGTGTCACTTCATCCAGGGGCAGCGTGTGAGGGGCCCTGGCCTGTGTCCATTGTGGGGCCCCATCGATGAGGTCCGGGAGAAGCCTCTGGCTGAGTGGAACCCACGCGCTGCCCCCCTGGGGCACCACAGCAGGGCCTGCCCAGCCCCCCCAATCCTTGCCCAGCCCTGTCCTGACCCCCAGCCCTGCCCTTTATCCCAGCCTGCCCCCGAGCCCAGCCGCCCAGCCCTGCCCTCCAAGCCTCCCCCCAGCTCTGCCATGCCCCCCAGCACACCCGCCCAGTCCTGCCCTCCAAGCCTCCCCTCAGCTCTGCCATGCCCCCCAGCACACCCGCCCAGTCCTGCCCTCCAAGCATCCCACCAGCTCTGCCCCCCTCAGCCCTGCCCTGCTTCCCTCCCCTCCCCCCAAGCATGGCCCAGTCCAACCTGGCCTCACTCCTAGTCAAGGCTTTTGCCATGGCAGGGTTGGCTCCTGAGTGCCTGGCTGCGGGGCAATGCATGTCTGGGGAATGGGAGTGATGGGGGGGGCTGAGCGGTGGGGAGGGGGTCTGCACAGTGGGGGCGCTGCGGGCTGTGCTATACCTTGCGGTCGGGGTCACTCTGACGGTCTCCCCGGTTCCCTGAAGGCTCCTGCCGGCCCCGCGCCTCCTGTCGCGACTGCATCCGCTCCCAGCCCAGCTGCGCCTGGTGCAAAGCGCTGGTAAGTGCCCGTGGGTGCTGGGGGGCGGGAACACAAGTGAGGGGATCCCCCCAGCTGAGAGCAGAGCCGGCTCACTGAGCAGCCCCACGGCCACCCCCGCCCCCGGGGAGTCCAGCTGGGGCCAGGGGCTGGGCCAGCGTAGAAGGGATCCTGCTGCCCTTGGGGGCCCTGGGATGTTCTGTGCAGGGGGTTGGGCTCTCCTCCCACAGCACCTCCTCTCTGGGGGGCTCCTCTCCCCATCTCTGCGCTCAGCCCTAAGGATCTCCCCTCCCAGCCAGCCCCTTTCTGAGCCCCAGGCCCACTCCCCCTTGGCCCAAGGTCCACCCACACCAGAACAGGGACCCCAGGATGCTGCCACCCCCACTCGTCTGCCCCAGCCGGACGCCACTACCCCCTGGGCCTGGTCAACAGGCCCCAGCTCCACCAGAGCCCCTCAGCCCCGACCCCCAGCCAGGGCCGCCCAGAGGATGCAGGGGGCCTGGGGCAAAGGAATTTCGGGGACCCCTTCCATAAAAAAAAAGTTGCAATACTATAGTAACATGTATTTGGAACTGTCAAAAATAAGCAGGGAAAGACATTCAACAATTAATTTTTAATCATTTGCAAATACATGAAATACATTATTTAAAAACATTAAAAGCTGTAATGGGATGTATACATTTGCAATTACATAATGGGCTGTCGCTGGGTGATGGTTGGTGCCAATGGGCTGTCGCTGCCTGGGGGTGGCGCTACTGTTGCCCAGGGCTGGGTGGGGAGTTGGGCTCTGGGTCGGGGGGTGCCCAGCTCAGAGAGGCTGGGCTCAGAGCTGGGGGTCAGGGCTGGGGGTGGGATGGGGTCGGGGGGTGTCTGGTTCAGAGGGGTTGGGCTCAGATATGGGGGTCAGGGCTGTGGGGGATTGGGGTCAGGGGGTGCCCAGCTCAGAGGGGCTGGGCTCGGAGTTAGGGGTCAGGGCTGTTGGGGGAGTGGGGTCAGGGGGGTGTCCAGCTCAGAGGGGCTGGGCTCGGAGATGGGGGTCAGGGCTGTGCGAGGAGTGGGGTCAGGGGGGTGTCCGGCTCACAGGGGCTGGGCTCGGAGCTGGGGGTCAGGGTGGCGGGGTGGTGGGGTCAGGGGGGTGTCCGGCTCAGGGGGGCTGGGCTCGGAGATGGGGGTCAGAGCTGTGTGAGGAGTGGGGTCAGGGGGGTGTCCAGCTCACAGGGGCTGGGCTCGGAGCTGGGGGTCAGGGCGGTGGGGGGTGGGGTCAGGGGGGTGTCCAGCTCAGAGGGGCTGGGCTCGGAGCTGGGGGTCAGGGTGGCGGGGGGTGGGGTGGGGTCAGGGGGGTGTCCGGCTCAGAGGGGTTTACCATGCTGCTTACTCCTGCCTCCCCCCTCTCCCGGAGCCTCAGCGCGCTGCGTCCAGGAGCGGCCCTGGACAGCGCTGCAGTGGCCTGGCTCCACGGGACCTGAGCTCCCGCCGCTCGGCCCCGAGCTCGCAGCCCGCCCCCTTACCACGCGGCTCTGAGCGGGAGGAGCTCAGGCCACGCTGCAGCGCTGTCCAGGGCCTCTCCTGGACACGACGCGCTGAGGCGCCGGGGGATGGGGGAAGGTGGAGGCAGGGGGGAGCCTCTGACATTCTCATGGGGGCCCCTGCGGGGCCCGGGGCTTGGGGCAAATTGCCCCACTTGCCCCCCCTCTGGGCGGCCCTGCCCCCAGCCCTGGGATCCCCCCACACCTAGCTACGCCAGTGCCCCTCAATCCAGACCTGCTGCCCCTGCTATCCCAGCCCTGAGCTCCCCCACATCCCCTCTGCCGGTGCCCCTCAATCCCGAACTGCAGCCCCACCTGCTGTCCCAGCCCTGAGCTCCCCCACACCCCCTCTGCCAGTGCCCCTCAATCCCGACCCACAGCCCCACCTGCTGTCCCAGCCCTGAGCTCCCCCACATCCCCTCTGCCAGTGCCCCTCAATCCCGACCCACAGCCCCACCTGCTATCCCAGCCCTGAGCTCCCCCTCATCCCCTCTGCTAGTGCCCCTCAGTCCCGACCCACAGCCCCACCTCCTATCCCAGCCCTGAGCTCCCCCTCATCCCCTCTGCTAGTGCCCCTCAATCCCGAACTGCAGCCCCACCTCCTATCCCAGCCCTGAGCTCCCCCACATCCCCTCTGCCAGTGCCCCTCAGTCCCGACCCGCAGCCCCACCTGCTATCCCAGCCCTGAGCTCCCCCACACCCCCTCTGCCGGTGCCCCTCAGTCCCGACCCACAGCCCCACCTGCTGTCTCAGCCCTGAGCTCCCACACACCCACTCTGCCAGTGCCCCTCAGTCCCGACCCGCAGCCCCACCTGCTGTCTCAGCCCTGGGTTCCCCCCACCTCTGCCGATGCCCCTCAGCCGGGCTGTCAGACAGAAGTGACTTCTCATCCCAGCCGTGGCCTGTGATTCACCCTCGACCTTTTCCTGTTCTTCCTCTGGCTTCTCACAAACCTGGTGTTTGTGAAAATAACAAGCTGAGTCACACAGACTCAACTCTCCCCCACCCCCAGCTCTGCCGGTGCCCCTCAATCCCGCCGCGCAGCCTCCTCCTATCCCAGCCCTGGGCTCCCCCCACAGCTCTGCCGGTGCCCCTCAATCCCGCCGCGCAGCCCCCTCCTATCCCAGCCCTGGGCTCCCCCCACAGCTCTGCCGGTGCCCCTCAATCCCGCCACGCAGCCCCCTCCTATCCCAGCCCTGGGCTCCCCCCACAGCTCTGCCGGTGCCCCTCAATCCCGCCGCGCAGCCTCCTCCTATCCCAGCCCTGGGCTCCCCCCACAGCTCTGCCGGTGCCCCTCAATCCCGCCGCGCAGCCCCCTCCTATCCCAGCCCTGGGCTCCCCCCACAGCTCTGCCGGTGCCCCTCAATCCCGCCACGCAGCCCCCTCCTATCCCAGCCCTGGGCTCCCCCCACAGCTCTGCCGGTGCCCCTCAATCCCGCCACGCAGCCCCCTCCTATCCCAGCCCTGGGCTCCCCCCACAGCTCTGCCGGTGCCCCTCAATCCCGCCACGCAGACCCCTCCTATCCCAGCCCTGGGCTCCCCCCCCAGCTCTGCCGGTGCCCCTCAATCCCGCCGCGCAGCCCCCTCCTATCCCAGCCCTGGGCTCCCCCCACAGCTCTGCCGGTGCCCCTCAATCCCGCCGCGCAGACCCCTCCTATCCCAGCCCTGGGCTCCCCCCACAGCTCTGCCGGTGCCCCTCAATCCCGCCGCGCAGCCTCCTCCTATCCCAGCCCTGGGCTCCCCCCACAGCTCTGCCGGTGCCCCTCAATCCCGCCACGCAGCTGTGACGAACTGGGCCTGTTCTCACTGTGGTCTGTGAATGCTGACAGGGGAGTGTGACTAGGATGGTCTGCATTGCAGGATGGGATCTGCCCGAGGGCGCATACCTGAGTGTGTAACATGAGAACCCAGGAAGGGGTTGAAGGGGAGGCGACTCCTTAGCCCGGGAAACTGAACAAAGGCTGTGGGAGGGGTCGCTGAAGGCAGAGTGCTGGAAGCAGGCAGGGAGAGAGGGCTGGGGGGCAGAGATGGCTCTGACCTCCCAAGGGGGGCTGGGCTGGGATGCCCGGGGACCCCAAGATGGACCTAACTGAGGGGGTCCCTGTTGTCTGTGCCTGCAAGACCTGTCTTGGACTGTATTCCTGTCATCCAAATAAACCTTCTGCTTTACTGGCTGGCTGAGAGTCATGGTGAATCGCAGGAAGCCGGGGGTGCAGGGCCCTGAGTCCCCCAATACTCCATGACAACTGGTGGCAGAGGTGGGATCTACTGCACCCCGTGGACGGCGCTTCCTGCAGTAAGTGACTGGGGAGCAGTAAAACGAAGGGGGATTGACGGGGACCAGGCGTGCTGAAGAGTGAGAGAGAGACGGTTATTACCCCTGGGAGTGTGTGACCAGCGAGAAGGACTTTTGCAGTAACAGGGTCCCCCGGGGGGATCGCAGCGAGTGGTCCCAGGGGCGGAGGAGTCTGCAGCTCGACCCTGGCAGAGAGGCGGTGACCTCGAGAAGGGCTGGCACACTAGGGGGTCCCCCCGGCGAAGCTCGCCGGCCAGCAGAGGATCCTCCCGGCGGCGTTCGGCATCCGGGGAGCGGAATTGGCTGGAATGGGAGAAAGAGCTAAAACTGAGGGAGCTGGAGGATTGTGAACAACAGAGACAGCATGAAGAGAGACAGCGTCAGCATGAACGGGAGGAGAATGAGAGACAGCATCAGCGTGAACTGGAACTGGCGAGACTGAGGGGCAGCGAACCCCCGGCTGCGGTGAGTGAGGGGGGACCCAGGACTGCACGGAGCTTTGATAAGTGCATCATGGCCCCATACAAGGAGGGGGAGGACATGGATGACTTCCTGGAGGCCTTTGAGACGGCCTGCGAGCTGCACCAGGTTGATCCCGCGGACAGACTCCGGGTCCTTACCCCCTTACTGGACCCCAAAGCCGTGGCATTGTACCGCCAACTGGAAGAGGCAGAGAAAGGGGACTACGAGCTATTCAAAAAGGCCCTGCTACGAGAGTTTGGGCTGACTCCTGAGATGTACCGGGAAAGGTTCCGGAATCAGGATAAAACCCCTGAGATCTCATATCTGCAACTAGCCGCCCGCATGGAAGGATACGCCAGCAAGTGGGCTGATGGGGCCCAGACGAAGGAGGACCTGGTCAAACTGCTGGTACTGGAGCAACTGTATGAGCGGTGCCCATCTGACCTGAGGCTGTGGTTGGTGGACAGAAAGCCAGAGAACCCGCGACAGGCAGGCCGGCTGGCCGATGAGTTCGTAAAGAGCCGGTCAGGAGATAAAAGGGAGGAGTCCCAAAGGAGCAATCCCACCACAACGCAGAGAGAGAGTCACCATGGGACCTCCCCGTGGGAAAATACAGAAAAACCCCATCAGAGGGGAACATCCGGCATCAGGACCATCCGACCCACTCAAGGGGACCCATGGGACATGGGCTGCTACCACTGTGGCCAAAAGGGCCACATACGGGCCCAGTGCCCCAGGCTCAGGGACAGACTGAGCAGGCCGAACCCACAGAGGGTTGACTGGGTAGAGACCCAGCCCGGCGAGAGGCAGCATTCCCAGGGAAGGGGGGCTGGCAGAGTACCACCTGCTAAGGAGGGAGGAGAGCCTCAGGCTAGCTTCTCTGGGGGGCCAGATGCTCCGGATTCAAAGTTCTCCGTTTACAGGGTTGGCGCGGGGCTGTCCCTGCGGAGCGAGTGCCTTGTTCCCCTGGAGGTGGAGGGGAAGAAAGTTTATGGTTACTGGGACACGGGCGCAGAGGTGACACTGGCCCGGCCCGAGGTGGTGGCCCCAGATCGGGTGGTGCCCAACACCTTCCTGACCCTGACCGGGGTGGGGCGGGACCCCATTCAAGGTTCCCGTAGCGAGGGTACACCTGAAATGGGGGGCCAAGGAGGGCCCCAAGGACGTGGGAGTGCACCACCATTTGCCCACCGAGGTGTTGATGGGGGGGGGACCTAGAGGACTGGCCAAGCAGCCCCCAGACCGCCTTAGTTGTGACCCGCGGTCAGAGCCGGCAAGGGGCACTGCCCCCTGGCCTTGGGGGGGGTGCTTTGCCTGAGGCGCGGGACCCTAAGCTGGTGGGAAGGGAACGCCCAGGGACGCGGCTCAGGGAGGCTGCAGCTTCGGACCCAGCGGGCGAGAAAGAGCAGGTGGCCATCCCTGTCCCAGCTGCTGAGTTCCAGGCCGAGTTGCAGAGAGATCCCTCCTTGCGGAAGATAAGGGACCTGGCCGACCTCAATGCGGTACAGACCATGGGACGAGGTGGCCGGAAAAGGTTCCTGTGGGAGAAGGGGTTCCTGTACCGAGAATGGGCTCCCCCAGGGAAAATGGAGTCAGGGGGGATCAGGAGGCAGCTGGTGGTACCCCAGAAGTATCGCCGCCAGCTGCTGTGCCGGGCCCATGACATTCCCCTCGCAGGGCACCAGGGAACCTGGCGTACCCAGCAGAGGCTGCTATGGAGCTTTTACTGGCCTGGGGTCTTTGTTACTGTCCGACAGTACTGCGGATCCTGTGACCCCTGTCAGAGGGGGAGGAAGGCCTGGGACAAGGGGAAAACAGCTTTAGGACCCTTGCCCAGCATAAAGGATCCTTTCCAGAGGGTGGCCAAGGTTAAAAGGGCGGCTCTGAACCAAGAGAGCCCAAAGCACAGACCTCCAGACTGGAGCGCTGGGAGAAGACCACAGCCCAGTTGGAACCCAGAGGTATGGGGGTGGGAAAAGGGCGCAGGCCGCATAAACCTTCCCACATGCGAACTGCGAGTGCCATCAAGCACCCCCCGACCTAAGGGGGGGCGTGAAACTGGAGGGGCCTGGTGTAATTCTCACCAAGGAATGGGAGGGATGCGGGGGCATCCATGGGAACGGGGGTAGGTTCGAACTTCCCCAGGGTCACTGGCTAAAGTGACCCTGCTCAGTTCGGTCTCGAAGGGGGGAGAGATGTGACGAACTGGGCCTGTTCTCACTGTGGTCTGTGAATGCTGACAGGGGAGTGTGACTAGGATGGTCTGCATTGCAGGATGGGATCTGCCCGAGGGCGCATACCTGAGTGTGTAACATGAGAACCCAGGAAGGGGTTGAAGGGGAGGCGACTCCTTAGCCCGGGAAACTGAACAAAGGCTGTGGGAGGGGTCGCTGAAGGCAGAGTGCTGGAAGCAGGCAGGGAGAGAGGGCTGGGGGGCAGAGATGGCTCTGACCTCCCAAGGGGGGCTGGGCTGGGATGCCCGGGGACCCCAAGATGGACCTAACTGAGGGGGTCCCTGTTGTCTGTGCCTGCAAGACCTGTCTTGGACTGTATTCCTGTCATCCAAATAAACCTTCTGCTTTACTGGCTGGCTGAGAGTCATGGTGAATCGCAGGAAGCCGGGGGTGCAGGGCCCTGAGTCCCCCAATACTCCGTGACAGCAGCCGAATCCTATCCCAGCCTGGGCTCCCCCCACAGCTCTGCCGGTGCCCCTCAATCCCGCCGCGCAGCCCCTCTCCTATCCCAGCCCTGGGCTCCCCCCACAGCTCTGCCGGTGCCCCTCATCCCGCCGCACAGACCCCTCCTATCCCAGCCCTGGGCTCCCCCCACAAGCTCTGCCGGTGTCCCTCAGTCCCGCCACTCAGACCCCTCCTATCCCAGCCCTGGGCTCCCCCCACAGCTCTGCCGGTGCCCCTCAATCCCGCCGCGCAGCCCCTCTCCTATCCCAGCCCTGGGCTCCCCCCACAGCTCTGCCGGTGCCCCTCAATCCCGCCGCGCAGCCCCTCTCCTATCCCAGCCCTGGGCTCCCCCCACAGCTCTGCCGGTGCCCCTCAATCCCGCCGCGCAGCCCCTCTCCTATCCCAGCCCTGGGCTCCCCCCACAGCTCTGCCGGTGCCCCTCAATCCCGCCGCGCAGCCCCTCTCCTATCCCAGCCCTGGGCTCCCCCCACAGCTCTGCCGGTGCCCCTCAATCCCGCCGCACAGACCCCTCCTATCCCAGCCCTGGGCTCCCCCCACAGCTCTGCCGGTGCCCCTCAATCCCGCCGCGCAGCCCCTCTCCTATCCCAGCCCTGGGCTCCCCCCACAGCTCTGCCGGTGCCCCTCAATCCCGCCGCGCAGACCCCTCCTGTCCCAGCCCTGGGCTCCCCCCACATTTCTGCCGGTGCCCCTCAATCCCGCCACGCAGACTGTTGCGGATTGTGGGGGAGTTAGGGCCCTGCACCCCTCTTCCCGAGATTCACTGCGACTCTCAGCCAGCCAGTAAAGCAGAAGGTTTATTTGGATGACAGGAATACAGTCCAAGACAGGTCTTGCAGGCACAGACAACAGGGCCCCCCTCAGTTAGGTCCGGCTTGGGGTCCCAGGGCATGCCAGCCCACCCCCCTTTGGGGGGTCAGAGCCATCTCTGCCTCCCAGCCATCTCTCCAGCCTCCTTCTAGCCTGCTTCCAGCACTCTCCTTTTTCGACCCCTCCCACAGCCTTTGTTCAGTTTCCCGGGCTAAGGAGTCGCCTCCCCTTCAACCCCTTCCTGGGTTCTCATGTTACACACTCAGGTATGCGCCCTCGGGCAGATCCCATCCTAAAATGAAGACTATCTCAGCACACTCCCCTGTCAGCATTCACAGACCACCGTGAGAACAGGCCCAGTTCGTCACATCTCTCCCCCCTTCGAGACCGAACTGAGCAGGGTCACTTTAGCCAGTGACCCGGGGAAGTTCGAACCTACCCCCGTTCCCATGGATGCCCCCGCATCCCTCCCATTCCTTGGTGAGAATTACACCAGGCCCCTCCAGTTTCACGCTCCCCCTTAGGTTGGGGTTGCTTGATGGCACTCGCAGTTCGCATGTGGGAAGGTTTATGCGGCCTGCGCCCTTTTCCCACCCCCATACCTCTGGGGCTCCAACTGGGCTGTGGTCTTCTCCCAGCGCTCCAGTCTGGAGGTCTGTGCTTTGGGCTCTCTTGGTTTAGAGCCGCCCTTTTAACCTTGGCCACCCTCCGAAAAGGCTCCTCTATGCTGGGCAAGGGTCCTAAAGCTGTTTTCCCCTTGTCCCAGGCCTTCCTCCCCCTCTGACAGGGGTCACAGGATCCGCAGTACTGTCGGACAGTAGCAAAGACCCCAGGCCAGTAAAAGCTCCGTAGCAGCCTCAGCTGGGTACGCCAGGTTCCCTGGTGCCCTGAGAGGGGAATGTCATGGGCCCGGCACAGCAGCTGGCGGCGATACTTCTGGGGTACCACCAGCTGCCTCCTGATCCCCCCTGACTCCATTTTCCCTGGGGGAGCCCATTCTCGGTACAGGAACCCCTTCTCCCACAGGAATCCTTTCCGGCCACCTCGTCCCATGGTCTGTACCGCATTGAGGTCGGCCAGGTCCCTTATCTTCCGCAAGGAGGGATCTCTCTGCAACTCGGCCTGGAACTCAGCAGCTGGGACGGGGATGGCCACCTGCTCTTTCTCGCCCGCTGGGTCCGAAGCTGCAGCCTCCCTGAGCCGCGTCCCTGGGCGTTCCCTCCCCACCAGGTTAGAGTCCCGCGCCTCAGGCAAGGCACCCCCCCCAAGGCCAGGGCGCAGTGCCCCTCGCCGGCTCTGACCGCGGGTCACAACTAAGGCGGTCTGGGGGCTGCTGGGCCAGTCCTCTAGGTCCCCCCCCATCAACACCTCAGTGGGCAAATGGTGGTGCACTCCCACGTCCTTGGGGCCCTCCTTGGCCCCCCATTTCAGGTGTACCCTCGCTACGGGAACCTTGAATGGGGTCCCGCCCACCCCGGTCAGGGTCAGGAAGGTGTTGGGCACCACCCGATCTGGGGCCACCACCTCGGGCCGGGCCAGTGTCACCTCTGCGCCCGTGTCCCAGTAACCATAAACTTCCTTCCCATCCACCTCCAGGGGAACAAGGCACTCGCTCCGCAGGGACAGCCCCGCGCCAACCCTGTAAACGGAGAACTTTGAATCCGGAGCATCTGGCCCCCCAGAGAAGCTGGCCTGGGGCTCTCCTCCCTCCTTAGCAGGTGGTACTCTGCCAGCCCCCCTTCCCTGGGAATGCTGCCTCTCGCCGGGCTGGGTCTCTACCCTGTCAACCCTCTGTGGGTTCGGCCTGCTCAGTCTGTCCCTGAGCCTGGGGCACTGGGCCCGTATGTGGCCCTTTTGGCCACAGTGGTAGCAGCCCATGTCCCATGGGTCCCCTTGAGTGGGTCGGATGGTCCTGATGCCGGATGTTCCCCTCTGATGGGGTTTTTCTGTATTTTCCCACGGGGAGGTCCCATGGTGACTCTCTCTCTGCGTTGTGGTGGGATTGCTCCTTTGGGACTCCTCCCTGCCACCCCCTGACCGGCTCTTTACAAACTCATCAGCCAGCTGCCCGGCGTGTCGCGGGTTCTCTGGCTTTCTGTCCACCAACCACAGCCTCAGGTCGGATGGGCACCGCTCATACAGTTGCTCCAGTACCAGCAGTTTAATCAGGTCCTCCTTCGTCTGGGCCCCACCAGCCCACTTGCTGGCGTATCTTTCCATGCGGGCGGCTAGTTGCAGATATGAGATCTCAGGGGTTTTATCTTGACTCCGGAACCTTTCCCGGTACATCTCAGGAGTCAGCCCAAACTCTCGTAGCAGGGCCTTTTTGAATAGTTCGTAGTCCCCTTTCTCTGCCTCTCCCAGTTGGCGGTACAATGCCACGGATTTGGGGTCCAGTAAGGGGGTAAGGACCCGGAGTCTGTCCGCGGGCTCCACCCGGTGCAGCTCGCAGGCCGTCTCAAAGGCCTCCAGGAAGTCATCCATGTCCTCCCACTCCTTGTATGGGGCCATGATGCACTTATCAAAGCTCCGTGCAGTCCTGGGTCCCCCCTCACTCACCGCAGCCGGGGGTTCGCTGCCCTTCAATCTCGCCAGTTCCAGGTCATGCTGACGCTGTCTCTCATTCTCCTCCCGTTCACGCTGATGCTGTCTCTCTTTCTCCTCCCGTTCATGCTGACGCTGTCTCTCTTCACGCTGATGCTGTCTCTCTTTCTCCTCCCGTTCATGCTGACGCTGTCTCTCTTCATGCTGTCTCTGTTGTTCACGATCCTCCAGCTCTCTCAGTTTTAGCTCTTTCTCCCATTCCAGCCAATTCCGCTCCCCGGATGCCGAACGCCGCCGGGAGGATCCTCTGCTGGCCGGTGGGCTTCGCCGGGGGGACCCCCTGCTGGCCGGGGGGTTCACGGCGCCTTCGGTATTTGCTGGGCTCCTCCCCACCCTTCCCCTAGGCATAGGAAGGAGGGGTCTCGGGAAGCTCTCAGCAGCCGGCTGACCACTCCCAGCTGAGGCAGACACTGGTGCCTGCGCTGCATTTGCCAGGCTGCTTCCCTGAGACACAGGGATCAGTTCATTCGCGCGATCTTCCGCCTCCAGCTGGGCAATGAGCTGTTCTTTGGTGAGCCTCCCAATGCGCAGCCGCCTCTGCTTGCACAGCTCCACCAGGTCGCTCTTAAGCCGCTTGGCATACATCTTCCTGCTGGCCACTCACCGGCCTGTGTGCTCACAGCTCCCCACAGTTCCCAGGGGGCCCCCTAGTGTGCCAGCCCTTCTCGAGGTCACCACCTCTCTGCCAGGGTCGAGCTGCAGACTCCTCCGCCCCTGGGACCACTCGCTGCGATCCCCCCGGGGGACCCTGTTACTGCAAAAGTCCTTCTCGCTGGTCACACACTCCCAGGGGTAATAACCGTCTCTCTCTCACTCTTCAGCGCGCCTGGTCCCCGTCAATCCCCCTTCGTTTTACTGCTCCCCAGTCACTTACTGCAGGAAGCGCCGTCCACGGGGTGCAGTAGATCCCGCCGCTGCCACCAGTTGTTGCGGATTGTGGGGGAGTTAGGGCCCTGCACCCCTCTTCCCGAGATTCACTGCGACTCTCAGCCAGCCAGTAAAGCAGAAGGTTTATTTGGATGACAGGAATACAGTCCAAGACAGGTCTTGCAGGCACAGACAACAGGGCCCCCCTCAGTTAGGTCCTGCTTGGGGTCCCAGGGCATGCCAGCCCACCCCCCTTTGGGGGGTCAGAGCCATCTCTGCCTCCCAGCCATCTCTCCAGCCTCCTTCTAGCCTGCTTCCAGCACTCTCCTTTTTCGACCCCTCCCACAGCCTTTGTTCAGTTTCCCGGGCTAAGGAGTCGCCTCGCCTTCAACCCCTTCCTGGGTTCTCATGTTACACACTCAGGTATGCGCCCTCGGGCAGATCCCATCCTGCAATGCAGACTATCTCAGCACACTCCCCTGTCAGCATTCACAGACCACCGTGAGAACAGGCCCAGTTCGTCACACAGACCCCTCCTATCCCAGCCCTGGGCTCCCCCCACAGCTCTGCCGGTGCCCCTCAATCCCGCCACGCAGACCCCTCCTATCCCAGCCCTGGGCTCCCCCCACAGCTCTGCCGGTGCCCCTCAATCCCGCCACGCAGACCCCTCCTATCCCAGCCCTGGGCTCCCCCCACAGCTCTGCCGGTGCCCCTCAATCCCGCCGCGCAGACCCCTCCTATCCCAGCCCTGGGCTCCCCCACAGTTCTGCCGGTGCCCCTCAATCCCGCCACGCAGCCCCCCTTCTATCCCAGCCCTGGGCTCCCCGCACAGCTCTGCCGGTGCCCCTCAATCCCGACCCACAGCTCCCTCCTATCCCAGCCCGCTCTGCCGGTGCCCCTCAATCCTGCCGCGCAGCCCCACCTGCTATCCCAGCCCTGAGCTCCCCCCCCGACATCCCCTCTGCCAGTGCCCCTCAATCTCGCCGCGCAGCCCCACCTGCTATCCCAGCCCTGGGCTCCCCCCACGTCCCCTCTGCCAGTGCCCCTCAATCCCGCCCCGCAGCCCCACCTGCTATCCCAGCCCTGGGCTCCCCCCACGTCCCCTCTGCCAGTGCCCCTCAATCCCGACTCACAGCCCCACCTGCTATCCCAGCCCTGGGCTCCCACCATACCCGTTCCGCCAGTGCCCCTCAATCCCAACCTGCAGCCCCACCTGCTATCCCAGCCCTGGGCTCCCCCCACACTCCCTCTGCCGGTGCCCCTCAATCCTGACCCACAGCCCCCTGCTATCCCAGCCCTGGGCTCCCCCCACACCCCCTCTGCCGGTGCCCCTCAATCCCGACCCACAGCCCCACCTGTTATCCCAGCCCTGGGCTCCCCCCACACTCCCTCTGCCGGTGCCCCTCAATCCTGACCCACAGCCCCCTGCTATCCCAGCCCTGGGCTCCCCCCACGCCCCCTCTGCCGGTGCCCCTCAATCCCGACCCACAGCCCCACCTGCTCTCCCGGCCCTGGCCCTATCTGGCACAGGCACCCCTTAGCGCTGTGGGGTTTTGGGGTCGTACGGGGGGCCTGGAGATGAATCTCCAACATTCCCCTCTTGGGTGCCTGCCCCCCGTGGTCAGAACCCATGCAGCCAGCGCATTACCCCGCATGCCGGGGAGCCGTGCAATCTGTGTCCAGCTGGCCCCGCCCCCAGGTAGGGCCCCCCCATGCGGAAATCCTCTCTGGTGCGTTATTCCAGCTGGGGGGGGGTCCCAGGTGGTGTGTGACAGCAGCTCACCACATCCTGCCACCCAGCAAGGCAGGAAACCTGGGGGGCGGGGGCGGGGGAATCTCAGAGCGCGAGGGGGTCATGTAACTTAACAGCACCAGCCCCATCTCTCGCCCCTTCCGGCTGAGGGGCTCGAGGTGCAGCGCAGACAACACAGCCAGGCACCCGGGGGGAGAATGCATGTGGGGGAAACTGAGGCACAGGGGGTGACTTGGTGGGGTCCACACAGTGACAGTGGCAGAACTGGGAAAACCCACCCCACCCCACCAGACCTATTCCCCTCCCTGAGCTGAGGATAGAACCCCGGTGTCCTGCCTCTCAACCCCCCCCCCCCCCCATGGTAACCCACTAGAACCTCCCCAAGCCGGGGATAGAAGCCTGGAGTCCTGGGTCCCAGCCCCTCCTGCTGTAACCCACCAGACCCATTCACCTCCCTGAGCTGGAGATAGAACCCAGGCGTCCTGCCTCCCAAGCCAGGGCCGGCTTTAGGAAGTGCGGGGCCCGATTCGAACAGTTTTGACGGGGCCCCAGCAGGGATGACTAAAAAAAAAAAAACACGTAAACAAACACGTGGGGTTTGTACTCACCGGGCGGCGCTCCTAGTCTTCAGCGGTGGGTCCTTCACTCGCTCCGGGTCTTCGGTGGCACTGAAGGACCTGCCGCTGAAGTGCTGCCGAAGACCCGGAGCGAGTGAAGGACCCGCCGCCGAAGTGCCGCCGAAGACCCGGAGCGCTGCCGGGTGAGTAAAAATTAAAAAGGAGCCTCTGGCCAGGGAAGGGATTCTCGGCCACTTGCCCCCACATTGGCGGCTCTGCCACTGGGCGCGGAGCCCTCTTAGGCGCGGGGCCCGATTCGGGGGAATTGGTGGAATTGGCCTAAAGCCGGCCCTGTCCCAAGCCCCTATTGTGGTTGTTCGGTTTGGTGCTGCTCTGTCCTGCAGTGAAACCAGCGGCTTTGCCCTCTCAGGAGCTAGTACCACGGGGTCTGGAGGGGAGTGGCGGGGGGGGGGAGGGGGGGATTCCCAGCTGTCTGTGCAGCCTGGGCTGTGCCCATGGAGTATGTATCCCTGTGGGTCCCTCTGCCTCCTGGCACAGACAACCATGGGCACCAGCCATGGGGCCAAGCAGACCAAGCCCTTCCTTCCCCCCCCGGGCATGGCTGGGCTGGGCTGGGCTGGGCTGAGTGCAGGAGCTGCTGGCGAGGATGGGAATGGGGGACTGTCCCCTGCCTTGCCCACCAGCTCCCCTTGCAGGGGGTCACACCCGTGCAGGATTAAGGCTCTTATTTGCCAGACTTGAGAGGGGGCAGCATGAAACCCCAGTGGCCCCTCCCTGGGGTGGGGCGGCAGGAACGGCTCTCAGTCCCCCCTGCCCCCCGCCTGCTACACCCATGCCTCCCAGCCTTGCAGCTGGGCTGTGCACCGGTGTAACTGCTTGGAGAGATGGTCAGTGCAACAGAGAGGATAAAAGACCTACTACCAGTGCTGGCTGGGGGAGCATTCCCATAGCTCAGGGGGATGAGGAATGTGCGGAGGGATGGGGGGGACCCAGTCCAGCTGTGTCTGTGGGGGCCATTTGCAAAGGGCTTGGGGGGGGGCGTAATGGTGAAAGCCCCCCAACCCCCAGACGTCCCATCCTCCACTGCTCACGCTGCGGTTTGTCACCCTCTGCAACAGGAAACCATCAATGAGAAACAGATGAGATAATCGACGCTAGCAGCACGTCTTGCACGTCCCGGGGGGGGGAAGGGGTGGCGAGCAGTGCGGGGGGTCTCCTGATAGCACCCCATCCCCAGGGGCTTGGAACTGACCATGGGGAGCACCCCCTGCTAGGGCAAAGCATCAGGCGGGTGCCCCCCGCTGCTCTGCCAGTGGGCCCCAGGGTGGGCGAGGGAGCTGGGCTTACCCAGCAGGTGACCTGGGTGGTGTTGGCCCATGGGGATGGGATCTCGGGGGGGGGACAGCATGTTGGAGGGAACAGAATTGGGGGGAGGTGCCCCCCGGCTGCTCACGCTCGCGGGCTGACTCCCCCTCCCCCCTCCAGGACTTCACCAAGACGGGCGAGTCGGATGCCACGCGCTGCGCCACGCGGGAGGAGCTGCTCCGGCGTGGCTGTGCCCTGGAGGAGGTGGTTGAGCCCCGGGGCCGGCACCAAGTCCTGGAGGACGCGCCCCTGAGCGACAGCGCCGAGCAGGAGACGGTGACCCAGCTGGCACCCCAAAAGATCGCCCTGTGGCTCCGACCTGGTGGGTCCCACTGGAGGGGGGAGGCTTGTGGTTGGAACCGGGCCCCAGGCCAGGCTGGGGGGAAGCGCAGTGCTGGGGCCCAGCTGGGGAGCTGGGTCTTCTCCGGCCTCCCAAATCCCCTGCCTGGGGCTGCTGATGCTGAGGCAGAAGGCATGTGCCCTAGAAATACAAGCGCTGGGGAGATAGGGAGAGACAGAGGGATGTGGGATGGATGGATAGATCGAGGGGATGGATGGACAGGTATGTATGGGGTGGGTGGGGAGACAGAGGGGTATGTATGGGGGTGGGTGGATGAGTGGGTAGGGGCATGAAGGGGGCTGGGTGAGTGACTAGAGAGGTGGGTGGGTAGATGGGTTGGTGGATGGGAATGGAGGGTACATGGCTGGATAGAGGGGGATGGATGGGGATGGATAGATGGGTGGATAGAGGGGTGATGGATGGATGGAGGGGGTGATGGGTAGGTAGAGGGGTGGGGCGGATGGATGGGTGGAGGAGTGGGTTGGTGGATAGAGGGGTGGAGGAGAGGAGTGGAGGGATGGAGGGGTGGGGTGGGTGGATGGATGGATGGGAGGATGGGGAGGAGGTGGGAGGTGGCTGGATGGGTAGGTGGATGGGAGGATGGGGAGGAGGTGGGAGGTAGGTGGATGGCTGGGGGGGATGGATAGGTGGGGGGATGGGGAGGGGTGGAAGGTAGGGGGATGGATGGAGGGATGGATGGGTACGTGGATGGATGGGCGGGAGGATGGGGAGGAGGTGGTAGGTAGGTGGATGGCTGGATGGAGGTGGATGATGGGGTGGGGGATGGATGGAGGGTGGATGAAGGGTCTCCCCCCAAGCCCCTGGCCTTGCAGCATGATTCCCTGCTGAGCCAGGTCCTTGGCTCCCCCCCCCCGCACTCCCTAGGAGAGCAGCACAGCTTCTCGGTGCGGTTCAAGCGGGCCGAGGGCTACCCCGTGGACGTCTACTACCTGATGGACCTGTCCTATTCCATGAAGGACGACCTGGAGAACATCAAGAAGCTCGGCAATGACCTGCTGGCCGCACTCAGGAACATCACCAAGTCAGTGAAGATTGGTACGAGGCAGCACGCCCCAGAGGGGCAATGCCCCCCTGCTCTCCTTGTGCTCCACCCCCCAGCTCCCCATGGGGCGATGCCCCCCATTCTCCTCATGCTCCACCCCCCCAACCCCTCGAGGGGCAATGCCCTCCCCCACGCTCCTCATGCTTTGCCCCCCCATGGGGTGATATCACCCAGCTCTCCTCAGACTCTGCCCCCCACCCCCTGTGGGGTGATATCCCCCCCACCCCTTCCTCACGTTTTGCTCCTCCCCATGGAGCGCAGATGGAGCCACGAGCTGTGGGAACCTGGCCCCATAATCATTGCTCCATGGGGCTTGAGGGCAGCAGTGGGCGAAGGAAGGGCAGATGGTACGGGGTGGGGGATGGTGGGTCTAATGGTTAGAGCAGACAGGGCTGGGAGCCCAGACTCCTGGGTTCCATTCCTGGTTCTGAGAGGGGAGTCTAGTGGTTAGAGCAGGAAGGGGCTGGGAGCCCGGACTCCTGGGTTCCATACCTCACCCTAGGAGGGGAGGAGGATGAGGGCTTCAGGGGAGGGAGGGGGACTGGGGTCCCCCTGTGGCGACTGTGGGGCTGGCACCTGAACCCAGCACCGCCTCTGCCCCGTCAGGCTTCGGCTCCTTCGTGGACAAGACGGTCCTGCCCTACGTCAGCACGGTGCCCGCCAAGCTGCGGAACCCCTGCCCCGACCGCCACGAGCAGTGTGACTCGCCCGTCAGCTTCCACCACGTGCTGCCGCTCACCGACAACGCCAGCGAGTTCGAGAGCCGCGTGAGCCAGCAGCGCATCTCGGGCAACCTGGACTCGCCTGAGGGCGGCTTCGATGCCATCATGCAGGCGGCTGTGTGTGAGGTGAGCCGCTGGGGGGGCTCGGTGTAGGTGGGGGCAGTAGCCACGGGCTCTGGGTGGTGGTGGGGGGACGTGTGTTGGGGAGGGGGCGTCCGGCTGTTGGGCATTCCCTGCCTTTTCATGGGTTCCCAGTATGTGCACGGCTATGTGAGTGCACAAGTGTGCAAACGGGTGTGTACGTGCACATCGCTGCCAGGAGGTGTGCATGACTCTGTGTGTGTGCAAATGGGTGGGAACATGCACTTCACTGCCAGGGAGTGTGTGTGTCTGTCTCTGGGTGTGCGCGCGCGCACACACACACACACACACACACGCACACACGGGTGTGTACGTGTGCATTGATGCCAGGGTGTGCATTAATGTCGGTGTGCGCGTGGCTGGGTGTGAGTGCACACGTGTGATTGGCTCTGTGTGCACGTGCACATGTGTGCTCAAAGGGTGACTGTGCACATGGGGGGTGTGAACGCACGGGTTCTGTGAGCACAAGTGCACATAAGAGGGTGTGCATAGCGGTGGGGGGGCAGGCACTCACACGTCTGTGCGTGCGCACGTGGGTGTGCAGGTGTACATGGCTCCAAGGGGTGTGTGAGAAAAAGTGCCCACTTCTGCGGGGTCAGCAGGTAAAGCCCTGCCCAGATGCTGGGGGGGGCGGGGCGGGCAGGACAGGGAGCATACCGGTGCAGGGGGATGGGGGCAGACAGATGGGGGGAGATCAGGGCAGACGGATGGGGGGCGGATCAGGGCAGGGGGATGGGGGCAGACGGATGTGGGGGCGGATCAGGGCAGGGGGATGGGGGCAGACGGATGTGGGGCGGATCAGGGCAGGGGGATGGGGGCAGACGGATGGGGGACAGATCAGGGCAGCGGGATGGGGGCAGACGGATGCGGGGGCAGATCAGGGCAGGGGGATGGGGGCAGACGGATGGGGGGGAGATCAGGGCAGACGGATGGGGGGCAGATCAGGTCAGGGGGATGGGGGCAGACGGATGGGGGGCATACTGGGGCAGGGGGATGGGGGCAGATGGATGTGGGGGCAGATCAGGGCAGGGGGATGGGGGCAGATGGATGCGGGGGCAGATCAGGGCAAGGGGATGGGGGCAGACGGATGCGGGGGCAGATCAGGGCAGGGGGATGGGGGCAGATGGATGCGGGGGCGGATCAGGGCAGGGGGATGGGGGCAGACGGATGTGGGGCGGATCAGGGCAGGGGGATGGGGGCAGACGGATGGGGGACAGATCAGGGCAGCGGGATGGGGGCAGACGGATGCGGGGGCAGATCAGGGCAGGGGGATGGGGGCAGACGGATGGGGGGGAGATCAGGGCAGACGGATGGGGGGCAGATCAGGTCAGGGGGATGGGGGCAGACGGATGGGGGGCATACTGGGGCAGGGGGATGGGGGCAGATGGATGTGGGGGCAGATCAGGGCAGGGGGATGGGGGCAGATGGATGCGGGGGCAGATCAGGGCAAGGGGATGGGGCAGACGGATGCGGGGGCAGATCAGGGCAGGGGGATGGGGGCAGATGGATGCGGGGGCGGATCAGGGCAGGGGGATGGGGGCAGACGGATGCGGGGGCAGATCAGGGCAGGGGGATGGGGGCAGACGGATGGGGGGCAGATCAGGGCAGGGGGATGGGGGCAGACGGATGGGGAGCATACCGGGGCAGGGGTCTGGGTAGCTGCAGGGGGCGTGCAGGCTGGAGGGACCAGTGGGTGGCCACTGTACCTGCTCACCCCCCACCCATTCCCCGCCCCACCAGGAGCAGATTGGCTGGCGGAACGTGACACGTCTGCTGGTCTTCACGTCAGATGACGTCTTCCACACGGCGGGGGATGGCAAGCTGGGTGGCATCTACCTCCCGAATGACAACCAGTGCCACCTCGACACTGACGGCCTCTACAGCAAGAGCCACATCTACGTAGGTCCCGCCCTGTTCGGTGCCCCTCGGGGGGCAATCGGAACGGTCCCTGCAGCCCCTGCACCCCGCTGGGGGAGGCTAGGATGAGGACGGGGGCAAATGCGCATGCCCTGTAAAAGAGAGGGGTGCAGTCGGAGCCCAGGAACGGCTGCCCAGATGCCAGGCTTCTATGCCAGGGTCTGGGAAGGGAGTGTCGGCTAGTGGTTTCAGCAGTGGGAACTAAGTTGCCTCTTACTACACTCAGAATGGTCTTAGCCTTTTTCGCAGCTGACTCGTGTTGAGTTCGTGACCCCCTGCTAACCCCCACATTAATTTTCAGCAGCGACTCCCCATCCCGGTTGGATTCGCGCATTTGATGTTTCCTTCCTAAGCAAAGCGCTTTGCACTTGTCTTCACTGAATTGCCTCTTGTTGATTTCAGACCCGTCCTCCCATGTGTCAAGGTCATGTTGAATTCGAATCCTGTCCTCCAAAAAGTGCTTGCCACCCCTCCCAGCTTGGTGTCAGCTGCAAATCTCATACGCCGCCTCTCCACTCCCTTAGCCAAGGCACTAGTGAAAATATTGACTAGTACTGGACCCAGGACTTACCCCTGCGGGACCCCCGCAGCTCTGCCCTCCCTGTTTGACGGCAAGCCATCCGGAGCTACTGTTGGAGACCGGGCTTGTACACCCACCTTATAGTAATTTCACGTTGCCCGCCATCTCCCTAGTGTGCATGTGCGACTGTGTGAGGAGCCGTATGAAAACCAAGCGACGGCGTGTTGACAGCTTCCCCCATCCACTAGACCAGCAACTCTGGCACAGACGGAATTGAGGTGGATTTGTTGTTGAAGATCCGGGCTGGCTGTTCCTCTTACAAATCACTTGTTTCATAGTTGAGGCCAGTTGCTTTCCAAAGGTCCAAGTTAGGCTGACTGGGCTGTAATTCCCCGTGTAAAGCCCAGGGCTGTTTGCCCTTCTCTGGGTACCTCACTCGGCCTCCATGGCCTCTCTCGCGATGGGTTCTGAGTGCCTCGGCTAACTCCTCAGGCCCAGCCGCCCCTGGGTTCCGTTGCCGGGGCTGGGAGGGAGGAGGGGGTCAGAGCCGGGACTCCTGGGTTCGACTCTTGCTTGGACGCCCCCCTGGGCTGGCGGTGCTGTGTGGTGACCGGTGGGCGCTGCCTCTCGTTGCAGGATTACCCCTCGGTCGGGCACTTGGCCCAGGTGCTCTCAGCCTCTAACATCCAGCCCATCTTCGCTGTCACTGGCTCCACGCTTCCCGTGTACCAGGTGAGGGCGGGGGCAGGCTGGGGGCGGAGCTGGGGGTGCGGAGGGGGGGCTCACTCACTCACCCAGCCTCTACCCCCCTCCAGGAGCTGAGCAGGCTGATTCCCAAGTCGGTGGTGGGGGAGCTGAAGGAGGATTCCAGCAACGTGGTGCAGCTCATCTCTGATGCCTACAATGTGAGAGGGAGGGGAGGGGATGATGGCATGTAATGGGGGTGGGGCTGAAGGTTTTGAGGGATCCTTGCAGGGCCCCCCCCCAGTACCCTCCCAGCACCTTCCCCAGCAACCAGCATATCCCTGCAAGGCCCCCTCTGGCCTGGGCACCCCATGCAGGGTCTCCTTGACACTTGGGGGGGAGGTGGAGGGGCTGGGTGCGGGTGTGGCCTAGTGGTCAGAGCAGTGGGGCCTGGGACCCAGGAGGGCGGGTGGGGGCTTGGAGGGGCTGGGTGGGTGGTAGGAGCCGGGGTGGGCGTGGGCTGGTTGGAAGCTGCAGGAGCAGGCGGGGTGAGTGAGCCAAGGAGGGTCACTGCAGCCCGCGCCCAAGGCCTCGCACCCCCCCCCCAACTCCTGCGGCTCCTGGATGGCCCCTGTGCCCCTCTCCCCCTAGAGCCTGTCGTCCACGGTGAACCTGGAGCACTTCCAGCTCCCGCCCGGCGTGAGCGTGGCCTACAAGTCGCACTGCAAGGACGCCACCGACTCCCTCGGGATCCATGGTGGGGTCTGCTCCGGCGTCCACATCAACCAGCTGGTGAGCTCCCCCCTTCACCCCTGCCAGGTTCTGGGGATCCCCGGCTGAGCTGTCCCCATGGCCTGGCTCCTCTCCCCTCCCCGACCCTGACACCCCGGGGTGTGGGAGGGCAACCCAGCCCAGTCCCTCAGTTGGGCTGCCCGGCTTGGAGGCTGGGGTCTTCCTGGGCAGTGTTAGGACAGCCTGACCCACTGCGGGGGGCTGGGTAGCTTGTCCCAGTGGGGAGAGAGGACAGCCAGCTCAATGGGGGGAGGAGGGCTAGGGGAGCCCAGGGAGCAGAGGGGGCTGGGGAGACCGGTGAGGGAAGGGGCAGGCTGGGCGTGGGGGAGAGGGGATGGGGAGCCTGGAGAGGGGTGGGGGCAGGCCAGCTCAGTGTGGGAAGGGAAGCTGAGGGCCCTCTGAGGGGAGGGGGCAGGCTGGCTTGGGGGGGAGTAGGTCTGGGGAACCTGGTGAGGGGAGGGGCAGACTGGGTGGTGGGGGGAAGAGGGGCTGGGGAGCGGGCAGGCTGGCTCAGTGGGGGAGGGGGCGGGGGGTGTCTTTGCTCTGGGCCTCGTGGCCGGAGCAGGGGTGTTTACCCCTCCCCCACGTGCCCGTCTCCCCCAGGTGAGTTTCACAGTGACGGTGCAGGCCGACGCCTGCCTGGAGGGGCTGCACACCTTCGCGCTGCGGGTGCTGGGCTTCACCGAGGAGGTGCGCGTGGAGCTGCAGACGCTGTGCGAGTGCCCCTGCAGCCAGCCTGAGCCCAACGCCACCCACTGCAGCGGGGGCCACGGCACCCTCACCTGCGGGGTCTGCAGGTAAAGCCCTGCCCAGACGCTGGGGGGCAGGGGGCAGGACAGGGGGCATACCGGGGCAGGGGGATGGGGGATCAGAGAAAGGGGAACAGTCTGCTCAACAGGATGGGGGGGAAGGGAGCCTGGCCTAGTGGGGGGCTGGTCTTGGGCCAGGCTGCAGGGAGTTGGGGGCATCCCAGCTGACTGGGGAGGAGCACTGGGGGCAGCCCAGAAGCCAGGGGGCAGGAGGGGGCAGCTAGGCTGTGTGTGTGTGTGTTGGTGGGGCTGTGAGCATCTTGGCCCAGTGGCTGGGGCGGGGGAAGGGTAAGAGGCCCCCCCACCCGTGTTCCCCTGACCCCTTCCCTCCCCCACCTTGCAGCTGCAGCCCTGGCCGCGTGGGCAAGCTGTGTGAGTGCGAGCTGGCGGAGGCCATGGACCTGGATGCGGGGTGCCGGGGCCGGAACGGCACGGGCCCCACGTGCAGCGGGAAGGGGCAGTGCGTGTGCGGGCAGTGCCAGTGCAACAGCAACGTGCGAGGGCAGCACTGCGAGTGCGACGACACCAGCTGCGAGCGGCACGACGGGCAGCTCTGCGCAGGTGAGGGCAGCACCGATGGGCTGGGCAGGTGCTGGGGGACTTACGAGCTTTGATAGGGCCTGCCTCGCCCACTGGGACAATGGAGGGAGGAGTGAAGGGGTGGAGGATGGCTGACAGGCATGTGCAAGGCGAAGGAGGGATGGAGAGAGGGGACGGGGTGGGGGGCCAGATTGGCTCCCAGACAGGAGCAGGTGCTCGCCCAGGCTGACGGCACCCTGCCCCCTCCCCTCCGCAGGCCAGGGTCGGTGCCAGTGTGGGAGTTGCATGTGCAACGAGGGCTACACGGGCAGCGCCTGTGACTGCAGCCTGGACACCCGCGCGTGCCTGCAGGACGGCGTGGAGTGCAGCGGGCACGGGCGCTGCGTCTGCAACAAATGCCAGTGCCAGCCGGGCTACTTCGACCGGCTCTGCAGCCGGTGCACGAACTGCCGGACCCCCTGCGAGGAGCACCGGTGAGCAGGGGGCAAAGGGCAGCGGTTAGGAGCCTGTCAGTGCCCTAAGGCCAGGTGGGGTGGGTCAGGCTGCCAGGGGGCTGGCAGAAGGTGGCAGGTTGGGGCGGGGCGGCAGGGGCTGGGAGCAGACGGGGTGTGTATGTGGGAGGGGCCGGCTCGGGATGGCGGACAGAGCAGGGCAAGCAGGGGGGACCCCGGAGGGGCCAGCTCACTGCAGCCGTCTCATTGGCAGGGACTGTGCCGACTGCCAGGCCTTCAGGATGGGCCCGCTGAGCCAGAACTGCAGCATCGCCTGCAACCACACCGTGGCCACAGTGGTGCCCGAGGCCACCGTGAACGAGCAGTGGTGCAAGGAGAAGACGGACGACGGGCGGATCCTGATCTTCCTGATTGAGGGCACGGAGGGGGGCAAAGTTGCCCTGAAGGTGAAAGACAAGGACGGTGAGCGCTTGGGGGGGGGGGGGGGGGGGCAGGGACAATGAGTACCAGTTGGGGTTGGGTGCGGGCTTGGGTAGAGGGGGTGACATGGGGCAGGCTAGGGGCTGGGCACTATGTCCCAGGAAGGGGGAGCAACAGGGAGAGAGGGGCCCAGTGTGGGCCAGAAAGGGGGAGGCCAAGCGGTCGGCAGGGGGCACAGTGAGACCAGGGAGGGGGAAGTTAGCCCTGCAGGTAACCTCCCCAAAATCCTGAGATGCATCCCCAGAGCTGGGGGGGAGTGCAGCTGTGCGGGCTGCCGGGGTGGGGTTGGGGGGTGCTGCTGCAGGCTTCACTCAGGCCCGGGCTCTTCCTCCCCTCCTCGTAGCTGTCACTGACCAGACCTCCATGATCGTGCTGGGCTCGGTCCTGGGTATCGTGGTCATTGGGCTGCTGGTCGTCATCGCCTACCGCATCTCCGTGGAGATCCTGGACCGGCGGGAGTACATGCGCTTCGAGAAGGAGCGGGAGCGGGCCAAGGGGAACGAGGTCAGGGCCCCACCCCTGCTGTCTGCTCCCCCTTCCCTCCCCGCTCAGGCTTTCCCCCTTGCCTGGCCCGTTCAGCCCTTGGCCGCTGCCAGTTACTGACACAGGGCCTGTCGGAGGAAGTGGGCTGAGGCTTGGGACCAGATGGGAGCCAACGAGCTCCCTCACGCCGCAGCCATCCAGTCCCAGCACTCCGACTGAACTGGATGGCTTCCCCGGGCCCGAAGGCTCCCTACCTCCTTCCCTATGTGCTGCAGCCTGTATTCCCTGCGTCTCATGCCGGGGTGGGTGAGGACGTTCCAGTGCCCGGCCCAGTTCGCTGCTGGCTGAGATCATGCTGGAGTGGGACAGTCTCCTCCTCTCTGGACCAGGCCCCTCAGCAGCCCCAGATACAGCTACTTGTCCTAGGTCAGCGGGAACAGATCCTAGGTTCCCTGAGGCCCCCCGCCTCCCCTTTGATTCCAGCAACCTCTCTGCCCTCCCAGGTCAACAACCCACTGTACCAGAGTGCCACCACCACCGTCATCAACCCCAGGTACAACGAGGACTGAGGCAGCATGGATGGCCGCCCCGGCGCCAGCCCAGCTACCAACGACACGGGCCCCCGGTGCCACGCTCGCTACGGCAGCCCCCCCCCCGAGCTCTCCTGGAAGGGAAGGCGCAGGCAGAGGGCCTGCTGCTCGGCGGAATCCCACACTGCTACCCGCTGCCAAACAGGCCCACAGGGACGTGCCTTGTTGTGCTGCCAGGCGCGCCCACTTCTTACTGGAGGAGCAGGATGCAGCCCTGGGGCTCTTCCCAGCCCAAAGCCTCCCTGCTTAAGTAGCCCCACCCTGTCCTCCCCTCGCAGCACTAAGTCCCGGAGCCTGCTGCTTCTCTGCCCCCCGCAGCGCATCAGTCAGCGACCCCCAGCACCAGGAGAGCATGAGCTGCTGTGCACGCCCAGCAGGAGAGCTCTGGGGTCAGAGACTAGCAGGAAGGGCCGGGCTATGGAGCACCAAAGCTCCACTTTTGGGGGGCTTCTCTCCAGGGCACTGTAGAGCCAGGGGAAACTCATGGCCAACCATGGGGGCGGGGCAGGGGGGGGTAATTGGAGCAGGGCCATTCAGCACCAGAAGAGATGCAGCAGGTGTAGTCCCTCCTGCCAGCACAAAGCCAGTAAAACCCCACTGCGAACCGGCTGCTTAACAACAGCTAGGAGCCTCTCCTCTTTATCACCACCAGCACCTTCGAGGCTCTCAAATAATGTCCCCCCCCCGCCCCCAGACAAGGCACTGCCTCCCCCACTTTGCTGGGTGAATACAGAGCGGAATAAAGGGGGAGCAGCCGGCTCAGCTCTTGCGTGATGTTTTATTGTCGCTGCCCCTGATGCCTCGTTTCCTCGCAGACCCAGGAAGATACACTGAAGGGAGCAGGATACAGGCAGGCTGGGGGAAATTCGCAGGGATGCATTTGGCCTGGGCATAAAGCAGGTCAAGCCTCTCTCTCCCCCCTACATCACTAACTGAAGCCAGTGTTTTCACACACAAAAAGAGTCCGGGCAAAGTGTGGGTGGGCCTGTGGGCAGGAGGAATACTTGCTCCCTTCCTCGCTAATTAGCTGTTTGTTAGTGGTTGCAAGGAAGTGGGCGGGGGGGGGGTGTCACGCTTGAGAATCAGTTGCTCACACCCTTACACCCCCTGTGTACAAGGCAACCAGCCCACCTCTCCCCAGGCCCCTGCCCTGTGCTCTCACCAGCTGTCCTTGCGGAGGAGAGACCTAGGGCTACTCCACATCTCCTGCACCTGCAGCAACCACCCCCTTCCCCTGAGCGCAAGGACTGAACTAAGCCCTAGTGCCTCTAGCCTGCTTGAAGCTAAAGGTTCGGGCCCACTGGCTTAAGTGCAGTAGTAGAGAAACCTCTCTCCCCAGGCTAGGAGCGGGGAAGCTGGGTTAGAACCAGGAAAACTGGTACCTGTGTGCAGCTAACAGGGCCCTGGGCTTGAAATGAACAGGTGTGGGATTGTTCCCAGCCCTAGAGGGGTGTCCATGTGGGGTTTGGTGATAAGAGAAAGTCTGGAAGGATGTTGTGTGTATTTCCTCATTTTGGCAGCTTCCCATGCTCAAAAGCAGAACCTCCCTGCAACCGCGTTTGCTTTCCGGACACAAACAAGTGTCAACTCCCACAAAGGGTGGTGGTAGGGGAACCACACAGCGCCAGGCGAGCCAGCCCCAGCTGCTGCTCCACAGCCCATGGGAGAGCGAAGGGCCCAGCTCAGAAGCCCTGTCAGCAGGGGGGCAGGGAGGGCTCCATGGGACAAAGGCTGCAGTGGTGGAAATCAGGGAGCAAAACTTTCCCCTTGCAGAGCCGGCAGTCAGAGAGAATCAACGGGCAACGCCACCCAGTCACAAACAGCACCTATGGCCACATCCTGTTACACCGCTGACAAACGCAAGGTGACGATTAAACACAGAAATTGCCACAGTGCATTACACCAATGCTCCTGACTGGTAATGATTACGGCCCCCGGAGGACACGTCAGACCCTCTCATAGATAACTAGTCAATGACATGCTAAAGAACCAGCAACTGTCTTCTAATCCCCAGCCACGCACCTCATGTCCTAACCCCCGAGGAGGGCTGGTACGCACTATCAACCGGCCGAGCTCCTGTAACCACAATTAGTATTCACATTAACTGACCCTGACCCTTTTAAAAAGGAAGCTAAAAATCCTCCGCCGCATCTTGTGACAGAAAGTTCCATGGGTTAATTAAAATCCATAGTTACCATGGTGACCGCAGATGTTTGACCCTTTAGCTACTTGGGAGAAGTTCTTGGCTTGCTGACGCTTAGAGGCCAAGATTGTGTTAGTTGTTAGCTGTGTTATGGTAACACCAAGGAGCCCATTTGCTACAACATTTTCTAGCATGATTAGTGATTGCAGGCATCCAACACGGGGTCGGATGTCCAGCGCATGGACTATTTGCTCTCTCAAAGCAAGGGCCCTCGAAAGAGACAAAGTTCCCCAAAACCACTACTCCCCTTTTTCATAAACCTTAACCGTATGCTACACGGGCTTTTTTTTTTTTTTTTTTTCTGCACTGCTGTTCAGGCCAGGATCCGAGACCCTAGAGTGAACTAAGATAAGAAGCAGAGTAGAGTTTAGAAAAGAAAAAAAACCACAAGATTTTATTTAAATACTCTAAATAGGTCACAAAGGAACAGACACCACACTAATGGTAAAAAGATACAAGTTTATAACATCTTATAAAAACTACAGTTTAAAAGTGATTCTCATTTATCTCCTCAGTAACACACGCTCCCCCCACCCCCAATCGCAAAATAAGTATATTTAAAAAAAAAAAAAAAAAAAAAAAAAAGACAAATAAGCCATGGGACTTTCCAGATATCACTCAGCTCGGATTCACTAACACAGGAGAGTTCTTGGTCCATCTGTCAAAACAGTAGTTCTGGGACAACGGGGGGCCACTTCCCGCCTACCTTCAGGGATCAGTGTCACGCCACAGTGTGACTGAGTTCCTTCTGCCTGTGAAGGGCACCTGGGCAGCCATCCCCTTCTTGTTCACACACTCCTTGACTCAAGGGCAGGCAGGCGTGCACACGTATAATCTCTCACACTTAGCCGGCAGCATGGTTTCCAATCCCTGGCCTTCAGGGGCTCATGCCCGGCTGCAGCGAGGGGTGTATTCTGGCATGTGGTTTTCTGGCTGGATGATTTTTAATGCTCACAAAGTGGGAAAGGAAATTATCCTGGCTGGAGCTGGGAAATGGCATGATCAAGGTCTAATGCTGCACATTAATACAGCGCTACAGCTAGCCTCTTCCCTGGGCCGTTCCAGGCCTCACCTGAGAAGACAGCTGAGCACAAATCAGACCGGAGTCTGGTGAGCTTGTTATGCATGCACACTAGAGAGCAGGGTCCCATCTCTGAAACACACAGACAGACACTGTCCCCTTCCCCCCACCAGACGTGGGCTCATGTGGATATGGAGGCTACAGGAAAAATTAGCTTTACATGGGTGCACAAGGAAACGAAGTGCCCATTTGCACCCCACTCCAGAGAACCAGCCAGCCTGACGCCGCTACTCATCTGCTTTTCAGCCATGGAGGGGCTGGGGATAGCTGCATTACAGTGGTGCAGTCACACTGGTGCAGCCATGCCGTGACAGTAAGGGGCTTGCAAGAGCATGGTTTACCCTAGCTTGAAAGCAGGGAAAGCCCCTAATTGCACCAGAATAACATCTTTACACTGGAGGGTTGTATTGTTTTAACTTACACTCCCCAGCACAGATGAGGTGCTGACGCACCTCTTTGCTACAGCAAGTTAAAAGCCAATTTTAAACATCGTCCTGCCTGTGTTACTAGAACTGACACATTTTCAGTAGATGTATTTTGGAGCGCTGGTGCTAGCCAGATTGCCCTTTTGCACCCAGCTCAGACAGGGAAACTTGTTTCTAGTCAGTTTCAGTTGTGTTCCTTGTCAGTTTCACTGCCCCCACCTTTCTCATGTGATTTCGGCTGCAAACCAGCTAGGCAGAAGAATAAACTCAGAGTCCTGAAACATCTCCGTCAATATTACTCTTTATCCCTGGGTATAGCTCCTCAAGGGCTTGTGTATAAGGGGACACTAAGGAAAATGAATCCCCATTAAAGGTGTGAATTTATAGCAAATTAGTTAAACTGCATTAAATCCCTGTGTGAATGCTCTTATTCAGAATTCAAGCGGTCTTAATTCGATTCATCTTAATTCACTTTGGAATGTCATGACAGGTTACATAAGAGCATTTAAAAATAAAAAAAATGTTCAAATCATCGTAAGTCACTAATTTCTAGATATAAAATTGAACACTTTTCCCATGCATCAGCTGAGGGGGTTTGCAGAGCACGAGCCGTATGTGAATCCAATAAGCCTCTTAGCCCCAGACTTGTACGTTTTACCGGGAATCGAAATACCTCTGCCGAGATGGTTTAGAAAAAGGCAGCACCAGCTGCAAACAATTTGACTTTCAGGCTTCAAGACAGCTGCAGCTACAGGCAACCTGCAGCGTCAGCTAGACAGATGAACCCTTTGTATAGCACACGGTGTGCACGCATCAGCTACTCAAGGAAAAGGACTGTCTGTAGCAGCAGTGACACCAGCAGCTCTGCAGTAGTGCCTCACCACCAGGCCAAAAAAACAGCTTTTGAGAAAAAACCCCAGCCACACAGATCACACACGCATCAAAACCTTGCAGCACTGAACCCAGGCAGCCTCAGGCCCTCAGATGTTCTGAGCAGCGAGGTTCCCACCCATAATTTAGGGGTCTCTGCTCCAGACCACAGGTGTTCCATCCGCTATGAAAGTTCAAAACCGAGAGTGAGTTAGTTTGTCCTCCAAACCAGCCTCTGGTTTAACCGAACCAACCGTTTGCCAACACCCTTTTGCCAGTAGTCCTACAGGATAGCTTGTACTGCCCCCTTGTGCTGGGCAGAAGTACTGCCAGATTGTAACAGGCTGCCAACCAATGTTCACGTCACAGCCAACGCCCCAGGATCCACCGTCAGCAGTTTTACACAGAAGATTCGTGTTCCAATAGTAAAACTTCATACTTCTCTCTGCAAAAGCGAGTCAGGATAATTAGCGCAGGGAGAACACGGATACTGAGCAGTACTTTGTCAGAGCTGGGACTAGAACCCATGACCGTCTGACTTCCAGTCGATTGCCTTACTCGTTGGGTGGGGACAGGAGAATAAATAGTGACACCAAACACACAATGGGACATCCCATTTCAGCCATTATTGCCACGGGGCACAAGGAGCCAGGGCTGGACAGCAGATCAGGCCTGTTCAGAAGAGAATCTTAAGTCTAGGATTAAAGGCTTTTCTGGTGACATTCTCCAGGCCAAGGTACTTCACGTTAACATGACGCCACCTCCAGGCTTTCAGTGTTGACCCCACCCATGAAAGCCAGTTCTACAGATGTGAGTCACAGTCAACGAGGTAGCTTTTAGCCAGGATTTCTGGGGGCCCAACAGAACGACAGGCCATCTCTCCGCAGGAGTCAGATACTAGTCCCACAGCTGTGCTGATTATCAGCGATGCTGATGTTTTGACACGATAAGGGACTAGATAAAGCTGCATGTCACTGCTGGTTTCAGCTCCCTTCACCACAACATGGGGGCGTGGGAGGCAGGGAATCTCCTTTTACCAAATAAAGAGGGTCAAAAGGTAGAAAGAGTCTTCGCTTCTCTGAGGGGCAGGAAAAAAAAAAAGATGAGAGTTCCTTTAAATTCCATCATCGGTGAAAGAGAGAGAGCAGGGAAAGACTCGTGCAAAAGTGACTTGTCTCTCCTCCTCAATCGGCTTTGACCCGATGGGACCAGCTAGAATGGTAATCACAAGCTGCTTCCATACAACACTCCCTCGACCTTACGCCCCACTGCCAGGTTGCAAGGCCCAGCATCATTCAAACAGCCGTCCCCTCTCCAGCCTAGGACAGGTTAGGCCATGAGCCTGTGGTGGAAGCGTCCTGAACGTCTCCTTCCCTGCTATGCCAACCCAGGCGCTGGCAACATGGAACTCCCAGCTGAGAAGCTAGCCAGTCACCCGTCCCATTGCTTCCCACAACAGTGTGATTCTGAGTGACAGAATCAACGGGGCTTTCCTTGAGGAGACTATGATTCCAGACAACATCCAGAAGCTCCAGACGTACAACAGGGTGTGATTTTCTCGGGCAGGGAGACTGAAAAGGAACAATTCTAAGTTGAGGCTGCAGGGGCCTGGCAGAGAATCACGCAAATGGCACCGAAAAGGTCTCAAAAGAGGAGCCTTGGCCTCTAACAGGCAGCAGGGGCTGATCACGTAGCGTCGCAACGAACACACCGCTCTTCCATCCTGTGCGGTTACAAGCGGAGCCTGCGTTTGTCTGACAGCGTGGGCAGGCCAAGAGGCGGAGGATGCCCATTTAACCTCTTCCAAATCTCTGCAGCAATAAAGCGTGTTAGAGGCAAGCAGGAAGTTGGACCATTGTGATTTCAGGGTCTAAGGAGCTCAGGTGCCCTGAACTCTCAGCTCGCGATGGATTCAGCGGGAAGGGTAGTGTTTGGCACCTGGGAAAGACAATTCACACTACCAGGTTCTACTCTAGCCGTTCCCCAAAGGAGACCGCAGTGCATATGCGGATGCGGTACTCCGCTGGGGAGAGATTTGGATGAAGGGCACCGCTCGAGTAAAGCATTCATACCGGTGTATCCAGCATGCGGGTGCAGAGAGCACGCTGCTGTCGAAATTCTACAAAAGAACCAACCAAGGATGTGTCAGGCCAAGCCAGGCTGCCCTGTCCTGTGGATGAGACACAGAACTCTGTTCTCTTTGCAAACTGGCTTTCAGTCCCATCTTTGAGGGCCGGGGGAAGGCAGAGCAGAATCTGGCAGCAGGATGCCTTGCAAATCTCCCCTGGCAGAGTGTCTCTCAGAGATATATGGATGAAGGGGGGAAAAAAAAAAAAAATCCAAGATGGAAATCGGAATGGGTTTCTAGCTTGGATTTTGGGGGGGGGTGGGGGGGAAGGGGGTGGAGGAAGAAGAGAAGAGGATGAGTAGCAGCACCCGTGGGGGAAGGGAGTCTGAAGGAACCTGGAGACCCAAAGGAATATAGCAGCGAGATAAAGAGAGACAGAAGATCACCTTGCTAACGTTAGCAGCGTCCCTGCTGGCCTTCGCCGGACAAGGCCAGGCTGCACCAGTGCGGCGTGTGCTCTGCTGCTGGGAGAAGCTGCTCCAGAAAGGATTTTATTTCGGTACGTAGCTCGCTACACGGAGGGCAACAGGGGGCCGCATGATTTGAACTAAGTGACAGAGCCACTGACATTTTAAAGAGCATTGGCGTCATTTCCTAAGGGCGCTTTGCTCCAGTGTCACTGATGCTCAGAAAGCCGAGTCCAGATTCGCGCTGCCCTGTGTAACCTTGCCCTGTGCCCTGCTCCCCCCTGCCCCAGAACAATTACCAGGGCACCGAGTGACATCTTGGAGCAGAAACAGGAGATCCTGAGCTTCAGTGATGCCAGCTGCTGTGCACAGAGACCAAGCTTAGCTAGAAGCCACGCTAGACCTAGGCTACGCAACCAGGGACATCTGGGTGGGGCTCTCAGAAGAGCACTGAGCAGGAAGTATCCAATATACTGCTGTCGCTGCAAGAGGAGTGGGAGCCAATGCACCGACATGAACAGCCTCTTCCTTCCCTACACATTTGTTCCCAGCCGGGAACGGTCTGATCTTTAGCTGACACTAGCTGGGCCTGAGTTTTCAGAGGCAGGGCATGACCGAGCGTTGGGAGCCAAGAGGGGGATTTGGGGAGGCAGAGTCGACGCTTTGGTAACAGTCTTTTTCTGGCCTGCAACAATCAGGGCTCCTGAGAGTGGCTGGGGAGCCTCACCCCCTCCCTCATGCCCATGGTTTCGGTTTCTTCCACAGGAGGAAGTTTAACTGCCTTTCCCTGCAGGTCCCTTGAGCTGTTTCGAGCTCCCCCTGAACTGCGCAGTTGCTCCTGGGCCACGGGAGAGTTGCCAGAGAGAAGATCACAGTTTATTTAAGTGGTTTCCACCCCCAAGTAGACAGGGCACCGATTTAATGGAAGTGAAATCCGAGAGTGGGTTAAATTCCCCCCAAATCCAGAACAGACACTGCAAAGATCCAGCCCTGGCTGGCCCTCGGGGTCAAACACAAAGGGGTGGATCTTATCCCAAACTACAAAGCAACTGAAAGCCTTCCCGAGCGTGACCCAAACCCGGCAGCGTTTGAGGCAAGAGCATTTCTGAGAAAGCCAGATTATGTGCTGCTGCCACCATGAACCAGACTAGGATCTGAATTCCAGGGGGAACAGGGACGTGCCGTAATGGGATCACCCCAAGCATCCTCACATACACACACACTGGGGCCAAGGAAGGAGGGCAGCCTCTGGCAGAAGCCGGTCCCCATGGCTGTATACCCCGAAGCACTGCCTGTCATCAGGGGTTTGGGTGCTGCTAAGAGACACGTCCAGACAATGCCATGCGGGTTCACCCAGGCGACGTATACAACAGCAGCTCACACAACACCATTTCATAGGACACCGATCGCACCAGCTGCTGGGTGTCACAAGAGTTTCAACTGAGTCCCCGCAACCGCTCCCCTCCCCCCTCCAACAGTGCGCTCTCCTCCCTCCCCCTCCAACGTCCCCGCTCGTTTCTTGAGGTGGAAAGAGCAGGAGGAAACTCGGTTACAAAATCAGACGCCCTAGAAATAAGAGCTCCGCAGACCTCATAACCAAGCTCTCGGCTGAGATGAGTTCCTGCATTTCATGCCTGAACCAAAATCCTCCACAGCTGCCTCTTACAATCCACTGCTTTGTTGGTCTCTTCCGGTGAGACTAGTTAACAAGAGAGTCAAAAGAACACCACGGTTGATTTCCACCCCGCTATATTTCATACCTGTTAGCTCTACCTGGGCGGGAGCTGGTCGATCAGGTGATGGCAAGTGTTAAGAGTTTGAGGTGAGTGTAGCTAGCTTTGCCCTGTAGTCCCCCGAAGCCTTTCCTGAGAGGCAAACGGTGATACTTCAAAAACAAACCAATGGAAAAGAAGGTTTATACACAGCTGCCCGTGGCTTCTGCTGGTTGAGTAGAGATTCCGGATCATCCTCATCTTATTTACAGTTTCAGGACCCCATCCGAGAGTCTAGGAGAGTCCTCAGCTCTGTCCCCCCTTGGCCGGGGGCACAGGAGCAGGCAAAACTAGACACAGAAAACTGAAAATCCTGTCCACGTCCTAGCTTCTCCGACGCATCGCCCTGGCTCCTAAAGCAGCAGCTGCGAGTCAGGGGTTTTGGTCTGGCAGCCCTGGCACATTCGTTTGTGTCTAAGCAGCCGATCTGTCCTGGAGAAGCTCTGCGGGAGATGGAGAAGAGAGAAGGGCATTATTGCGCCGTCGAATCCAGCCAATAAGAAAAGCACCAACGCAGGGCAGCGTGCGCTGCTGGAGTCTGTTATGGGAACGGCAGGAGCACTCTTCGGAGCTAGGAGACTCCTAGAGCAGCAAGGCAGGGCTAGATTCTCTGCTCAGCACAGGGAGCTGTGTGCGGACCCCAGCCCAGGTTACAGTAGTCTGACCCTAACCCTAACCCAGCCCAGAGCCCTCACCCCCTCATGTACCCCAACCCCCTGCCACAGCCCAGAGCACCCTCCCACACCCTGAACCCCTCATTCCCAGCCCCACTCTGCAGTCCTCACCCCCAAACCCCAACCCTCTGCCCCAGCCCTGAGCCCCTCCCACACCCCAACCTCCCCATCCCCAGCTCCATTGAGTTGCGGGCATCAATTTTCTTCAACTGGGTTGCCAGAAAGAAAAGTTTGAAAATCCCTGACTTAGGCAATGGAGAATTAGCACGGCCACGTCCCATCCCCACTCCCTACACCAGCTTTTAATTCCCACTCGATGGGTCCCTAATTTCTGTCATGGGAATTCCCCACTGGCTGTTTTCAGCCAGAAGCCAAGCTCTTTTGCACTGTTTGAACAGCACAAGGGGCTGGACCGTAACCAAGAACCTGCCCAGCGCCCAGCCACGCTGCTCAGCTGACCGAGTCGGTTTCTAGAGAGAAGATACAGCCCCACGTGTGTCTGGCTGTTCTGCACTGCTCTGCTGGGTGAGAGCCCAGAGTCTAACCCAGCTCTGACACCGACTCTGCAAGACAGCTGGGCCAACGTTTTCCACGCGTGGCTACCGACTGGGGGTGCCTCTGTTTTGGGGGAGCCATCCCAGGCCGCCTGATATTTTAAGAACTGTTGAGCACCTGCAATCCCAGCACAAGTCCAGGAGGGCTGGGGGCGCTCACAGCTCATGTCGGCCCCCTAAAAGGTAGCGATGTCTGACCTTAAGCCCTTCACAGTCCCCTACTTCCCAGGGGGCCGTGGGAGGATTTGCTCATGGCTCTGCAGCGCTAGGAAGATGAGCCGGGCTCCATAGGCCCTGGGCAGAGATCTGCACTGCTAGGCACAGACCAAAAGCAGCACCAGGCAGATTTGACCGGGCCAGATCGAACAGCACAAATTCCCGGCAAGCTCTCGTCCAGGCGGTTCGTAGGAGGACAGTGGTTCCGACAGGAAGGAAGCGGCTCCCTCCTCTGTGCGCGCTAGCTCCCCGTGATAATCCCGCTGTCCTGCTCTAGGAAACCACGGAGCCCAGCAGCCTCCCCAGCACAGAGCCTGGGCTGATGCCTTGTCCCAGGAAGGGGCATCTCCTCCCCACACCCAGCCACCTCAGGAGTAACCCTTGCAGGGTGTGGGCGGGGGAGTGTCTGAAGCAAAGCGACCCCGCCCCTCGCGCTGTGGCATGCCTGGCCAGGGTGGGGGTTACCTGCATGCAGCGCTCGCACTGGTAGGGCTTTTCGCCGCTGTGCACGCGCTTGTGGCGCTCCAGGTGGTACTTCTGGATGAAGCGCATGTCACACAGATCGCACTCGAACGGCTTCTCACCTGGGGAAGAGCAGAAGGGGCTGTGATAGGGAGGCTTGTACTGCCCACTGCCCCCCCGCCCCACTCCCTGTCCACCCCAGTGGTGGCATGGAGCCTCATGCCACCACCTGGTTCCAAATCCCCACTGCCCTGCCTTAGACCCCCACACCAGCCTGTCTGGCTTGCATCTCTGCCCTGGTCTCCTACTGTGCCCCCCCCCTTACCGGATCAATAATGACACTTAGAACCACCTCTCCTCTTCATTTCCCTTTCCTAGTCCTGTCTCAGCAACTTCCTCTGTGCTGCCCCTTATACGTGGGCAGCTTCTTAACCCATCTGCAAAGCCGCTGCCTTCTCCCAGTTCAGAAAGATCCTTCACCAGGCTGGCCGGCATTAACTGATCAAGAGGTGCATGCCCCACAGCTGAGTAACCATCTGATCTTGTGGCCGCGGCACTTCGTCGCTGCACCACATGGGAGTTTCCCTTGAAAACTCACCAGGGCAGGGACGGATTTAATCCCGCCCGTCATCCCCTCTGCACAGCCTGTTTGGTCCCCCCCTTTTCTCTGGTGTCACAGCCCCACCCTATTCTACAGCTCACAGATCTCTCCACATCGCCGCGAGCTGGGCTGTTTGGGACGAAGCAGCAGAAAAGCAAAGAGAGGCAGGGGGATAGGGACAGAAGAGCAAGGATCTTCCACCATCACGATCCAGGCTCTCAGCAAGGAGCGGCTCATATGGCAACAGCAGCTTCCTCCTCGTCAGATCCAGTGGTAGGAGCTAGAACACAATGCAATGAACGCACCACCTTTAAAGGCAGCGTTCGCAAAATCTGCGCCCAAGACCCATTATCCAGGTAGGTACATGTTCTCATTTAAACATCGCTAGGACCCTAGTGCCCTCTTGCAACCTTTCTGCTTAAAGAGCCGAGCGGTTTGATCAACAGAGCCCCCGTCCCCACTGGAGCACAGTTCAAGTTACAGACGCAGCTAGAGTTACGGATCAGCCTCTCAATGGGTCACCCCCGTTCTGCTTCTGAGCCAGAAGGCCCACACCAGCCATCGGCAAAGCAAGACCTTCACTCTCCTGCCTCTTTACCAGTATGGATGAGGATGTGTCTCTTGAGATGGTAGCTGCTCCGAAAGGCTCCGTAGCAATGCTCACAAATAAAGTTCTTGGGGATTCTCAGCTGGAAGGAGCCGTTCTGCTCAATCACCATCACCTGCGAAGAACAGACAGACCCTCACCGTTCCAGTGCACGGCACAGCAAGCACATAACACTGCTCTAGGGTCAGGTACTGGGAGAGGTATTCACCCCTCCCTACCCCCTTCCATTTGGTGACGTTCAAGCACTCTTGTGAATGCTTCAGGCAGGGACCATTTTTGTCATGTGTCTGTGCGGTGCCTAGCACAACAGGACTTTGGGGCCCCTAGGCACTGCATTAAAGATTGTGAAGCACTTTGAGATCTCCTGATGAAAAGCTCTACGTAAGAGGGAGGTACCATTATTACTGCTACAATATAAATAGTTTAGCCTCCCAATCCTCCTAGAAGGGAGGACGGAAGATGAAGACACCGAGAGGTTAAAGGATATGTTTGCGGCCATGCAGCAAGCCTATGGCAGGTCCAAGGACAGAACTCAGGAGTTCTGATTCAAAGGGTACATTTATACTTACCTGCTGGTTCGGCAGCAAGCAATCGATCTTCTGGGATCGATTTATCGCGTCTTGTCTAGACACGATAAATCGATCCCGGAAGTGTTCGCCGTCAACGCCGGTAATCCTGCGCCGCGAGAGGAGAAGGTGGAGTCGACAGGGGATTCTGCCTGCCGCGTGTGGACCCGCGGTAAGTACCTTTAAGTTCGAACTAAGATACTTCGACTTCAGCTACGTTATTCATGTAGCTGAAGTTGCGTATCTTAGTTCGAACTGGGGGCTTAGTGTGGACCAGCCCCAAGTCCCATTGCTTTACCCACAAGAGCACTCTTCCCATTTTAGCCGAGATTCTTCTTGCAGGTGAGACGGGCTCAGTACTGCAGGGAGAACTAGTATCTGCCACAGGACATGAGTTCACATTTTGGTTTGGGGGTATTGTCTCCACCCCCCACCACCACCTTTACCCCAGTGTCACTCTTGGAGCCTGTGAATCCATTTCTTGGCTGAAAGGTGCTGGGCCCTCAAGGGTGAGCTGTGCGATGGTGAGGAGCCGGATGCCTGAACTGTGAGAGTGTCAGGAGCCAAACGCCTGAAAGCCGCTCCTGTCTGAGATACAGGCAGCAATGCCAACAGCTCGCTCAGGAAAAAGGGATGGCCCTGAGCGTGGTAAGACTTCATAAGGCAGCCCCGTCTGCCCCGCTCCTCCCTGACCATATGACGGACGATTACCTGCCTTTTTAATGGTCTTTTTTGGCTGTGATGCTTCTGCCGGCTCTTCCTCTTTACGGCTGCGAGATTTCTCGCTCTCCTGGCGGTGACTCTTAAGGAGAGAAAACAAGGGTCAGTTCTTTCCCTGTGTGCATTTCCAGAGCCCCTTGCCCCCAGAACCCTCTGGAGAAGCCCTGAGCTGTTACATTTAGACACCCCTTTCTAGTCACGTCAATGACAGTAGGTATGGGGATGGGGCAGGATCAGGGTAGAGACCACCTGTAATAGCTCCCCCCATACCAGCATGTTCGGACTGTTCCCTCTCTCTCCATTCTCGGTCTGCTTGGAGCTCTGTTTTGGCATCATCTTCTTGCTGGCAACAGTTGGCACGAGGCACACCCCAGAGAGGCCCTCGCAGGCCAGGAGACTCGCCTAAAAGACGAGACAAACAACCATGAAAGATGCAGGGTTGAGATGAGCTTAGCCAGCCATAACCTAACCAGCCACTGCCCAAACATGCCAATGCCCTCTAACAGAATGAATCGGATATATTCAGCCACATGTGCAACTACACCACCCTCGGTGGGTGGAGGTCTACAAAGAGAGTTTATAAATTAATATTCCTGGTAGCTAACGGGAGAGTTCCCTTGAGCTTAAGAAGTGCAGTGTTTTGGGAGCAAGCATTCCAGTTTTGTGGTGGTATGTGTGCAACCGTGTTGGCTGCATATGCTTAACCTGTTTAATTTAACCGATTCTTCGTTTGATCAGAACTATATTGTTTGCATTAAGTATCGACTTCTACCCGTTATCACTGTGGGTCACCAAGGGCTCTGCAGCCCATTCAGCTTGACAGTCACCTTCCTGTGACGTTGCATTCCTGTTACAGATGGGAAAATTGGGGCTCATTACCTGAGCCATCTTGTCTGTCTGTCCTCAACAAACGGATTGTAACAATTCTTTAGCCTTAATTCTCTCCCGGGAAAGAATTTTACGATTAGAAAGATTTTTTTTTTTTTTTTTTTCAGTTAATCATTTTTTGCTGGTCTTGTCCAGTACCCTCCACTTTGACGACATCTTTCTGGATTCTGAGAGTCTGGAATTGTGTGTGGCGTTCTAAGGGCGTCTTCCCCAAGCACTGCCGAGAGCTGGAGAAGCTAGACGGGAAGGTAACTGACTGCACCGCTTTTAGAGAGGAGTCATCCCAACCCTAGCCCTGCTTCTGGATGGATCCTGGATAAAGGGAGTTGATCTCTGTGCCTCGATATCGCTGCAGACACTTCTCTGGTTTAGTCTGAGCCTGTGAGTAAAAAAAAAAAAAAAAAAGAAGAAGCATAACTGAACCAATTGATGAGGGACGGCTAGAGAAAGAAACTTCTATATCAGTGTGTCAAAGCACCTTCACACAAAGAGAACCCAGGCAAAATTCATTGCTTAAGGCCACGTCTACACTACCCACCGGATAGTAATCGATCTATCGGGGATTGATTTATCGCATCTCGTCTAGATGCGATAAATTGATCCCCGAATCGACGCCCGTACTCCACCTCGGCAGGAGGAGTAAGCAGAGTCGACGGGGGAGCCGCGGCGGTCGACTTGCCGCCGCGAGGACGGCCAGGTAAGTCGAACTACGCAAATAGCTGAAGTAGCGTATCTTAGATTGATCCCCCCCAGTGTAAACCAGCCCTAATATTAGCAGAGGTTCTGCTGGAAGGTGAGAAGAGACAGAATACTCTCTCTCTACTGTTTACGAGCTTCTCTAAGCCCTGTGCAAAGTTAGCCTTAACAACAACATTTTGCAGATGGGGAGACAGAGAGGTAAAGTGACTGGCCCCAGGTCACACCGAGAGGAGAATCCAGGAGTTCTGACTTTCAGTGATCTGCCCTAACCTCTAGGCCACGCTCCCATCCCAAAGCTGGGAAGAGAACCCGGGAATCCTGACTGCCACCTTGTGTTCAAACACACCCCTTCCTTCTTCGAATACCAGCATGTACAGAAAGGCTGCACTGGGTGCTCTCTGACATTATTATTTCACAGTTCAGGAGAAAGTGTTTAGAGGTGGTAACTTTCTATTCTTAGAAACAGGAAGCATAAAATCTGACACTCTGTAGTGCCATCTATCTGCTCCGTGAGGCTGCATGGAAGTACAGCGAGGCTGCGAACGAGCAAACAGTAACGAGCATAACTGTGGATTGTCATTCCTGTCCGTGCATGCACAAGTGGCGTGAACAAGTTTGCGATTTGCCGGAAGATCACCCCACACCTTGGTGTGAACTACTATGAGTGCGGACACACAGGGCAGCACAAGTGAGGTCCGGTGCATGGATCGGAGGAAGCAGGCACCGCAATAGGTGCTCAGTGTAGCATCCCAGAGTGCACACAGGGTAAGTGTGCGCAAGCACCCAGCTTGTTGCAAGCTAAATTCAAGTGCCTCTGCAGCATGCTCATGTACAATAGCCCCAGCCTGTGGGCAAGTGTGCAAAACCACAGCATGAGTGTGCAAGCACGCAGCTAGCCCAAGGCGGGGACCCAAGAGGGCAACGTTGCAACCTGCGCTTGTGTCTGAGCGTGCAAGGCCTGAGCACGAGTGTGCACACAAGCGCGTGGGAGCGGGCAAGGCCCAACGCCCGCAAGTGTGCAAGTCGCACCCCCGCGGGTGGGTGTAAGTGTGCAAGCTACAGCCCCCCGAGCGTGCAAGGGCCCCGGCGCGAGCGTGCAAGCGCATGCGCGCAAGGCCGAGGCGCGGGGGGGTGCAAGGCCGAGCCGGCTCCGGCCCCGGCCCCCTGAGGGGTGGGGCCCGTTGGCCCCCAGGGCCCGCGGCCGGTCGGCTCTGGGGTCCGTACCTGGCTCGGCCGCTGCGGGCTCCGGGCTCCGCCGTTGCCTCCGCGCTCTCCCCCGGGAGACAAGTTTACAAACAGCGGCCCGAACCCTCTCGGCCGCCGCCGCTACCCCGGAACCGGAAGCGCTTGGCACAGGGGTCACGTCCAGTCCGCCCGGGCGGGGCCGGCGCGTGCGCACGGCCGCTCCTGAGGCCACCCCTGCCGCCATCTTGGTGCGGGTAAGTGAGCGGGAGGGAGGGGGCTGTTACCAGGGTAACCATGAGTAGTGGGGAGGGAGATCCTGAGGCCTCTGGGGCTGGGCTCTCCTTGGCCCCAATATACACCCCCAGTGGGCGGGGCTCTCCCTGGCCCCACCCCAATATACACCCCCAGTGGGCGGGGCTCTCCCTGGCCCCACCCCAATATACAACCCCCCCCCCAGGGGAGTGTGCTCTCCCCGGCCCTACTCCAATATACACCCCCCCAGTGGGCGGGGCTCTCCCTGGCCCTACTCCAATATACACCCCCCCAGTGGGAGGGGCTCTCCCTGGCCCCACCCCAATATACACCCCCAGTGGGAGGGGCTCTCCCTGGCCCCACCCCAATATACAACCCCCCGCCCAGGGGAGTGTGCTCTCCCTGGCCCTACTCCAATATACACCCCCCAGTGGGCGGGGCTCTCCCTGGCTCCACCCCAATAAACACCTCCCAGTGGGCGGGGCTCTCCCTGGCCCCATCCCAATATACACAGCTGGGAATTAGGGGGATTTAGCTTCCCCCCCCCATCAACTATACACAGGGGATTATGTCCCACTCCCATCAGTGGTGAACTGGGGCACCTGATCCCACTGAGCAGTCCCAGGGCGTTGGGGGGGGGGTCCTTTGCACCCCATCCCCTCCCCACCATCAGGGGGTGAAAACAAATACCCTCTCTCTGTGGAGAGGAATCTAGACATTTGGGAGATACCCTATCTTGCAGCCCTGTGCTGCAAGGCAGGGAATCACTCCTGGGCTCCCATCTACGGTGCCCTGAGAAGCAGGTGTTGGCTTTGTAGCATCCATCTGTGGACCCCCCCCAAGAACCTGGGAATAAGGGGGATCAGGATATGGAGTTGTACTGCTGGAGTGTAGAAGGAAAAGGGGGGCTTCTCTTACCCCTTCCTGCCAGGGGGTAAGGTTGGGGTAGGGTAGATCGGTCATTGAATCAGCACGTTGCTCCCAGTCCTGCATTTTCCACAGTAATTAGCACGGGCCTAACTTTTCTCCCGCTGAGCGCGCTGGGAAAATTTCACCCTGATTTGCTCTTGGTTCTGATTTCTTTCCGTTGTGTCACTTCCCCCTCATAATATCCTTTGCAGCTCCAAGGCCCCAGTCAGCTCTTCCTCTGGTGACTCCTGTTCTCTATGTGCGTCTATTTCACCTGAAGAAGATCTCAGAAGGCTTTGCAAACCTCCAGGAAGAGCCACAACCCCTCTGCCAGGTAGGGCTGTGTTGTTATCATCCCTGATTTACAGATGAAGAAACTGAGGCACAGAGGAGTGATGTGATTAGGGTCACGCAGCGAGTCAACAGGAGTCTGGCCTTGTTAGAACATAACATAACAATGGCCGTACTGGGTCAGACCAAAGGTCCATCTAGCCCAGTAACCTGTCTACCGACAGTGGCCAATGCCAGGTGCCCCAGAGGGAGTGGACCAACAGGCAATGATCAAGTGATCTCTCTCCTGCCATCCATCTCCATCCTCAAACAGAGGCTAGGGACACCAATCCTTACCCATACTGGCTAATAGCCATTAATGGACTTAACCACCATGAATTTATCCAGTTCTCTTTTAAACGCTGTTATAGTCCTAGCCTTCACAACCTCCTCAGGTAAGGAGTTCCACAAGTTGACTGTGCGCTGCGTGAAGAAGAACTTCCTTGTATTTGTTTTAAACCTCCTGCCTATTAATTTCATTTAGTGACCCCTAGTTCTTGTATTATGGGAATAAGTAAATAACTTTTCCTTATCCACTTTCTCCACATCACTCATGATTTTATAAACCTCTATCATATCCCCCCTTAGTCTCCTCTTTTCCAGGCTGAAGAGTCCTAGCCTCTTTAATCTCTCCTCATATGGGACTCATTCCAAACCCCTAATCATTTTAGTTGCCCTTTTCTGAACCTTTTCTAATGCCAATATATCTTTTTTTAGATGAGGAGACCACATCTGTATGCAGTATTCGAGATGTGGGCGAACCATCAATTTATATAAGGGCAATAATATATTCTCAGTCTTATTCTCTATCCCCTTTTTAATGATCCCTAACATCCTGTTTGCTTTTTTGACCGCCTCTGCACACTGCGCAGTTCTTCAGAGAACTATCCACATGACTCCAAGATCCTTTTCCTGACTTGTTAAAGCTAAATTAGCCCCCATCATATTGTATGTATAGTTGGGGTTATTTTTTCCAATGTGCATTACTTTGCATTTATCCACATTAAATTTCATTTGCCATTTTGTTGCCCAATCACTTAGTTTTGTGAGATCTTTTTGAAGTTCATCACAATCTGCTTTGGTCTTAACTATCTTGAGCAGTTTAGTATCATCTGCAAACTTTGCCACCTCACTGTTTACCCCTTTCTCCAGATCATTTATAAATAAGTTGAATAGGATTGGTCCGAGGACTGACCCTTGGGGAACACCACTAGTTACCCCTCTCCATTCTGAGAATTTACCAGTGTGACAGTGCAGGGGGTAGAACCAAGTTTGCTCGACAGCGCCAGCATGCCAGTACTACTGGTGCAAGGTTGGCTTCGCTTCAGAACTTCTGTACTTCACAAGTAAGCTCACACTCCTCAGAGCGGGTGCTAGCTGGGTCTGTTTTGAAAGTTGAAAGAGTGGATGGGGAGGGGGAAAGTGCTTTTAAAGTGTCTTGCAGCCTGAAAACATCCATCTTTTGACACTCAGAGACAGGGTCTGAGTTTAAATCTGATGGAAAGTGCTGACAGCTAATGGCTCATGGTGTCCAGTGTGTTATGATTTTGGTGGGTCTCAGAGCTTCTCTTAGGTAATAATAATAATCCCTAGCTTTTATCAAGTGCTTTCCATCAGTAGATCTCAATACAATTTACAATGCAGGTCAGTATCATTACTCCCATTTTAGAGATGGGGAAACTAAGGCATAAAGAGGGGAAGTGACTTGCCCGAGGCCATCCAGCAGGCCAGTGGCAGAGCCAGGAATAATAATAGAACCCAGGTTTCCTGAGTTTCAGTCTAGCACGCATTGCCTCTCTCAGTGTTCTTGTCACAAAAGCCTCCGGCACAATGGGCACTAATTAGTGTCTTTCTTGTTACTCTTATTTATGAATTAATGATTAATTAATAATTAATCACGGAGAACCAGGGATCACCCAATGAAATTTAAAGGCAGCAGGTTTAAAACAAACAAAAGGAAGTACTTCTTCACATAATGCACAATCAACCTGTGGAACTCACTGCCAGGGGATGTTGTGAAAGCCAAAACTATAACAGGGTTCACAAAAGAATTAGAGAAGTTCATGGAGGATCGGTCCTTCAATGGCTATTAGCCAAGATGCTCAGGGATGCAACCCCATGCTCTGGGTGTCCCTAGCTTCTGACTGCCAGAAACTGGGAGTGGAGGACAGCAGATGGATTACTCAGTGATTGCCTGTTCTGATCATTCCCTCTGAAGATTGGCCACTGTCAGAAGACAGGACACTGGGCTAGATGGACCGTTGGTCTGATCCAGTATGGCCGCTCTTATAGGGCATCACTTACGGGACTAAGGCAGATCTCAATTATGCTAGGTACTGAACAAACAGAGAGTAAATAGTCCCTGGATGAAGCAATGGATGGACTAGGGAGACAGAACTCCCATCCCAGTTCTAGACACTGCCTTCCGTGATCAGGATGGCTGGACGCACATGAACGGAGAGCAGTGGGCTGGGGCAAAGCATACCCTGTGCTGCCCCTGCTGTACCGGGCGGTACTTTCCACCAGTGCTAAATTATTATTATTATTATTATTGAACATTTGTACTGTGGTAGCACCCAGGAGTCCTAGTCACGGAGCAGGATCCCACCGCACTAGTGCTGTACAGACCCAGAACAAAGAGGCCGTCCTTGCGCCACACTTTTAAAAGAACGTGCATCCAAAGGGATTTTTGCCCAACATTCCCTGTGCATTGAAAAATCCCCCCACTTTAGGGAGGGGAGGCGGCAGCTTAGGGACTCACTGTTCCCTGCGAAGCTCCTAAGAGAAACAGAGATCTACACAGACTACTATGACTCCCTGACCTACAGACCCCTTGTAATAATGTACAGTACACAGCCCATGTCACTGACAGTTGTTTCAGAAGCAATGGGGACCCTTAGTGGCAGGGAGTGGCAAGTGCAGCCTTTATGGCTGCTACAATCACGTGACTTTTCACAGCTTGCAGATTTGGGATGTCGCAGGTGAGAAATTCCCACTGGCTTAAAATAAAGTGTGCCTTGTTGTTGAAATCCCTATTTGCGCTTTGTAAAAGTCTGGCAGGGATCTGTCCCTTGTTGGTGCCGGCCAGTCCTGTGATGATACCATGTAGACTAATACCTGTAGTTAATTTCCCATTTGGATCCGTAGGCCAGGGTGCAGGAATTGATCCTGACATGGTGTGCTGGCTGTGCTGCTCCCACAGAGTTCCTTTCCCCTCCCCACCATCCCCTCCTTTAGGAGGATACACACGCAGAAAGCAGGCAGCAGGCTGTTGGGCAAAGCACATTTGGAAGGTAGATGGAGTCTCATGAATTAGGGGTGGTTTCCTGGAGCGGAGTGGGGCTGTAAAAGGGTGATGTTCATTCTTGCAAGTAAATGAGATTACTGTGAAATAATAAGGGTGGGTTCAAAAGTTGAAAGTTTAATGATTTACAGTGAAAGGCCTTGTCTTACGCAGGGATTGTGATTGTAACATGCTCTCTGTGACTCAGATCCCTCATTGCCTTCCAATCGCTTTTCAGAACTTGTAGGTTTCATGCTCTTTACTATTCTCAGGCTGCTCATAAACAAGAGTAGTGTTTATTTTAACAAACACAGGAGAAGATTTTTCCCAGGGCCCCATGAGCACAAGTGGCATAGAAAATCACTGGGGCTTGTGCTCTGAAATCCCTTAGGTACCTTTGAAAATATCCCCCTCAACCAGTCAGCAGTGCTGCCAACTCTGATGATTTTATCACAAGTCTGACAATATCTGGTGCCTCAAAACCCCAGGTCCTGGAGTCCTGTGATTAGAAGAGCATCTCAGCTATCTTTTTTTTTTTAAATTAAGTTTCTAACCCTCATGGTTGCAGAGAAGAGTGTGAGAATGTGAAGCCAATGTGACCTACAGGCTCAGAAACCAGTAAGCAAAGAAAAAGAAGCCCATTTTTATTTTATTTGGCTTAAAATCATGATTTTTTTTTTTAAATCTCATGATTTTGGGGACCTCACTGCTGATTTTAGAAAGCTTGGGGTTAAGTGATACTGAATCAACAGGAGAGAAGTTTGGCTTAAGAAGCAAATTAAAACCCTGACTCAGGAGAGGAACAGCTTGTGGGAGTTAAGCACACGTTTAATGTCCTTTCCTCCATTGGGGTCAAAGTAATGTGTTCTTTGGGAATAAGCACTCTCCAGTGGCGCCGGAAGGACCAGAAAAGTTGCGGGGGCCAAGCAGCAACCAAAAGAGGGGAGAGGCTGGGGGATGCCCAGGGGAATAGGGAGTGACTCCCTGCAGAGCCCGTCCTGTTCCTGCCTTCCCCACTACCTATGCTTGGCTCCTGCTCCCCCTGCGGGTGACTCTGCTGTCCAGGTAACCCTGGTACCCAACTCCCGACATCCTCCGGCTCCCAGAAGCTTTGGCTTCTGTGCTCCCCTGCCTGGTCCTGGCTGCAGCAGCCCGGCTCCCCTGTGCTGACCTGCTACCAAGCACCTATATTCTCAAAAGGGCAGGGGTGAGCTGGGGAGGCCCAGGGGAACAAGGGGTGACTCCCTGCATGGCCTGTCTGGTCACCGCCTCCCCCTACCTGTGCTCAGCTCCTGCTCCCCACTGGTGACTCCACTGTGCAGGCGGCTCTGGTTTCTGGCATCACCTGTCTCCTGCCCCTGCACTCCACTGCCTTGTCCTAGCTGTAGCATCCCAGGTTACCTCCATGCTGACCTGTTGCCGAGCGCCTATATTCTCAATGTGGGGGGCATGGGTCCCCTGTTTAAAAAGTGGGGAGGCAATTGCCCTTTGCCCACCTCCACCCCCCAACTCTGGCTCTGACACTGATTATGTTCTTGCAGGGGTGACTCTATGTATTTTGCCGCCCCAAGCACGGCAGTCAGGCGGCTTTTGGCGGCGCGCCTGCAGGAGGTCCGCTGGTAACACAGATTCGGCGGTATGCCTGCGGGTGATCTGCCAGTCCCGCAGCTCCGGTGTACCCGCCGCCGAATTGCCGCTGAATCCGCTGGACCTCCCGCAAGCATGCCGCCGAAGGCTCCCTGACTGCCGCCCCCACAGCAACCGGCAGGCCGCCCCCCACGGCTGGCCGCCCCAGGCACGTGCTTGGTGCGCTGGTGCCTGGAGCTGCCCCTGTGCTCTTGCAAGAGCAGGCTTTCCTTTCTCCTTGCTCTCTCCATCTCTCCTTGGTCACTCCTCCTTTTGTAGCGTGGCGTCCATCCTTTCTAGAAGGAAAGCTCTTCAAGGCAGGGACCTTGACTTCCTTTGTGTCTGTGGTGCTGCCAGCTGTAAATAATGCGTTATAATAACCAGTGGACGTGGGCCCTGCAGGATCCAAACACTCTAGATTTTGGGGGAGATTTGGATCTGAGTGAGCCAAATACTGGGCCAAACCAAATGGATCAGACTGAACAGGCCAGATCTCAGCAACCCTGAAGGTGGTTTTCAGGTCCAAGCTTTGCATTTCAGGTGCATAAACTAAGACCTGGCGTGTGCAAACAGGGTTCGGGGGGCACGACCACCCGCCCTATCTTTAAGGCTACATGGGAGAGGAGGCCCGATACCTCTGCCTCTTGTAACTTGGGGGCTCAGCATGGGAAATGTGGAGAATCAATGAGGTAAGAAGACCATAGCCTGCCCTTGATTTGAGTGTTGTATTCGTTACATTAGGAACCTCCTAAAAATTGCTGGAATTTCCATTCCTGAAACGAACGACTGCTAAATTTAAATCCCCAATAAATGGAAACAAGTCTTCAGGCAGCACTTAATCAGCCTGTGCATTTCCCCGGGAGAACGGCTGCGGATTGGAAGAAGGCGTGGATGGTTTTTAGATCCAGGAATAACATTTATAGCTTGGCAGGCTCAGATAGGAGCAAGTACCTCTCATGCTGTAATGTGAGCTGCAAGCCTGTCTGGGATCGGAACATCATTTTTTGTTACCGCCTCTGTACATCATTGCACAATCGGCCAGGTGCATGATGGGATTATATTAACTTTTCTTTGAAGTAGCAGTTGTTGGCAGGATTCGTGAGGCCACACTGGATGAACCAGTCATTTGATCCAGTGTGGCAAATCCTCTACAAGGTCTGTTTTGTTCCATTTCTGCCCTGGGAGTTGCAAGGTTTGCTTTAGCTGGAGAATGCACAGAGCAGGAGACAGACAGAAATCAGGGGTGTCAGCGTAACAGTTCCATTACATCAGGTGTAAGAAAAATTGGTGCAAATGGGGAAGTAGCACTCACCTGGTACTCAGTGATCAAGTGTGACTTGCACTGAGCGAGTATTTAGCAGAGAATTAGCTGGTGCAGCTAAATTGGGGAATGTATTTATTAATTATATTAAAGGCACCCCATTATACTAAGCACTGTATAAACACATGGTGACTGATATCCCTGTCCAAAGAGCGTACAGTCTAAATAGTCAAGGGTAGGAGAAAGGAAGCTTTGTCATCCGCATTTTACAGAGGGGATCTTGTACAGATCTTGTACGCCTTTACAGAGGCACACTCAGATTCATGTAATTTGCCCCCACTCACACAGGGAATCTGTGGTAGCACCAAGAACTGAACCCAGCTCTCCTAAATTCCAGGTCAGTCTCTTAATCACAAGACCAGCCTTTCTCTCACCCATACTGGGATGTTGAGGGCATAAATTAATGTTTAGGGCAGAGGGTGCTCTCTCTTGCACCCCCGGGTAGTTGCTTTTTCGGCTGCACACAAGTGAACCTTGTATGCACATCCATTGCTTGCTAAAGCAGTCTCCACTCTCTGCGCTTCCTCTTGACTTAAGTTGGTGCATTGCATGCGGGGGCTTGTAGGTGCTTCTTGTTGTACCTCCTCTGGCGGTCGGATGGGGTCCCGCGCCCTGGGATTTCTAGTCCTTGCTAGCCACACCTCTGCAGAGAATATGAGGGCAGGGCTCTGTGGACTGCACTGAGGCCAACAGAGTGCACTTTGGCCAGAGCTGCCTAGTTCATTTCACCTCTGGGAGCTGACAGGTAAGGAACTGCTGCATGTCCACTGTGCCTGACCCACAGGAAGGGGGGAATGAGAGAGAGGGGAGGGAAAGAAGAAAGGTGTTCAGAAAGCTCCCATCGGTGGCCGGGCACCCTGCCCCCTTCCTTGAGCACCAGATGATCCGTAATGATCACTTTTCCCAAAGGAGTTTGTAATGTCTCAGCATCGCTCTGGCCTGGGTTGTCCCTGGCATTTTGTGGCAAACAGCATTTAGCACATAGAGGTACAGTATCTCGGAGCTGGCCTGTTTGGACTGAGCCCAGCAGGGGGCTACGTGAATTTGACTCTATTTGTGTCTGGCAAATAGAAAATCTCCTGGAAGCAGCAAGGGGTGCCTTTAAGAGCTGCTGTGTGGAGTGACTTGTCAGTAACAGATCGTTTCCTTTGTACTTTGTCCCTGTGATCTGGGCACAGATTTCATGGCGATGGACAGGTAACAGGACACTGGGTGGCTTTTTTCCAGAGTGGTTGTTTCAGGGGCGCATGGGCTCCAATGGGGGAGAGCTCAGCACAGTTATTTGTCGTGGGCGGGAAGAGTTCTCAGCACGGCATAAAACTGCAAGGAAGAATCGGACTGTGGCCCGAGGGCTGACCGACGGGATCGGGCACAGGCAGTGCCGCTGAGATGCAGAGGGGTGACCCCGTGGTACAGAGGTTATGGAATAGGGTGGGCATCGGATTATCACTGAAAAGCACTCACAGTAGAAGGGGTTTTTTAGGAAGGGTTTCACAGCAGAGATGGGGGTTGTGTGGCGCAGAAGGAAAGGAGATGATGTCCTAGGCAGGCAGCCGGGGTGCTGAGATCGCTGCCTACCAGGCTGACCATTATTGTCCCATTGTCTCCTGGTAGTCCTCCCTCTGTGTGGCTGAATCCACCTGTTGTCTCATGTCTTGTACTTGGATAGGGAGCTCTTTGGGGCAGGGACCATCATGTTGCTCTGTTTGTACAGCGCCTAGCACAGCGGGGTCCTGGGCCATGACTAGATGCTACCACAGTTCAATTTTTTCAATTATTAGCCAAGCATAAGGGGAAGCGGGGGTGGGGGAGCGGTGAAGAAGAAGAGAAAGAGGATACTGGCTTAGGAGGTGCACAGGCAGCAGGAGGAGGAAGAAAGGGAAGCTGTAGAGGCAGGGCCTACAGAGGACTTTGAAGCTCTGCGGGGAGGGGAATGACCCTTAGTTCCAAGCTCTTTGAGCTCATGCTCCTTGGCCTATAAGCCACCAGGAGTTTGTGGCCCCTGATCTGTGGAGGAATGTCCTCCCCATGTGACGAGGAAGGCTGCAGCCATACCTTTGGGTGACGTGCCTGGCATCTGGGCTGGCCATGTTGCCTGGACATGAATGGTCAGCGCTGGGTGGTGTCTGCAGATGACCAAGTCCTACAGCAAGGGCTGGTCATTCTAGAGGGGTCCATATCACCCACCCCTCGGGGGATCATGCTGCAAGTAGGGTTGTCTGTGACTCCCACTGCCCTAGAGAAGGTGCCGGAGCAGGCTGCGAATAGGGAAGGTTCCTGTACTGCAGGTATGATGTCCAGAGCTCCCCAGGCTTCACGCTTCTCTCCCAGGAAAGTGTAGGTCTCCACAGAGATTCACAGACGTCTGGTGTGTTCTGATGTACAGGGGCATGCTCGGGGGAAACGGCTGATGATGGCAGAAGACCCCCTGTCCCACCCCGCCCTGGATAAGGCGGCCGGCGAAGAGTTCCTGCAGGAAGCTTTCCAGATCATCCTGGAGGAAGCCGTCAGGAAAGGGACAGATGTCGCAGAAAAGGTGGGGCTCCTGAGGGCAGGGGTGGCTGGCCTAAGCTCCACCCCTTCCATGGGGTAGCCTGTGGTGGCCCCTCTTCAGCGTGGGCACGGGAGGGAGTTTTCCCTCTTACCACAAAGGTGTTTTGCAAAGGGCTCCTGTCTGTTTCTAAGACGAGTTGCTGCCAGTGGTGATCATTGGCCCTCTCCCTGTCTCCAGGTGCCCTTTGCCCAGAGCAGTGGTGATCATCGGCTTTTCCAATCCATTGGCAGGAACGTGGCACCACCAGAGCGGTGATCCAGCTGGCCTTAACCAGTGTCACAGGCCACCCCCTGCAGCCACGCACAAGTTGCCCCCTACTGCCTGGGCATAGACTGAACAGCCACCCCCTGCTACTTGGGCACAGACTGCCCCACCACCCAGGCACAAATTGCCTGGTCACCCCCTACAATATAGGCACAGACCAGGTGGCCACTTCCTGCCACCAAGGCACAGACTGTCTGGCCACCCCCTGCCAGCCGGGCACAGACTACCTGGCTAAGGGCTGGACCAGGAGCCCTATGGCCCCACCTCATGTATACAAAACAGCGCCGATCGCACCCTCGGCTTTAATATTAAAGGGGAGCTCCTGGAGACGGCAGTTCATAGCCTGCAGTTCGGACTGGCCACTCAGCTCAAGGAGCATGGTACGTCGTTATGGACCGCACCGGTGCCTAGAGAGGAGAGCGACCACAGGCTGCACGCCAGCGCCCATCCATACCGTACTGGGCCCGCTCGTGCCTTAGATTGCAAGCAGAGGAGTGACTTTGCTCGGCATGTGCTGTCTGTTCCCCTGACTGCTACTGGAACTGTGCTCCGCTGTCCCCTCTCCCAGGGGAGGATCTCCAAGAGCTCTGGACACGCTGGGGCGCTGAGCTTGGAGGCCTCGCTCTGGGAGGCAGGCCGGCAGAATCCCACTTTGCAGAGGGGAAAAAACGAGGCCCCGTGGTGTGAAAGAGCCTGGGGAAGGGCTCCATGTGTTGTCACAAGGGTCCTGGGGAGCCCCGGGAGGGAAACGTTCTGGGATTGCGGCCGCAGGGAGAGCCTCTCTCTGATGTGCTGCTCGGACCCAGTCCCCTCCCGTCCTTTCCTGTTTATGGGCTCAGTCCAGGGGAAATACACACGCAGTCCTGGGCACTGAGCAAAGGCTGGATGGCTACCCTGGGGTCGGGGGGGGTGACCATTCCAGACTCCTCCATTGCCAGGGACGGTGAGAGGAAGTACCGGCGCTAACGGTGGGGAGGAGAGTGCATAGAACTGAGTTGCCCCCTGCTGCTGCTTAGGGTATGTCTACACTACGGGATTAATCCGAATTTAGATAATTCGGATTTGAGAAACAGGTTGTATAAAGTCGAAATGAGTGCGGCCACACTAGCACAGTAATTCGGTGGTGTGCGTCCAAGTACCGGGGCTAGCGTCGATTTCTGCACTGTTGCACTGTGGGTAGCAATTCCATAGCTATCCCATAGTTCCCGCAGTCTCCCGCGCCCATTGGGATTGTGGGTTAAGATCCCAGTGCCTGATGGGACAAAAAACATCGTCGCAGGTGGTTCTGGGTACAGCCTCACTTCCTCCCTCCCTCCCTCCCTGCATGAAAGCAACGGACGGCAGACAACCATTTTCGCGCCTTTTTTCCTGGGTGGGTGAACACTGCAGACTCCATACCACGGCAAGCATGGAGCCCGCTGAGGTCAAGACAGCACTCATGAATATTGCAAACACCTCGCGCGTTCTCGTGGAGTTTATGCTCAGCCAGGACCAGAAAAACGAGGCGAGGAGGCAGCGGCGGCGGCAGCGCAGCGACAAGCATGATGAGGACATGGACACGGACACAGAATTCAGTGAAACCACAGGCCCCGGTGCTTTGGAGATCATGTTGTTAATGGGGCAGATTCTATCCATGGAACGCCGATTCTGGGCAAGGGAAACAAGCACAGACTGGTGGGACCGCATAGTGTTGCAGGTCTGGGACGATTCCCAGTGGCTGCGGAACTTTCGCATGCATAAGGGCACTTTCATGGAACTTTGTGACTTGCTGTCTCCTGCCCTGAAACGCCAGAATACCAAGATGAGAGCAGCCCTCACAGTTGAGAAGCGCGTGGCGATAGCCCTGTGGAAGCTTGCAACGCCAGACAGCTACCGGTCAGTCGGGAATCAATTTGGAGTGGGCAAATCTACGGTGGGGGCTGCTGTGATGCAAGTAGCCAAAGCAATCATTCAGGTGCTGCTACGAAAGTTAGTGACTCTGGGAAATGTGCAGGCTATAGTGGATGGTTTTGCTGCAATGGGATTCCCTAACTGTGGTGGGGCAATAGACGGAACCCATATCCCTATCTTGGCACCGGAGCACCAAGCCACCGAGTACATAAACCTCAAGGGGTACTTTTCAATGGTGCTGCAAGCACTTGTGGATCACAAGGGACGTTTCACCAACATCAACGCGGGCTGGGCGGGAAGGGTTCATGACGCTCGCGTCTTCAGGAACACTACTCTGTTTAAAGGGCTGCAGCAAGGGACTTACTTTCCGGACCAGAAAATAACCGTTGGGGATGTTGAAATGCCCATAGTTATTCTTGGGGACCCAGCCTACCCCTTAATGCCATGGCTTATGAAGCCATACACAGGCAGCCTGGACAGGAGTCAGGAGCTGTTTAACTACAGGCTAAGCAAGTGCAGAATGGTGGTAGAATGTGCATTTGGCCGTTTAAAAGGTCGCTGGCGTTCATTATTGACTCGCTCTGACCTCAGCCAAAGAAATCTCCCCATTGTTATTTCTGCTTGCTGTGTGCTCCACAATCTCTGTGAAAGTAAGGGGGAGACCTTTATGGCGGGGTGGGAGGCTGAGGCAAATCGCCTGGCTGCTGATTACGCGCAGCCAGACACCAGGGCGATTAGAAGATCACACCATGAAGCGCTGTGCATCAGAGAAGCTTTGAAAACCAGTTTCATGGCTGGCCAGGCTACCGTGTGAAATATCTGTTTGTTTCTCCTTCATGAAAACCCGCCCCCTTCATTGACTGATTTTCTGTAAGGAACCCACCCTCCCCCTTCCCCCAGCTTTCTTTCAAACCAAATAAAGTCACTATCATTTAAAAATCATTTATTCTTTATTAATAGATTAGAAAAAGAGGGAGGGAACCCGGGTGGTATTTGGGAGGAGGATTGCTGGGAAGGAAAAAGCCACAAAGAAAAGGTTAAAAAAATGACAGCCTTTTGCTTGGGCTGTCTACTGGGGTGGAATGGGAAGGTGTACGGAGCCTCCCCCCCCGCGTTCTTACACGTCTGGGTGAGGAGGATACGGAACATGGGGAGGGGGGAGGGTGGAACAGGGGCTGAAGCGGCAGTCTGTTTTCCAGCAGCCGTTCCTGAACCTCCACCAGACGCCGGAGCAGCCCCAGCGTTGCATCCTTCATCCTCTGGTCTTCCTGCCGCCATCTCTCCTCACGTTGGTCCCTCCTCTCCTCACGTTGGTCCCTCCTCTCCTCACGTTGGTCCCTCCTCTCCTCACGTTCACTGACTTCTTTCCTATACTTTGAAACTGTTTCCTTCCACTCATTCAGATGAGCTCTGTCACTCCTGCTGGATTGCATAATTTCAGAAAACATGTCCTCCCGCGTCTTCTTCTTACGACGCCTTATCTGTGATAACCTTCGGGATGGAGGAGGGAGGCTTGAGGAATTTGCAGCTGCTGTAGGGAGGGGAAAAAAGAGAGAATTGTTTTAAAAGCTACATTTTGCAGAACAATGCTTATACTCTTTCACGGTGACCAACACTGTTCACATTACATAGCACATGTGATTTCTGTGCAAGGTCGCATTTTGCCTCTTAATGCTGAGTGCTTGTGGCTTTGCTGCTAGAGATCACAGGTCTGGGCAACAGAATTCGGCTTGCATGCGGCCATGGTAAGCCATTGTTTTACAGCTTCTGCACCCTCCTTTCCCACATACCAAGCATAGCCTGTAGAGTGCTGCAGAAGCCTGGCCAATCTCAGCCAGTTGGGGGGGGGGCAGTGTGGGGGGGCTTCTCTGGGCCCCTTCAGGCAAGTAGAGTGCTGCGGTTTTTCTGTTAACATTCAGCAGCACCAGAAAACAAACTAACCCCCCCCCGCCATGAATTCTCTGGGATGATCACGGTACCCCTCCCCCCACCGCATGGCTGGTATCAGGGAAGATCCCTGCAGGCACCAAACTACCCCCCCCGCCGCCGACCCCCCCCCCTCGCCATGAATTCTCTGGGATGATCACGGTACCCTCCCCCCACCGCGTGGCTGGTAACAGGGAAGATCCCTGCTAGCCAAACGCGGAAAACTTCAGGGCCAATTTCCCATCTGCGCTTGGCTAACTGCAGGGAAGGATTTATTTTCCGCCACAGGCAAACAGCCCAGTAGGAACGGCCACCTCTGTCCCCTTAATTAAGTTCCTGTATTTCAACCAGGTTACCAGGAGTGATATCACTCTCCTGAGGATTACACAACAAGATAAAGAACGGATGTTGCTTGAATGCCAGCAAACACCGGGACCATACGCTGCCAGGCTTTGTCAGGCAATGATACCAGATTACTTGCTGCAAGCATGGCGTGGTCAAGTGTCCTACCATGGAGGAGGGAATAAGGATGCACTGCCCAGAAACCTTCTGGCAAGGCTTTCGGAGTACCTCCAGGAGAGCTTCATGGAGATGTCCCTGGAGGATTTCCGCTCCATCCCCAGACACGTTAACAGACTTTTCCAGTAGCTACAGACTTTTCCAGTAGCTGAACTGACCGCGAATGCAAAGTCAGGCAAAGTAATCATTAAAAACCGTTTGCTTTTAAAACACGTTTTATATTTTAAAAGGTAAACTCACCTGAGGTCCCTTCCATGGGGTCAGAGTCTTGGGTACTGGCTTGGGAGGGTACTTCAGTCAGGGTGATAAAAAGATCCTGGCTGTTGGGGAGAATGGAGTGCTGTGTGCTCTCTGCAAGCTCATCCTCCTCCTCCTCCTCCTCCTCTACCCCATCGGCAGAATCCTCAGGCGTCGAGACTATCCCCGACCCAGAATCCACGAACAAAGGTGGGGTAGTGGTGGCAGCCCCCCCTAGAATTGCATGCAGCTCGGCGTAGTAGCGGCATGTCCGCGGCTCTGACCCGGAGCGACCGTTTGCCTCCTTTGTTTTTTGATAGGCTTGTCTGAGCTCCTTGACCTTCACGCGGCACTGCTCAGAGTCCCTATTGTGGCCTCTCTCCATCATGGCCTTGGAAATTTTTTCAAAAGTTTTTGCATTTCGTCTTTTAGAACGAAGTTCTGCAAGCACTGAATCCTCTCCCCATACAGCGATCAGATCCAGTACCTCCCTCACGGTCCATGCTGGTGCTCTTTTTCGATTATCAGCCTGCATGGTTACCTGTGCTGATGAGGTATCTGTGGTCACCTGTGCTCTCCACGCTGGGCAAACAGGAAATGAAGTTCAAATGTTCGCGGGGCTTTTCCTGTCTACCTGGCCAGTGCATCCGAGTTCGGATTGCTGTCCAGAGCGGTCACAATGATGCACTGTGGGATAGCTCCCGGAGGCCAATACCATCGAATTGCGGCCACACTAACCCTAATTCGAATTGCTAAAATCGATTTTGGCGCTACTCCGCTCGTTGGGGTGGAGTACAGAAATCGATTTAAAGGGCCCTTTACATCGAATTAAATGGCGTCGTTGTGTGGACGGTTACAGGGTTAATTCGAATTAAAGCTGATAAATCCGAATTAAAGTCGTAGTGTAGACCAGGCCTTAGACAGGACCTGACTCCTTTCCCCCAGCCTGGAGTAACCCCCCTCACACATGTGCACATGCTCCTGAGGTCACGAGCTGGGCATCTTCTACCAGCCTTGCCCCCAGCTGGGCGGGGGCTCCCTGCTGAGGTGGGCCCTGCTTGCCCTGTGCCCCCTGGCGAAGGGAGCATCCAGGGAAGGGCTGTTTTCCCAGCTCAGCAGGCCGCTGATGGATTGTCTCTGTCCCTTCAGGTCTGTGACTGGAGGAAGCCCCAAGACCTGCAGAAAATCCTGGACCTGGAGCTGAGGAGCAGTGGGGAGCCCCAGCAGAGGGTGCTGGAGCACTGCCGGGACGTCATCCAGTACAGCGTGAAAACATGTAGGTGATGAGAGACTCCGACGGCTGGGCCTGGTGCAGCCCTCGGAGGGGGTCCCCCGCCTCCCGCTGGCTGTGCTCAGAGCTGCCTGTGTGCGCGTCAGAGGGAGAACAAGGCTCGCCCTCCGCTGAGCAGGGCCTGAATGCTAGGTCAGAACTACGTCCGTAAGGGATATCAGCGCAGCTGTGATGTACCAACTAGGGTGTCTATGTCCCTGGAGCCCAGCCAGGTGAACGTGGCTATCGCCCTCTAGCGGCTGCAGTCCAAAGAGGGTAACGGCCTTGAAACCGCTATAGCTCACAGAGATTCTCCTTTAGCTCAAATTGTAGGGGCTGTATTTATGGACTCACAGGTCCTGGGGGCTGCCCAGTGTAGGGCTAAGCTGGTGACTGATGTCGGATCTAGCCCAGGTTTAATGAGGACACAAGCTCTGTTTCCTGCTCTTTCCCTGTGTTAAAGGCTCTCTCTCTCTCTCTCCCGCCCCCCAGGTCATCCTCGTTTCTTTAACCAGCTGTTTTCGGGGCTGGATCCCCATGCCCTGGTGGGACGGATGATCACAGAGACGCTCAACACCAGCCAGTAAGTCCTTGCCCTGTCTCTGAGCACCCTTTGCCTGGAGCTGCCCAGGCAGGCAGTGCATCTAGCTGAGGGTGGGGCACAAGGACAATTAAGGACACAAGAAAGAGAGAATGCCGGGGCTGTTTGCTGCCAAAAGACAGGGAGAGGTGGGTGAAATTCACAAAGGGGGGGAAAGTTCTGGGGCCTCATTTTTGCCCTGAGGCTGCAGTGTCTCTTCTTTAGATGTAGAGGGGGTGTGACTTCCCACACACAGCTCTGCTGATGCCCCATAATCCCGACCCATAGCCCCCACTGCTATCCCACGCCCAGGTACTCTTGAATCAGAGCTCCCATTGCTGCCCAGCTGGTCTGCAATCTGCAATATGGACCAGCACCCTGCAGGTTTCACTCCCTCCTGGGCTATCCATCTCCTGTGCAGCTCCAGGTAAACCCCCTCCCGCAATGGCCGGGTGCCTCACTGAGGTGTGTCTGTGTGTCCCCCAGGTACACCTACGAGATCGCCCCTGTGTTTGTGCTGATGGAGGAGGTGGTGCTGAAGAAGCTGCGGGAGCTGATTGGCTGGGGGAGTGGAGACGGGATATTCTGCCCAGGTGCGTGAGGCTGATATACTGCCAGAGGGAGGGTCAAGCCAGGGGCACCCAGGGCATCCCTGCCCTTTCATGAACCGGGTTTCCTGCTGGGATTGGGGTGCTGGGTCCTTCCTTCCCCATTGCCGGTCTGGTTTATGTCCCCCCTGACAGATCCAAAGCGAAGGTGCAGGACTAGACCCTCAGCTGGGGTCAATCGTGGTAGCTCCATTGACATTGATTGAGCTGCACCAGTTTCCCCGGGATCTGGGTTCTATACCATACAGCTCAGAACTGCTGGAGTCCTGCAGGGCTAGGAGATCCCGGAAAGAAGTGTGTGAGCAGGGTTAGCAGCTGGCATCCTTGGCTGATATAGAGGGCAGGAGGCAGACTCAGCCCTCCCTGGCATACACACAGGGCAAGAGCCAGACTCAGCCCTCCCTGCAGTTTACGGTTCACTTAAAAAGCAACAACGGAACATAACCTGTGGCCAAAGCTTTCTCCTGTGCCTGGCTCTTCCTAGGGCGCTTCCCTGCAGGACTCCCCTGATCTCTACCCTTCGTTCCCTCTGCCTCAGAGAGACCCTCCAGCCCCTTTTATGTCATGGCTTGGTCCGGATAGGACCTCCCTTACAGAAGGAGGCAGCAGAAATACCTCTGTCTCTCTCTGCAGGGTTCTGGCACCCAGCACTAACGTGAGTCAGCAAAAAAGCTCTGCTTTCTTATGCAGAGTCCTAGAACCTGACGCTCTTCCAGTGATATACCAGTGCCACCTGGGCCTTCCTCGCAGCAGTGCTCGGTCAGTGTGAGCGTCCTCCCTGCCAATAACAACCTCCTTCCACCAGTGTGAGCTTCCTCTCAACAGTGCCCTGCTGATGCCAACTTCCTCGCCTCAGCAGTGTGAGCATCCTCCCGTGCCCTGCTGGTGGTAGCGGGGACTCCACCAGGGCGAGTTTCTTCTCGATGCAGTGATTGAAGCCTCCTTCCTCCCCTCCAAAGCTGTCCTTCTTCCTGCCCCGCAGCACATGGGGAGTGGGCGACAGGCTTGCACTGATCTCAGTGGGTTTGTTTCCCTACAGGAGGCTCCCTCTCCAATATATACGCCATGAACGTGGCGCGGTACCAGCGCTTCCCGGACAGCAAGCGGACGGGCATCTGGGCACTGCCAAGGCTGGCGGTGTTTACTTCGCAAGAGGTGCAACCCGGGGCTTCCCCTTCAGTAGCCATGACAGGAGCATGAGAAGAGGGGGGCTGGGCTTGGTCTCCCCTTAAGGATGGGGTGCTGCCATGTCACCCCATCAGAGCCACGGATCAGCAAGGCCCAGAGCAGGACCCACTTCTGCCCTCAGCGTCTGTGCCATTTGGCTTAACCCAGGCCATCTACAGCCCCCTCCCCAGTTTGGCCGGTGTGCCATACACACAGCCCAGCACAGGGACTGGGGTCTTTCGGGGGTCCTTTTCAAACAGGAAGCATTGCATTGTGGGATGGAGGTAGGCCAAGTGGGTGTACCAGAGGGTTAAGGGTTGCAATGCCTGAGGGTCACTCTCCGCCCCGGGAAGGATGCCCAGGGCCTGGATTCAGACGGCTCTCAGAGCAGCGGTCCGTCCTGCACTTGTAAATGCCTGAGAGGTGCTGAGGGAGGAGGAGAGGAACCGGACGGAGGCTGCAGTTCAAGGAACGTCAGCCCATGGCTTCTTGCTGTAGCATTTTCCTGCTAATTTGGACAAGGCCAAAAATCCCATAAACGTCAACATCTGTCTAATCCATCCACGCCTTTGAATGGGCCTCTTACTAGGGTACGGGGGGTCCTGTCGGAGAATTAAGGTGCATCAGTTCTCCATCCACCCCGTGCAGGGGTCCCCCCTATGGGAATAACGCAGCAGGGCTAAAGAATCACAGAATACACAATACAGCAGAGGTGCTGGAACTAGGGGTGTGGGGGGTGCTGCCACACCCCCTCACTAAATGACACTTCCTGCCCTGTGATTTCTTTGGGACTGGACCCTGGCAGGAGTCTGTACTGATTCCCTCCCTTCCGCCTTCCCCCATAGTGCCATTACTCCGTCCAGAAGGGGGCAGCTTTCCTGGGCATTGGCACAGACAACATCTACCTGGTCGGAGTGGATGAGAGGTGAGAGCTCACCCTGGGAATGCTTGGGGCCTTTATCCAGACCTGGCACTGGTTCCATTCGACTGCGCCTCCTTCCCTTCCTACAGCACCCTACAGCTGGGAGAGGCTGGTACGACAGCCACTGGAAGCACCCCAGCACCCAGGACTTCTGCCCTGCTCTCTACAGCTCTCCTTTCTGAGAGCTGGGTGCGCCCCAGCAACCAGCGCCCCCTTCTGGGAGAGGCTGGGACTGGAGTAGCCGAATGCGCCCCAACACCCAAGGCACATGCCCCATTTCCTTCAGGCTCTGTATCTGGAGGATAATAATAATAATTAGTGGAGATATCCCATCTCCTAGAACTGGAAGGGAACTTGAAAGGTCATCGAGTCCAGCCCCCTGCCTTCACTAGCAGGACCAAGTACTGATTTTGCCCCAAATCCCCAAGTGGCCCCCTCAAGAATTGAACTCACAACCCTGGGTTTAACAGGCCAATGCTCAAACCACTGAGCTATCCCTCCCCCCATACTGGGACTGCAGTGGCTGGGAGCTCCCACAAGCCATCACTCCTCCACGAGTCCCATCAGTGACTCTTGCTGGTCTAAGCAGGGAGCAGGGTAGCTAACAGCTCCCACAGACGCTTCCCTGCAGCCACCTGCCTGGTCTTGAGTAGAAGAATCCATCTCTGCTCCCTACACAGAGTCCGCCCCTGGGGATAATTTGTGCTCTCATCCTCAGGGGGAAAATGATCCCTGCAGACCTGGAGAAACAGATCAACAAGGCAAAATCTGAGGTGAGTTTGAGGTGGGGTGAGGGGGTCTGGTCTGTGGGGCAGGGAGCAGCCTGCTAGGAACACCCCCGCCCTGTAACGCCACCCCCCACCCACTGCCCCTCTTCCTTTCCAGGGCGCGTGTCCTTTCTTTGTCAACGCTACCTGCGGCACCACTGTGCTGGGAGCCTTCGACCCACTGGTGGACGTGGCAGACCTATGCGAGCGCCACGGGGCCTGGTTTCACGTGGACGTGAGTCCCCCAAGGAGGGCGGGGCAGGGAGATGTGCCCTCGGGCGCTACAGATTTAGGAAGGGCTCCGTCCCTGGGCGCATGCGATGTCTGTCCAGGAAGGGAGGTGGGGCTAGGGGAGCAGATGAGGAGGTCACTGGGAACCTTTGGTTACCACAGCTTGGCTGAACAGACCCAGCATTGCTGGTAATTGACAAGCCCTATCCCTAACCCCCACACAGCTTGTCTAGTTCACTCCTGTTGTAGCATGAAGGATCCTGTGAACGCTCTTCTATCCACACACACAAACCATCACCCATGTTCTGCGATGCTACTAACACCACTGGAGCACTGGCTGAAGCCAAAGTGAGCACAACTGGTCTGCTGCTATCACTCCGCAGTGAGGCTGCACTGCTTGGGGGCTGCTAATCTTCCAGTGCCTTCCCATCATCCCCCTGGGCCACTTGGACAGTAGTTTTTTTTCCTGCCATCTCTCGTGCATCCAGCCTGGAAGTCACCTGCCAGTTCATACAGGCCAGTTTGGTGTTGGAACCAACGGCTGCATTCCTCCAGCTCTAGCGTCCTCTCTCCACGTGCGCTGGGCCTCATGCAAAACCCAGGCAGGAGGCTTCAGGGTCAGGCTCTCCCCTTAGAGCAGCCAAAAGACAGGGGATCGTAGATGTCACAGTGAGAGAAGAGGCCCTAGGCTGAGCTAGAAGGACCATCTTGAAAATGGGTTCCCCTTGGCTGAGGGTGCAGCATGCCCCAGTCTCAGCGGGTTTAGCCACATGTAGCTCCCCACTGGCTGCTGACTGAACTCAAAGCGCTGCTGTCTCTCCCTGTTCCTCCTTGGCAGGCCGCATGGGGTGGGAGCGCCCTGCTCTCCAGAAGACACAGACATCTCCTGCGTGGGATAGAGAGGTGGGTACTGTCCCCAAACTGGGGGACAGGGTTAGCGGTCGCGCTCGCAGCTTCATGGTAGGAGTGGAGGTCAGAGCCGTTGAGATCAGGTGAGGGGCTGGTTACGCAGGACTTTACATCGGGGTGAAGAACTTCAAGGACGCACTGAGAACAGGTATTGAGCCAGAGCGGGAGATGATCTCTCCCTGCATCACGTGATCCTGTCCGATCCAGCACGGGCAGCCTGTGCCCGTAAGACCCTGAAATTAGCACATGGTGACGTCAATATCAGTGTGTGCAGCTCTGCTCCTGCTGGTGAATATCCCATTCCATACACCTCCTGGAGCTAGCCCACAGCCGGCCCTGCACTCCCCAGCCTGTTCCCTGGCCCAGCTAATGTTAATGTCTCACTGAGTCTCCCTTTCCCTTGCAGGGCGGATTCGGTGGCTTGGAACCCCCACAAGATGCTGATGACGGGTTTGCAGTGCTCTGCCTTCCTGCTTCGAGATAGCTCCGTAGGTCTTTGCCGCCGTTCCCTCCCCTGCAGTGATGAATGCAGCTTATGTGCTATTCCCTACAGTGTATCCTGCCTGAAGTCGCTGCAAATGAAGTGACAGGGAGCTCCCCCACAGCCAATAGCCCTGCCCCATTCCCTACAGCACCCCCTGCTGGGAGAGGCTGGGACTGGAGTAGCTGGGAGCTCCCACCATGGCCAACCCTCCTGCCCTGCTCCCCACAGCGCCCACTGCTGGGCATTGTTGGAAGTGGAGTTTCTGTGAACATGTAGAGCCAATCCAGCTCCCTCAGTGCTCCCTTGCTGGCCTGCCTAGCGTACGCTTTGTCCCTACTGTCCCATGGGGCCCTTGTCGGGACATGCTGATGTGTTTGCTGGACCCTCCCGTTTCAGGGCCTGCTGCAGCGGTGCCACTGCGCCAACGCCACCTACCTCTTCCAGACTGACAAGTTCTACGACATGGCCTACGACACGGGAGACAAGACCGTCCAGTGTGGCCGCAAGGTGGACTGCCTCAAGCTGTGGCTGATGTGGAAGGCCAATGGGACCGAGGGGCTGGAGAAGCGAGTGGACAGGGCCTTCGAGTTCACTAGGTGAGGGGTGGGGGATACAGGTGTACCCCTAACCCCAAGAGGTGCTCTAGTGATGCTCCCTGATCCTACACATGGATGGTGTCTCTAGCTCCACTATTGCTTTATGCCCACCACAAAAGATCAACAATGTTCTCTTCATTCTCTCTAGGTACCTGACTGAGGAGATAAAGAAAAGGGAAAGTTTCCAGCTGGTGATAGAGGTATGGGCCATCTGGAGCCATTGCTACACCACGGCTCATCGGGAGCTTGTCGTTTTCCAAGGGATTGGGGAGAGTTTATCATGAGTTCCCAAAGCCCTTACTGATAGATGGGTGGGCAGCACCTACTTATCCTTGTTACGTGAATTGACCAGCAATGAAATCCAATCCCCGTGGGTGTTCCTAGAGCCATAAGCGAGGGGAGAGCAGGCTTGGGCCCTGTCCAGTCTCCAGAGGCTGCACCTCCATTAGCTGAGGTTTTGGGGTACTCGGGTTGTTTACTTACAGAGATCCGTGCTGGTGACCCCTTCTCCTTTACCTCCCCCAGCCCGAGTTCATCAATCTGTGTTTCTGGTTTGTGCCGCCCAGCCTCCGGGGCAAACAGGGCTGTGCCGATTACTGGGAGAGACTGGGAAAGGTGAGTGCAGGGAATGCTGGGAGTGGGGTGGGGGGAAGCCCCTGTTTTCTGATGGATAGATACAGCCTCCCTAGATGGTAGTAAACTCCAGTACCCCCATCCAGACTCATGGAGAGAGAGAATGTGTGCATGTGTCTGGCCTGTCCCCCTGCCAACCCCCAGGCTGTGGCACCCCAGCCTTCTCTCTGCTAGCCAGGCCAGGCTGGGGGCTGCTTCTCTAGCTTCCTATGTACTAAGACTTCACTGTTTCTTTGTATCCAAGGCCCTAGGTCTTTGTCCCACTGGCCCCAGTTGATGTCTCTTGTCACACTTAGACACCAGCGTTCCAGGCATTATCCGTGAAAGGGATTTTTCAAAGCCGCTTGGCACAGTTGGACATCCAGCACCCAGGGAATCTCTTCGGGAGTCCCGCACCCAAATCCCATTGATACCTTTCAAAATCCAAGCTGTTATATGGTGACCCCTGCTAGGGGCGCCTTCCAGCATCAACCCACAGCACAACAGGTGCGCCCAGCCTCAGTTTCCCTTTTCCTTGAAAGGAATGTAGTCCGTCTGCCTCGGGGCAGAATGTCTTCACATACACCCATGCTGTGATTCCCCCGCAACCTTGCACTGAAACCTTTCTCCAGTTCCCATAGTGAACACATATAGTCATTTTCCCCTCCCCCAGCCCAGGGCCTCACCCACTGGAGAATCAGTAGCAGCACTGTGCCCCCACTTCCTTTGGTGCCTGTTCCAGGTCTCCCTGCCTGGGAATGACCACCCTTCCCACAGCTCTTCCCTCAAAGCTTTGCCCAAAGAGCTCCCCAGCTGTTCCCAAGGAGTCCCATGCCTGCTCGGGGGGATCCACCCTCTTGCTTCTGGGCTCAGCTTCCCCTGGCTAAGCTAGATCTTCCCCTTTTGCCTTGGGGCCACTTCCTGGACCTTCCACCCATCAGGGTCCTCACCAACAGTCCTGTTCCTGCTCCCTCCCCAATTCTGCTCTCTCCACTGGGTCGCCTGAAGCTCTTTCCCAAGCAACACCTGCTAGCTCATCACTGTTCCTCTCTCTCGGGGGCGCCTAACACCTCCAGTGTCTGATTCCTGTCCTGGCTCATGGGGCCCTCTCTTAAGCCTAACTGGAAGGTGGCTGACATATCACAGGGGCACTGGACCCTGCTCCCTCTTAAAGGGGACAGTCACCAACAAGCCTAAAACCCTGAGCTAGCTAGATGGGTTGGGCTGGCCATTGGAGGGGTCTACTCTATAGCCCAGGAGAAGGGTTGCAGGTTCATATCACAGCTGGCGAATTGGGTGGCCGTATGCACCACTGACTGATGCTGACACTAAGTGCTGCTCCGCCTAGGTGGCTCCAGCTATCAAGGAGCGGATGATGAAGAAAGGGTCCATGATGGTGGGCTACCAACCCCTTGGCAGCAAGGTCAACTTCTTCCGCCAGGTTGTCACAAATCCCGTGGTCACCAAGCAGGACTTGGACTTCTTCCTGGATGAGATCGAGAGACTGGGCACAGATTTGTAGGGATCTCAGGCCCCCCTCCTCACCATCAGCTCCTGGCAGGTCTCCCAGTGATGGTGGGACATCACATCCACTCCTGCCCATGGTATCCTTCTCCACAGCCTCCAGCAGGCACTACCATGATAACACAGTTCACCAGAGTTCAGGTGTTCAGATGCTGGCCTCGCCCACATGTCCTGCATAGACATTACACCAGAGAGGAACTCAGCTTTTGTGCTTCTCTCTAGCAACTCCCTCTCTTCCTCTCCTGGGTCCTTTTGAGAGAAGGGACATTGTGAAGGCCCAGAAGAGGGTAGCACCTGAGGTTACTGAAAAGATGGTAGCATTCTTCTTGAGAATATCAGCTAGCACATGATTCCAGAGCTTTCCTTTGCCTGTAACCTGAGGCAGCTCCAGTAAGACTCTGTGGGGACTTGGGTACATCTTGGACAAGTTGGAAGAGGATGCTTATCTTGGATTCTGGAGGTGGACATTTCAGCCCCAGCCTGCAGACAAGTAGAACATCAACATCTGGTGCAACAGACCAGGGTCTGGGATGTACGCTCAACAGACACAGCTGATCACGTAGGAGGAATGGCGGTTGTGGGGCAGTCCACACGTGCCCTGGAGATGCACTGAGCTGTGTGGAACTGGCACAAAACTCCACCTGGATTGCCTCCAAACAGCCTTTTCAAGTCAAACGAAACTGCCAAAACTGCTTCTCAAGCTGCTACCAAGCGATCGCGGTGCTCCTTTGTCGTTCCTCCTCTGCCCTTAGCACTCTGGCCTAGGTATTTGTGATTCATTTAATTAAGCGCATGATGTCAGTTCTTAATAAATGCTTGGTAAATGCTCCCCCCCACCAGCATTTCATAAGCAGCACAGTAGTAAACGTTGGCTTTTGGTTTTAGAGCCAAACCACTGCTACGTTTGTTAAATCGCCATACCAGCCCCCTTCCCCCCATATTGTATTGCACTTGCCTGCTAACTAAAATGACTCACCTTAAAACAGTCTTAAAGAGACCACCGGGCTTATGGTGAGCTTAGAAGTTCACTGCTGCAAGAAGTCTTGCAACATTGCCTACTGCTCCAGAGAATCGGTAACGCAACTTATAGCTGGAGAGACAGCATGGTCCAGTGGTTAGAACACTGCCCTGGGACTCTATTCCCAGCTCGCTCTCTTTCTGTAGCTGCGAATGAGTCACTTCCCCTCCCCGAGCTTCAGTTTCCTTGTCTGTGAAAAGAGGACAATGAGACTGACCTGCTTTGAGATCTATGCATTGTCTGAGAGCTCATAAGAACAGCCAGACTGGGTCAGACCAATGGTCCATCTAGCCTGGTATCCTGTCTTCTGACAGCAGCCGGTACCAGATGCTTAGAGGGAATGAACAGAACAGGGCAATGATTGAGTGATCCAGTCCCAGCTTGTGGCCATCAGAGGTTCAGGGACACCCAAAGCATGGGTTGTGTCCCTGACCATCTTGGCTGATAAGTTCATGGAGGATAGGTCCATTAATGGCTCTCTCATTCCTTTTGGACCTCAGTTACCCTTTTGGCCTTCACAACATCCTCATCTTTTTGCAGCTCCCGGCCTGCTTGCTATCTGCCCTCCCCACTGCAGCCAGCTCCCTCCTTGCTCGCTATCTGTCTTCCCATCTGCAGCCAGCTCACAGCTGTTCAGGCTTCTGCCTCCAACCATTTTGCTCTCATGTAGCCTCCCAGTGCCCCCATGCACCAGGCTGGGGTCCTGGGGGGAGGGGAGGGTACAGACCCCCTGCTGGCTGGATGTGGTATTGGCTGGTGCCCGCACTGAGAGCCAATGAGTTCATGCTGGCACTTTAACACGTTGAGGTGGGGGAACCGCGGCTTTAACTTGACTCGAGGCCTCATCACCACTGGGCATTTAGAACACGCTGAGAGCCGGCATTTGCTAGCGCCCCCCCTTGGAGCCCAGCTCCGACACGGCCCCTGGGGCTGTTTGCTTGGACAGGAGCCTGGAGCTGCTCATGTCCCTGCTTTGGTATTGGGCACGGAGGCAGCGATCAGACCTGCACCACTCCCACTGCAGGGCCCGGCCTGGCCTGTGCTGGCCTTGTGTAGCTGCTTTGCTGCAGCAATGCTTGTGCAAACTGGCTGCAAATCAGTAGGACCTCCCCCCCCCCCCCCCAAGGAATCCCACCAGCACACAGTGCCTTCCCCACAGTCACAGAGCGGGCTCTGCACCCCAACCCCACGACATAATATATGGAGATATACCTATCTCAGAGAACTGGAAGGGACCCCGAAAGGTCATCGAGTCCAGCCCCCTGCCTTCACTAGCAGGACCAAGTACTGATTTTGCCCCAGATCCCTAAGTGGCCCCCTCAAGGATTGAACTCACAACCCTGGGTTTAGCAGGCAGGGGGACGTCCCAATAATGGGTGGGGGTGTGGCCACAGTAGCCCAGCCCCCTGGCTATTCCCCAGCTGTCATAAGGCCGATAGGGACCATATACAGCATATTCCTAACAGGAGAGCCCTGTACTAGACTATTTTTTTAATCCCACCCCGCACTACCCACTCCCACCTGCTCCCGCATTGTTTCTTGCATTTGTATCCCACTCCCACCCACAAAAACATCCAGTCCCACAAATCCCACAAGAGAGAGAGGGACTCCCCAAGCCTAACAAAACACAACAGTCGGTTAATATATTATATATATAAATGGAATTCAGACAATTTTTACCATTAAAAGAATAAAACAAATCTTGCTTAAACTATGTAAAAAAAATACTTTAACTCCTATAATAATAGACATCAAATCTCTTTCTATTCCTCACTTAAATTTAAGTATTAAAACCTTTATTTTGTGTGTAAAAAACAAACAACTTGCTTTACATTGCTGAAATTCTATTTATGACAAACTGCTGTCATGTATATCCCATATAGGGTCAAAACAAATTGCACCACAATTTTTCCTTAAAAGATGCAGATTTTTTGTAATGATTATAAAAAGTTGTTTAAAAGCCTGGAATGTTTTAACCAGCTTAAGCACCGTTTTTAGAAATCGGAAACAAACCATTCAAGCTACTTATATGTCAGGATTACTCTTGCTTTCTGAAAAACATTTAGCAGCAAAACTGCTCACCGCTCTAGGGTTTTGATAGAAAGAAATTTTAAAAAGAAGCTCAAGATAAGTGACTGATAAGGTCAATTTAAACAGCAGGTGCAGCTAAACTTGCATTTTGTTTTCCCACAAATTACCACAGTCTGTTTTTTTGCCCACCCAATTCCGCCCACAACAAAGTACATTTTACCTGCTCCCGCTGTGATGACAGTGGGTCCTGCGGGATCCCAGTCCCGCTGCAGGGCTCTAGCTATTATTAGTCTGCCCTGGCCAGTAGAGGAGCCAAGTAGCCCCAGAGCAAGGCAGCTTCCTGCCCCTCTTGCAGGGCTCTGCACCGGGGCTGGGATGAAATCCAACCACGTGGGGTCGTGCTGTGATAATAATCTGTGAGAAGCAGGGCCTGAGCCGTGCTGGCTTTGAGGTGTTTATTTCTTTGCAAGTACAAAAAGGCTTCAATTGTGCTTCTTGGTAAAAACAGTCTTTAAAAAAGAGCTGCCTAGACGAGACCCCAAGGAGAGATCGGGGGAGTGGATCCCCCAGGGAGAGGCCTGGGGGAAAGGATCCCCAGGTTCTTCTTCGAGTGATGTCCCTGTGAGTGGGGAAGAGCCCAGCCCAGCCACCACAGGGTCTCCCACTTTATAGCTGCCCCAGATCACAGGTGTCTCCTCCCCCTCCTTCTGCCCCCACGCCTGGATCCATTCCCTGGGACTGTTCTGGGCTCCCTGCTGGACTGACCCACCCCAGCTAGCAATTGGTGGTAGGCTGGATGGGGGAAGCAGCCAGATACATATCTGGGGCCTGACTCGGTGGCACTTGAGGCTGCTAGCAGTGAAAGTGGATTGAAAGGAAGTACATCCGGCCTCCTGAGTAACCCCCTCCCCCGCACAAGGGCCTCCCTGGCTGGGGTAGAGCAATGGGAGCTGCTGGGCACTGAGTTCTTTAGAGAATCTGGCCATGTTTTCCCCATTGCACATGTAGGTAAACCGAGGCACAGGACAGAGGCCAGCATTTTCCAAAGTGGCCAATGATTCCTGGATGCCACTGAGGGCCTGGTTTCTGAGCACCCTCCACTCCTGCTAAGATCAACAGGAGCGGTGGGTGCTCGGCCTCTCTGCATGTCAGGCCCTGGGTGTGTGTGTGTGTCTCTTAAATCAGACACCCCAAAACTAAAGCACCACTGCCAATTGAATCAAGGTCCCCAGAGTACCATGCTAGTCCTTTAATCACAAGGCCACTCCACCCCCTGGACTTGGGGTTCTCAACCTTTTTCTTTATGAGCGCCATTCCCCCCGCCCCACCCAATGCTATAAAAACTCCATGGCCCACCAGTGCCAAAAATTGTTTTTCTGCATATAAAAGCCAAGGCTAGTGTTAGAGGCTAGCAAGCAGGGCAACTGCCCGGGGTCCCACGCCAGCCTACGTTGCTCAGGCTTCGGCTTCAGCCCCAGCCCCGGAGGCAGGGCTCAGGGCCCCAGGCTTCAGCTCTGCACAGCAGGTCTTTGGCTTCCTGCCCTGGGCCCCAGAGTGGCTAACGGTGGCCCTGCTCACAGACCCTTGGTTGAGACCCGCTGCCCTGGACTAAGCCCCCCAGATCTCCTTAGGCCCTGCATTTGTCCCGGAGGCAGTCGAGGGCTTCGGGCTGGAGGGGCACATCGTCCTGGGAGAGAATGGTGCAAAGATGGATGACGGTGGCATCCTGCTTCGCTCGTTTCCTCCACTCCAAGAGCATGCTGAAAGCTCGCAGTTTGGTGTCGCCGGGATTGTTCTCCTCGATCTGCTCCAGACAGTGATTCTCCAGGCCCAGGAATTCAATGCCGATCTGCCTCCAGGTCTTGCCCATTTTCCCTGCCAGCTTCATCAGCTGCTGCTCTGAAACCAGACTCTGCCTCTCTGGGAAAGAGTGGAGAAGAGTCAGCCAGGAGATTGGCTACGCAGCCACATGGGAAGCTCCAGTCTTCCTGGCACTTGCTGCCAGTGCTCCTGCCTTGCTCTCTACCAGGCCCCTTCTGGGTGAGGCTGGGATTGGAGTAGCCAGGAGCTCTCCTCCCAGCCACCTTCCTGCCCCACTCCCCACTGGAAGAGGCTGGGACTGGAGTAACCACGAGCTTCCTCGACAGCCAATGCTCCTGCCCCACTCCCTAGAGCACCCCCTGCTGGGAGACGCCGGGGCTGGAGTAGCCGGCTGTGTCACCCACAGCCAGTGCTCAAATTACAGATGGGCCCCCTTACTAATTTTAGGGACTGCCTCTCTGCTGTCTTATGGCCCCCTTAGTTCTCACTACTATTTAAATTAAAGCAAGCCACTCGGTATTCAGGGCCTCTCCTATTTTTCCCATCATTGGAGCTCTGACTGCTGCCCTTCCCCTTACAGCGCCCCCTGCTGGAGAGGCTGGGAACAGAGAAGCTGGGAGCTCTCCACTCCTGTCACTGAACCGCCCTGCTCTGTGGCTGTGCTCCTTACCATAGGCCTGTGGCTCACCTGCCCTGCTATTTGCAGCCTCACTGTGATTTGCATCGTCGCCGCTGTTCCCAGTTTCTCCTCCTGTCTGGAGCTGGCCGCCCTGGACCAGGTCCAGCCTTGGGATCTTGCGCAGCACCTGGTTGGTGATGTCTAGCGCTTCCTGGGGGTATGTCTGCATCAGCAGCTCAGCCACCTGGATGCGGGAGGCACCGTCCAGCTTCCCGCGGCGTATGTGGGGAGCCGTGCCCCCATGGGGCAGGTAAAACTTGAACTTCTCAAAGTCCTTCATGCTCAGATCATCCAGGATGCGCAGCAGCTGCTCGCCCATCGCCATCCTGGCACCTCACCCCGGAGCCCCCGAAAGGCAGACCTGCGGGGCCCCAAAACAAACCAGCCAGGTGATTTGGGGTGACTGGGTGGAAAAGCCCCTTTTCAGCCTCTCCAGGGGACCTGCTCTCTGAATGCCCCCTCCCCACTCCATCCCTTAGACTCTGGGGTCCCCCTTTCAAAATTCCTCTGATCTCTGGGGTTCGCTGTCTGTTGAACCACAGCACCCAAGCATTCCTGAGGGGAGGCCCCAATGTCCAGGCAGCTGGGCCGAGCAGGGAAGAGTCACCTCACAGCACAGGGGGTTTCCCCAGCCCACCCCAAAAAGTCCCTGTTCTCGGCAGTATGGCCACCATGGGGCCCCCGGCCGCTCCCAGAACTGGTGACCTCTGCAGGTTTCGGCAAGTGACACCCTTATCTCTGCAAAACAGCAGCAGGGTCTTGCACAGACAGACAGCGTGGCTGGGACCCAGGACACCTGGGTTCTATTCCCAGCTCTGCGGGTGACCTTGAGCGAGTCACCTTGCCTGCCCCATGCCTCAGTTTCCCTTCCCCACCTTTTGTCTGTTTAGACTGCAAGCTCTTTGGGGCAGGGCCTGTCTGTGCAGCGCCCGGCAGGATGGGGCCCTGGGGCGTCTGGAAGATTGTTTAGCGTGGAAATACTGAGGTGCCTGGTTTTCCCTGGGTGCATTCATGCACCTGCTCTCAGGGGTAACACGACTGGGGAGGGGAGGGGGTTGGGGAAATGGGTATTTCGGGGGTGGAAGGAGCTAGTGTGACAGGGCCAATGGGGCAAGACCGGTAGCAGAGCCCTGGCTGTCCACCCCCACCAATGTGCTGCACCCCAGAGCCAGGCGCCCCAGCCCTCGCACCTCGCTCCCATTCAGCCCCGGCCTCCCCAGCTGGAAAGCCAGCAAGGCGCCCAATTCGCCCCACAGGCGGGTGGCACTTTGGGGCGGGGACACTCCCAGGCGGCGCTGCCCTGCGCCCCCCCCCCCCGATACACGGCACCCAGAGGTGCTGGAGCCAGGGGGCTGCCCCGCCCCACCCCCCCGGGCTCGACGTGGTTGGTTCCCATCCTATCCCGGGCTTACAGTTTGCACGGGGCTCTCCCGGCGCCCCGATGGCACCGCCCCCTGCCCGGCAGGCGGATGCTCGTCCAGCTGCTCCCGGAGCCTGGCCCGGCTGGGGGGGGCGGAGCTACACGGGGGGGGGGATCGCAGCCCGGGGGAGCCCCCCGCCCGGTCCCGACCCACCTCGGGGCCCCTCTGGGGCGGATCCCGCCGCCCCGCTCTCCGGGCGAGGCTCCCCGCGCCGCGCCACGCTGCCGCCACGCCTTCCGCAACGCCCGGCGTGATGACGTCCCCCTCCTCGCTGCGCAGACGCAGCACGCGCGCGCGCGCGCTCGGCGTCCACCTCACTGCGCACGCGCAGGGTGGAACGCTTTCCGCGAGTCGGGGGGCGCAGCGCGCGGCAGCGGCGCTACATACATAATGAAAGACGGGGGCGGAAGTCGCTCCCAACCCCCCCCCCCCCCGCAGCCGCGCTCAGCACGATAGGGGCGGGGCGGGGCAGCCCCTCCCCCCCGGGTCCCCAGCCCTGGACACGCCCCGCGCCAACCAGCCCGTGGTACCCAGGCTCCCCCCTGCAGCGTCTCTGAACCGCCTCCGGGTCCAGATTAACAGATTATCCCCCCGCATCCCCCTCGCGAGCTCGAAGCCCTTAACACGTGTCACGCCTCTGTCCTACCGATGGGGAAACTGAGGCACGATTGGACCCCCCCCCTCCGCCCCCCATCAAACTGCCCCGACTCTTCCACCAGAGTTGGGCAGGGAAAGGCGGCTGTCCATTGGGACTTGCTGCCTGCCAGATCACCTAGCGAAGATGCTGCAGAAGATTTACACGTACCCGAAGAAGAGCTCTGTGGAGCTCGAAAGCTTGTCTCTTCCACCAACAGAAGTTGGTCCAGTAAAAGATATTGCTTCACCCATCTTGTCCAGTGGTTCTCAAACTTTTGCACGGGTGACCCCTTTCACACAGCAAGTCTCTGAGTGCGACCTCCCCTTATAAATTAAATACACTTTTTTGTATCTTTAACACCATTTTAAATGCTGGAGGCAAAGCAGGGTTTGGGGTGGAGGCTGACAGCTCACGACCCCCCATGTAATAACCGCGTGATCCCCTGAGGGGTCCTGACGCCCAGTTTGAGAACCCCTGATCTTGACTCTCATATATTCTGGAACCAACATGGCTACAACAACCCTGCAAAGATGCTGCAATAACATTTTGCTTTTAATTCATTTCACGTCGCTCCCTTTATGGAGGAATTCTTTATCCAGGGATGAGGCATCTGGTTTGCTAGACTGGTGGAAATTTACCCCACAGAAACTCTATTTTTCAAATAGAAACCACACCATTTGTTAGGGCTGCTTGCCAATCGCTGAGCATTTCCTGCGAGAAATTCAGAAGGAAATGAAACATTTTTTTCCACTTTGTTTCAAAATATGTTGTGGAAACATTGGATTTTTGCAATGAAACACATGTTTAGTGTTCTTTCCCCCTCTGTTCTCTCTAAAATGAAGGAAATCGGGGTTGGGAAAGAGAGAGAAAGTGGGAGAGAGAGAGAATGGGAAGGAGAGGAAACAAAAAAATATTTCAAATTGATGAATTACTGAAAAATTTGGAACCACACACAGTAAAATGTCCACCAAAATTGTTTGCATGGTTCAAAAAGCCACTTCTCATTGAAAATGCTTTAATGGAAACAATTTGATCAGTTCTGCTATCAATATTAATACGATTGACACACATGCTCTCTCTCCCCCTACCCACCCCATTCATCAACAACTTGTCTTTGTTGACACGCAAAAGTTGTACCGTTTCGGCTATACCCGTATAGTTAAAGCAGCACAGGCTACCTACCTGGTGTGGATGCAGTTATATCAGTATAAGAATGCCTATAATAATATCCAGCATTTATAGAGCACTTTTCATCAGTAGTTCTTCAAATGCTTTACAAAGGAGAGCACTATTATTATCCCTGTTTTACAGATGGGGAAACTGAGGCACAGGAAGGCTAAGTGACTTGCTCAAGGTCACCCAGTGGTAGAGCTGGGAATCAGAACCCAGGTCTTCTGAGGCCTAGGTCAACCCTCAATCCACTCGGCCACACTGCAAGGGGAGGTAGCTATGCTGGTAAAAGGCACCTTTATACCAATAAAGGAATCCACACCAATGGTTTTATTGGTAACAAAATCACACTCCTACTGGACATAGTTCTACTGGGACAATGTCCCTGGAGCAGCATGAACATAAGAACATAAGAATGGCCGTACTGGGTCAGACCAAAGGTCCATCCAGCCCAGTATCCTGTCTACCAACAGTGACCAATGCCAGGTGTCCCAGAGGGAGTGACCCTAACAGGTAATGATCAAGTGATCTCTCTCCTGCCATCCATCTCCACCCTCTGACAAACAGAGGCTAGGGAAGCCATTCCTTACCCATCCTGGCTACTAGCCATTAATAGACTTAACCGCCATGAATTTATCTAGCTCTCTTTTAAATCCTGTTATAGTCCTAGCCTTCACAACCTCCTCAGGCAAGGAGTTCCACAAGTTGACTGTGCACTGTGTGAAGAAGAACTTCCTTTTATTTGTTTTAAATCTGCTGCCCATTAATTTAATTTGGTGGCCCCTAGTTCTTATATTACGGGAACAAGTAAATAACTTTTCCTTATTCACTCTCTCCACACCACTCATGATTTTATATACCTCTATCCTATCCCCCCTTAAGTCTCCTCTTTTCCAAGCTTTAATCTCTCCTCATAGGAGACCCGTTCCAAACCCCCTAATCATTTTAGTTGCCCTTCTCTGAACCTTTTCTAATGCCAGTAAATCTTTTTTGAGATGAGGAGACCACATCTGTACGCAGAATTCAAGATGTGGGCGCACCATGGATTTATATAAGGGCAATAAGATATTCTCCGTCTTATTATCTATTTCTTTTTGAATGATTCCTAACATCCTGTTTGCTTTTCTGACTGCCGCTGCACACTGCGTGGACGTCTTCAGAGAACTATCCACGATGACTCCAAGATCTCGTTGTAGCTAAATTAGCCCCCATCATATTGTGTGTATCGTTGGGGTTATTTTTTCCAATGTGCATTACTTGACATTTATCCACATTCAATTTCATTTGCAGGGCTGGGAGCTGCTGTTAGCAAAGCCTGGCCCTGGGAGAGAGACGATGGCCGCAGGGCCCAGCTGATGCAGAGGTAGTGCTAAAACTGCTCAGTAGGAGGTACCATCCCAGGCAGACAGGTCCCTACGGGCAGCCAGCTGGGGCTGGAGTGCACCTGGGTTTACGGCGACTTGCCCTGTTAGTGAAGCCAAAGGGCTGGGCTCTGCCCTTTCACGGCGTGTGCCGATGGGGTTTCGGGGGCAGGGTGGGAACGCCGCTTGCTCACGGACCCCTCGATCTACACTGCCCTGTCGATGAACCTGCTGGCCTAGAGGATCGTGTCCATTGCCTAGGGAGGTGAGTGTGAATGGAGGAACCGTGCCTGGTGTCAGGATCAGCACCCGATGATTTGTAGGGTGAGACAATGCCAGAGTCCGGGTCTTATCCAGAGGTGGAGCAGGCACGTTTGTGTGAGTGCAGAATTCTCTTGTGTGGCCTTTTCCCCCATGGGAGTGGATGGAAAAGACAGTCCAGCTGCAGGGCTTGAACCCGGGGCTGAGGCACGGGATGGCCCCTGCTGTTGCTCTGGCCCGTCCACACAGTGCACAGGGCTGTCTCAGTGCAAGAATGTCCAGTATGGCTCGCTGGTGCATGGCTGGGGTGGCAGCTGCTCCTCACCCCACCCCAGGTCTCTCCAGAGAGCCAGGCCCACTGGCAATGCCCTCTTGCCCACAGCCTCCCTGGGGAAGCGACCGAAAGCCCGGCCTCGTGGGGGAAATGTAGTCCAGCCCGATCCGCTTTGGCCACGCTGAGCAAGAAAGAAGCCAAAGGGGCAGAGAAGGACATGTGCCGCTCCTCCATGCATCCTGGCAGCAGGAGCTCTTGGTAGCAGGGGTGTCCGGTGGGCCTGGGCGTAGCTGAGCGTCCTCTGGTGTCTACTGGTGCGATGGGGAAGGCGGCACCCAGAGGGGCCCCTAGCTGCGGCAGGACCAGGAGCGCGGTGTCACCAGCCCCCAGAACGTCTTCTGTTGAGAACCCCCCCGGAAATCCAATTAGTGACAGAACCGGGCCCTTGCTGCCCTGGGGGGTGATGGACTCGGGGCCAGGCCAGAGGGAGGGGGACACAACCAACTGACTGAGCCAGAGGGAGAGGCCTGCAGCGTGGGCACAGCCTAGCAGGGAGGGCCAACACCCCTCGCTAGAGACACAGGCCCATGGCCACGGCCTCGAGGAGATGGCCACAGCTACTGGGCGAGAGCGACAGGCTCTGACCCAGGGGCCTAAACGAGAAGGCTGCCCTAGTGCATTAGGGAAATAAGTGACCCGCGATGAGGCCGGGGGCATCTGGTATGGCAGCTAGGTAAGATCTGCCCTCTGTGACCGAGACCAGCCTCCGGCCCGGGTGCCCTCACCTGCTCGAGTGGGCAGTGGATCTGGGCGTACCACTCCTGGCAGTAGAGGCACACCTGGATGCCCTGGCCGATGAAGAGGCAGGTCCACATGATGATGTTCCAGATCAGGCTCTTCCGCTTGTCGTTCAGCAGGAAGTTGAAGATCACTGAGGGGAGAGCCAAGGGGGAGGCTGGGCAGTGACTGCCCCATCTCACACGCCTCCTGTCCCCACCCCACTGGGGTCCCCCCATCTCTGCTGAGTGACCCTGTCGCCGTGTGAACTGGGCCGAGACCCACCCAATCCTCTCCCATCTATGCGGCCGGTGCTTCATCGGCCACTACCGGGGGCTGGCTAAGGTGCTCTCCATTTGCCCCCTTTTCGCCCTGGGGGCCAAGGAGCCGGGCACTAGGCGGCGCTCACCTCCGAAGATGGCAAAGAGGGTGAACATGACGGGGTAGAAGAAGCCGAAGCAGAGGGTGATGACATATTCGTGGACGATGGCGGACGTGATGAAGACAGACAGCATGGCTGCGACCCGGGACCTCCCTCTGAAGAGCTGGAAGGCAGGGAGAAGGCACTGAACCAAGGAGCCATAAGGAGCAGGGTCCCAGACCCCAGCTCCCCTCAGGCCGATGGCCCATCCTATTATTAACCCTCGCCCTGCCAGGAATGTGTCTTGTGCCACGCCACCCTTATGGTGAGACCCCCCTCCTTGTCCTTCCCCCAGCTCCGCACAATCACTGCATAGATCCCTTCTGCTGCACGAGACCACCCCGCAGCAGGGAGCTGGATCCAGAGGAGGGAGCCTCACTAAGTGCCCCTCCCGGTGTCTACTGCCCCAGCCCAGGACCATCTCTGGCTGCTCGCCTGGCACCCTGAGTTGGACGGAGAGCAGCGAGGATCCTTTCAGAGCCCAAAGCCACCTTGCATCATCAGCAGTTCCCGTTTCATTGAGTCCAAGGGCACCATCCTCACCACCTGGGCTGGTGAACAAGGCTCCAAACACTCCCCCCCACCCCTGCCAGGTTCTGCAGTGACGGCCGCAACATCCGACCAGCGCCAGGGCCACGTACCCAGAACAGGTCCTGGTAGAGGTAGTAGTAGAGCCAGTCGTGAACCACCACGTTCCACGTCCGGTAGTAGGTGGCAAAGGATGTGGAGTTCCACCAGTCCTGGGCGCGCACGCAGGGAGAGGGACGAGGGAGAGACGGGAGTGAGCCCGGGCCAAGTGTGCCACAGCGCCCACCCACGTGTGCACGCCCATCTGCAGCACCCGTGGTGCCCACCTGGCGCTCCGGTGTCCCCCCACCCCTTGCCCCTGAAGCTCTGCTCCAAAGGTGGTGCCCTCTGCCCAGCTTGTAGCCCCCAGACAGAGCTGCCACCCCTTCCCCTCCCAGCTCCGTGGCACAGGGCAGCCCAGCTGGGCCTGGGCACTGCAAGCCAGCTCGGGAGCTCCCAGCAGAGGGCAGGCAGAGCCCTGGCACGGGGCACCCTGGCTGAGGTTTCAGGGGTGTGGGGAGGTGAGGCCTTCGGGCTTTCCATGGGTCCCAACCCAAGTCAGGGTGGGTGGGGGCAGGGTTGGCCCCAGAGTGCCCCCCCCCCCCCCCGCTCACCTTGTAGAAGGTCCGGTCGGCAAAGCGCAGCATCTCGGCGAAGGCGTTGAGCCAGCAGTGCAGGAAGGCGAAGAACGCCAGCAGCAGCAGGAAAGTCCCTGCAGTGGCGAGAGGGGAGAGGTCTGGGTTGGGCCGGACGGCTCCCCCCCCCCACCCCAGTGCAGTCTGTCACCCCCGGGGCCTCCTCCTCCCCCACCCTACGCCCTGGAACCGCTTGCCAATTCCCATTGCCGCAGCCTCGCCAACCTCCACGCCCGCCGTTCCACAGGACAATTGCCCCGACCCTTAGGGGGCACTGCCACCCAGGCCAGCTACCCTTGCCCGCTGGTTAATTACAGCAATTATCACCCTCCCAGTCCCATACGACCCCTCCCCCCACAGCCTCCCCACCCACCCAGCTCCAACCACCTCCTCCCCACACAGCCCCTCCATGCACCCGGCCCCACATGGCCCCGCCCAGCTCTGCACAGCTCCGCCCACTCTCCCCAGCCCCACCCCAGGAGGGGAGCGACCAGGGGCCAGGTACCTGGCAGGGTGGCGTTGAAGATGGACAGCACCAGCGTCTTGATGCTGAAGGGCTGCTTGCTCATGTTGGTGAAGACGGGGATGCAGAGGCGCTCCAGGATGAAATAGCTATAGAACAGGCAGCCCAGAAACTGCCGGGGGGACCCAGTCAGGGATACTGCTCCCCCCGCACCTCACAAAGGGCCCCTGGACGGAGCACGCTCTGCTGGAGCGCAGGGTTAGATCTGGGGACACTCCCCACTCCAGCTCCTCCCAGAAGCCTCCCTCAGCGAGACTGAAATGCTTGTCACTGGGCATCGGAGTTGAGAGGCCCGGAGCAGTTCACACCTCCCTGAGCGATTGCCTCAGGCTGTCTGCAGACTCAGGCAGACGTCTCGGCGCCGCTCGCACTCAGGCCACGTGGGCTTTTTGCAACCACAAGGGCTAGAGGCTGGATTTTTTCCCGCCGGGGTCCAATTTCAGTCTTCCGTTGGAAATTTGAAAATCGACAATTTTCCGCCAAAACATTTCCACTTTCGGGCATTTTTTTGACACACCCCGCCCCAAGTCAAAATTCTCCGCAGGAAGCAGACACTTCTGCCGGAAAACGTTTTGTCAACCCCGGCTCCCCCACCCCCGATTTTCCAGCAAAAAACAAGTTTGCTGGGAAAGGTCGATTATCCTCATTTTACAGATGGGAAACTGAGGCACCAAGGGACTGAATGACTCGCCTGGGGTCACAGGGGAGTGTGTCACAGGGCAGGAGGGGATTGAAACCACATAGCCATCCTTCCCCTCTGCCAGCTGGCATCGCGCACGGCCCTCTCTAGAAAAGGGCTGAGCGACGGTTCTCCTCTCTGTAGATTCCTGGCTGGTGGGAAGGCCACGTCTACTCTTAAAACTCTGCAGTGTCGTCCCTCGCTACAGCGCTTCAGGGTAGCCACGTGGTAAATCTACCTCCACAAGAGGAAGAATTCTTCTGTCCACCTAGCACTGTCTACACCAAGGGTTAGCCTGGGATAGCTGCGCCTCTCCGGGGTGTGGATTTGATCCCTGAGACGTAGCTCTGCTGATGTCAGTGTAGATCAACCCTCACATGCTCAGGGTCTAATTGATTGAGGGATCAGGGCTGGGAAGGACCTTAGGGGTTTTTTGACTTTCTCTGCAGCATGGGAACATCTGGGTATGTCTCACCTAATCAATCCCCTGTCTCTAGGGGCCTCAGGCACTGGTGGCACCACGGTCTCTCCTGTTCTTTGCGAGTGGCACACACCAGTTCAGCTCCCCCGAGGACTGAAATGCTTTAGCCCGATTGGGCTCCACGTAGGGGTATCTGGGTGAAATGCAACGGCCTGGGTTAGGCAGGGGGTCAGACCGGAAGGGCCCCTTCTGGCCTCGAATGCTATGAAAGGATTTCAGAGGAAAGCAGCCGTTCTCACCTTGGCGAAGTTCTGAGCGACGTATTTCCACCGGACGTAGGGGGTCCTGGGGGAAGGGAGTCGGTCAGTGGCTGGAGCGTCAGACTATGCCCCCCCCCCCTCCTGCCCCCTTGCTCACAGACCCAGCATGCTCATGGGAAGCAGGTCATGCCTGGGAGGAGTGGGGCTGCCCCCAGGTGTGGATCTCTCTGCCCTCAGCACAGCCCCCCCCCTGCCATGGCATGCAGCAGGCTCACCTGGGGTAACTCTCCCTGTAGATCAGCGTGGGGCAGAACAGAAAATACAAGTACGTTGACATCGCAGGCGGCTTCACCTCCCCTGGAAGGAGAAAAACAAACGTGTGGCTAGGAAATGTCTGTTGGGAGTGCCGGGGGAGAGGCAGAGGGGCACTGGCTGGCACTGGGTACCGGCAGAGAGGGGCCCTGCGATCAGTACTCACCGTCCAGCGGCTTGGCATGGATGATGCCGGGCACGGCCTCCCGCAGGAACGAATGGCTTTTCATCACGAACCGGATCTGGAGAGGAGGGAACAGGGAACTTTGCAAAACCCAGCTCATGCTCCTGACCTGGCCTGTCCCCAGAAAGCCATAGCCCCACCCCAGCCAGAACTGCAGCAGGGCTGGGGGAGTCCCCGGTTCCCTGAAAGACAGTGATGCATGGACACCGTGCAAAGAATCTGGCTAGCGCCCGTCACAGCGCCAACCTTCCCCCTTCTACCTACATCCCATGTGGACCCCCCCAGTGGAAGCTGGGCCCCCCATCCCGGAAGGTAGGATGACCCTAGCTTTGTGGGGCTGTGTGAGGAGCCAGATGCTCAAATAGACTCCAGGAACTTGCCTAGAGAAACATCTGGTTGAAGACATCTACAGTGGGGCAGCAGGAGTACGGGACAGCTGGACGGTGACTACAGGACAACTGGTCCTGCTGAGCCATGGGGACCTCCTGCCCTGCCTGTGCCCTGCCCTGCCCCATGGCACTCACCTGCTCGAGGACGACGATGAACCTGGATGCGGGTGGGAGCTGGTACTGGATCACCATGTAGATGGGGTAGAAGCCAAGCACGGTGGTGTGGCAGGCCAGCAGCGCCCCCCAGAGGATGGCAGTGAAGAGGCGGGGGAAGCGCACGGTGTGGTAGGAGCCAGCCCACAGCTGCAGGGCTTTGTAGGGGACCAGCAGGGTATAGAGGAACATGACCAGCCAGGTGGCCAGCACCGTGGGGAGACGCCCGAAGGCAAAGATGAAGAGGTCAAAGTCCAGGACTAAGCTGCAGGGGGAGAGGAGGGCGACACAGGACTCAGAGCTGCACCATGGACCCGCCATGTATCATGGGCCGTAGGGACGCTCATGGCCCTACAGACCCTCAGGGCCCTATCACATTCCACTAGGGGTGTTCGTGCTCCTACGGACCCTCAGGGCCCTGTGGCATTCCACTAGGGGTGTTCGTGGCCCTACGGGCCCTCAGGGCCCTATCACATTCCACTAGGGGTGTTCGTGCTCCTACGGACCCTCAGGGCCCTGTGGCATTCCACTAGGGGTGTTCGTGGCCCTACGGACCCTCAGGGCCCTGTGGCATTCCACTAGGGGTGTTCGTGGCCCTACGGACCCTCAGGGCCCTGTGGCATTCCACTAGGGGTGTTCGTGGCCCTACAGACCCTCAGGGCCCTGTGGCATTCCACTAGGGGTGTTCGTGGACCTACGGACCCTCAGGGCCCTGTGGCATTCCACTAGGGGTGTTCGTGGACCTACGGACCCTCAGGGCCCTGTGGCATTCCACTAGGGGTGTTCGTGGCCCTACGGACCCTCAGGGCCCTGTGGCATTCCACTAGGGGTGTTCGTGGCCCTACGGACCCTCAGGGCCCTGTGGCATTCCACTAGGGGTGTTCGTGGCCCTACGGACCCTCAGGGCCCTGTGGCATTCCACTAGGGGTGTTCGTGGCCCTACGGACCCTCAGGGCCCTGTGGCATTCCACTAGGGGTGTTCGTGGCCCTACGGACCCTCAGGGCCCTGTGGCATTCCACTAGGGGTGTTCGTGGCCCTACGGACCCTCAGGGCCCTGTGGCATTCCACTAGGGGTGTTCGTGGCCCTACGGACCCTCAGGGCCCTGTGGCATTCCACTAGGGGTGTTCGTGGCCCTACAGACCCTCAGGGCCCTATCACATTCCACTAGGGGTGTTCGTGGCCCTACGGACCCTCAGGGCCCTGTGGCATTCCACTAGGGGTGTTCGTGGCCCTACAGACCCTCAGGGCCCTGTGGCATTCCACTAGGGGTGTTCGTGGCCCTACAGACCCTCAGGGCCCTATCGCATTCCACTAGGGGTGTTCATGGCTCCATGAACCTTCACTAGGGATCTTTGTGTCCCTAAAGCCCTCCAATGAACCTTCACTGCCCTATGGCAAACACTACGGACCTTCCTGACCCTACGAACACTGCCGAAGGCTGCCCCAGGCTTTCTGCCAGTGCTCCCTTGGGAAGCCCTTGGGCCGCGTATTCTCACCGTGTAGGGCAGGGGTGGCCAACCTGAGCCTGAGAAGGAGCCAGAATTTACCAATGTACATTGCCAAAGAGCCACAGTAATACGTCAGCAGCCCCTCATCAGTTCCCCCCTCCCAGCGCCTCCCACCCACCCGCAGCCCCACCGATCAGCACCTCCCAATCAGCTGTTTTGTGGCGTGCAGGAGGCTCTGGGGGAGAGGGGGGAGGAGCGAGGACACGGCAGGCTCAGGGGAGGGGGCAGGAAGGGGTAGAGTGGGGACAGGGACTGTGGCAGAGCCAGGGGTTGAGCAGTGAGTTCCCCCACCCCCGGCACAGTGGAAAGTTGGCACCTGTAGCTCCAGCCCCGGAGTCGGTGCCTATACAAGGAGCCGCATATTAACTTCTGAAGAGCCGCATGTGGTGTAGGGGAAGGGGCCCAACTCATGTTCTCGTGGTTAAACCCCCCTCCCACACGCCCTGCTGGTGTCATTGCTGGATGGGCAGAGAGGAAGGGGGCGACCCCAGAGGGAGTCTCCCCGGAGCGGGGAGAGAAGGGGCTGGAGAAAATGCCACTTCCTCCTCTTTAGTGCAAGCTGGGGTCCCTCAGGCTGGGCTGTGGAGCCCTGGGGATCTGCCACATCCCCAGGCATACAAGGCTGTGATTGGTTGGGGGTGGGGATCCTCCTGCCACCCTCCCCCAGGAACACTGTGCTCTGATTGGTCAGGGCAGGGATCCCCCCAGGCCACACCCCCAGGCAAAAAAAAACGTGATTGGGCGAAGCGGGGATCCTCCTGCCATACCTCCCTTGGTCGATGAAGTCCACCACGACAGTGCTGACGATGAAGACACAGAGCACGGCAATGAACATGTGATAGATGGTTTGGAAGTGCTCCACCTCCAGCAGCTCGCTGGAAAAGAGCCGGGCAGGGAAGTCATGCTACCCGCCCAGAAATAGGGGAAGGGAAAGGACTGACCCACCCGCCCTGTGTCCACAGCCTCTTCCTGGCTGGCGGGGGGGAGAGAGGGAGGAAGTCCTCCAACCTTCAATAACAAAGCTGCAGGCAGATCGTCATCCCCATTTTACAAGTGGGTAAACTGAGGCACAGAGTGGCAAAGAGACTCGTCTGAGAGTGTGGCACAGCCAGGACTCCTGACTCCCAGCCCCCCCGAGCTCTAGCCACTAGGCCCCACTCCACTTCCAGAGTTGAGTCAATGGAACCCAGGAGTCCTGACTCCCAGCCCCACCACTCTAACCAGTAGCTCCTATTCTCCTCCCACGGCCAGGCAGAGAACTCAGGTGTCCTGACTAAATGACCCAACTCATGGAAGCTCCAGCACAAGGGGTCCCCCTAGGGGCACACACAGCTTCCCCCCCCAGCTCTGTCTCCCCCACCTCCCATTCTGTAAGATCCAACAGCACAGGGGCCATTCCAGGCCATGTCGGGTGTGGGGGGAGGGCAGTTCTGGATGTGGGAGGGGAAGTCCCTCACCCCAGCTACTCCTTGGTTGCCTCTAGGGTCGCTGAGCAGCCCTCCAGTCTCCCCTAAGCAGGCCCAGGATAGCTTCTTACTGCGATGAGTCCATCCTGTCCGGTGCCCTGTGCTGGGGATTTAGGGCTCTGGGTGGGTGTTGGGTCCATCCCAGCTGGATGTATTGCAATGTCAGGCCCTGCCCCCTTGTCACCCTGCATCAGGCTGGCACACCTGGGCATCGAGGTGCAGCTCCCCGCCGCTGCACCAAGCCAGGCCGTACTCACTCGAGCAGCGACTGCCGGTCGATGAACACCTTCCGCTTCTCCAGCAGGGAGCCTCTCCCCCTAAAGGATTCCAGCGGGGATTGGGGTTAGACCTGGGGGAGAAACTCCCACCCCCGAATCGGCGCGCTGCTTTTCTAGTGCACCTTCCATCCCAGGACAATGCCCCCCCCTTTCTAATGAGCCGGTGCATGCTCACCGCTGCTGGGTGGAACCAGAAGAGCTCAGCTGTGTTTCACAGGCCCTACACTGCTAATGGCTAACGGGGATTCTCCTGCAGCTCACGCTGCATGGGACTGGGCTTCTGGAGTAGCCAGGTTCATGTCCACTGGCACCACGAAGTTCCAAGCAGTAACCACAGACTGGGGAAGGGGCTTGTCATAGCCACCTCCCCACACGCACTGCACTTCTAGGATAGTCACAGCCAGTCACCATCCCCACCAGCTGCAAGGTGGGTGGGCGGAAGGTGTCCCCCGAGGGGGATCAGCACATGGGGGTCTCCAGTTTGATGCTTAAAGCGCTGGTTAACAGAGCAGTAGATGCTGGCTTTCGGACCCTATGACGCCAACACAGCCTGTACCCTAATGGGCTCACGGGCTAACTGGACATGGGGTAGGAGGGGAAACTGAGGCACAGAGGGGGGCAGTGACTTGCCCACAGTCATGCAGCAGGAACGGGACTTGAACCCAGGTGTCCTGAGTCTCAGCCCAGCACCCTCACTACCGGACCAGGCTGTGGATGACTCTACCTACTCAGCAGGGGGGCCTGGGTGGGGTCTGGGCAGGAGGGGGTGGGGCACCGGCTTTCAGCACCGCTGCCATGTCAGTGCCCCCATCCCCCGTGTCACACCCCAGTCACCCCCTTCTGGGTTAGGTGAGAGAATCCCTGGTTGGCTGGCGGCCAGGAAGGAGATCCCCGAAGCAGGGGACTCCCCATGGAGGTGCCGCGTGGTGGCAGGGAGAGGAGCCCCAGAGCCGGGGGGAGGAGTGGGGGTGCTGGGTGGGCGGATCCCCGCCCCCTGCTCTCACCTGTCCTCTCTCTCCAGCCGGGCCTTTCTGTGGGGCTGCGGGTAGCACCGTGCAGCCTCCTCCGCGGCCTTGTCCAGCAGGTCCCCGAGCTGCGCCTGCATGTGCTCCAGCAGCTCCGACTTCACCACCTGCCCCGGGGTGGGGGTAGGGGGGAACAAGGTGGTGACTGGTCTCCCCAGAGAGTATCCCAGCATGCACCCTGGGAGGTGCTTCCCCCCTCCCCTCGATTTCTCACACCCTCATCCCAGCTGCCTCCCTCCGGCCCCCCAACCAGCTCTGCCAGCTGGTGCCAGGGCCTCGGGGGGGGGGGCAGCTCCTCCCAGCGCCCTGCTCCGGAGCCATCAGCATCCTCCCCTGGCCCCGATCCCCCACCACCCGCCCAGGAGACAAGCTGCCTGGGGGGATGGGCTCTCCCATGGGACCCCGCCATTGCTCCTTCCCCAGCAACCATCCACGTAGCCCCCGCTGCCCACCCCAGACCCAGGCGGAGCCCTGCCTTACCTCCATGCGTCTCCTCCATTGGATGAGGCTGGTGACACTCTCCGGTTGCTCGATGTTCCCTGGGGTGGGGGAGCAGGGGGCAGCAGGTCAGTCACGTGTCACCCGCTGGGTGGTGCCCCCTGCAGGGGAGGTGCTGAATAGCGCAGCTCCTGTCAGAGCCAGGGGTGCATTGGGGGCCCCTCATTTCCATGCCAGAGGGGTCGGCAGCTCTCTGAGGGCCTGATGCCTTGGCAACCAACACCACCGGCACCATAAAATGGCCACGTGGCAGGGCCGGAAATATCCCCATTTGCCTGGAGGTTTGGGGATCCCCCCCACCCCATTTCCGCCACGGCTTGGTGCCATCTCGTACCGTGACAGAGGCGAATTGGAGTGGGATGGGCCCATGGAAACCAGCCCACCGAGCCGGCACCGCCGCAGGAGGGGTTGGATGCCAGCCCGGCTGGCTGACTCACAGGGACTGGTGGGGCATTGACGTACCAGCCCCACTGCAGGCTGGTACCACCGCCTGAACCTGGAGCTCCCAGGACTGCAGCTGCTGGGTCGTAAAAGGATGAGGGGAAACGCCTGAGCTGGCAAGCTCCCTGCCTGTCCACCCCAGCTGGGTAATACACCCCCCCCCCCGCTACCTGGGCATGGGCACATGGGTCTGAAATGCCAGATGCTCACCACAAGGTACCTGGCAACCCACATGGCTGTAACATGCCACAACCAGTCACCCGCACACGGCTGTGACCTGGCACATGCCGCTCGGGCACACGCTGCTCCAGCCCCAGGCACCAGTGACATGCCCCAGGCTGCGCTGTCCCCAACAGCTGCACGCTGGGCAGTCACTGCTCTGGACCCAGGCACCGCCCCCCCAGCTCTGATGCCCTGGCAGGTCCCATCTATACTTGGGCGCCTGCCCAGAGCTCCTGAAATGCTGCACCCCACCTCCCCTTCCTCCTCCTTCCTATCCCCCCGCCCCCGCTCTGCCCCTGCTCCTCACCGTCCAGCCCCTGAGTCTCCTCCTCTTCCTCCTGCCTTCGCCCCGCTCTCTTCCTCTGCCTGGCTCTGCCAGGGGCCCTCTGGCCTTGCTCCATGTCAGCCCCGGAGGGAATGGAACTGGGTCAGAGCGGCCGCCCCAGAGCTACCATCCTCTTCTTCCCCCGGGACTGCCGCCCTCCCAGCGCTGGGCCCTGTCCGGTCAGCTGATTGGCAAGGGGGGTAAAGTCCTTGGAGGAGTTTTTACACTCTGGGATCCAGGCTGGAGATGGGAGCCTTGGACCCTCCTCGCAGGGGTGATAAGATAAAGCCCTTATCAGGGCAGAGATAGCAGGGCCTGTGGTTCCAACCTCTGCCCCCAGCCGGGGTCACACCCCCACACACACACTTTAAAACTTTGCCTTTGGGCACATAATCATCAGGTCCCCGCCACATGGGATGGGCCTGGGCAGAGGTGGAGCAGGCACCTAGACTGGTACCTTTGCTCCCCTATGGGCCGGTGTGGAGACACTCAGAGCCGCATCCCTGTCTCTTGCTGATTGTGGGTACCGCTGGCTCTTGGATATTCCCAGCATGCTTTGCGCAGGGAAGTTGCAGCAAGAAAGAGCAGGATGGGTGCCAGGCTGGGCTCCCGGTTAGCCCATCCCCTGCTGATCTCTATTCCCCCTGTGATCTTATTGGGGCACAGCGCTCATCTCTGCTCCCTGCCCTACACCGTGACTGAACAGCTGCTATGCTCTTCCCCAGAGCTGGCTGCATCTCAGGCGGGGAAGGGAAAGGGATCAGCATTAGGTCTAAGGAAGCTCCCAGGAGGGGAGAGGGTGTCACGCCTGCTTACACCAGTGAGTCATTTGGCCCGCAGCCTCGCAACGTTCCAGAGTGACGATTCAAACATCTTCGTGCTAGGCACCGCTGCTTAGGGACCACCACCCTTCCTCCGCCCTCTGCCCCCCCTCACAAGGGGCTGTCTCTGCCCCACACCATGGGGCCCCTCTTTGTTCCCTTCATGCCCCAGAACAACCCACCCTCCTCCATGAAGAAGCATCTTTGCCCCTTTTTCTCCCACTCTGCAGTGGGGCGGGGGGTGAGCCAAATGGACCCGTTGGCTGTACAAGGCAGCACCCTGCTGGCATTCAGCCTGTCTGGCAGCCTTGGACTTCCCAGCAGGGCTAAGGCCTCTTGGGGCTGAGGGGGAACTTTGAGCCAACCGCCCCGGGCTCTTATCGGCAACTGATGAAGGGTTACCGAGGCGATACCTCTGCAGGGCTGAGCTCTCAGGCCCTCCAGCCGCAGGGCTGGGGCTGGCTTGGAAGAAGCTACATTTTACGGCCCTGCCCGCACTTAAAGAAATCTTTGAATCCAATTTAGTGCTGATGCCAGATCCCCAGTTGGCAGCCCCCTAGCCAAAGGCCTCCAGCCCACTCTGGGGCAGGGCCAGACCTGGAAACTCTCACCTGCCCCCCATCTGCCCCTGGAGGGAACCCCCAAGGGGGGGACAGAGATCTCATCCGGGCTGGTTGAAAATGATCTGTTGAACTGTTTCCTGATGGAACATTAGGTGTTCCACTAAGTAAATCTAGTCACAGTCCGGCTTTGCTCCTGCAGGAATGGCTGATATTTTTTTTTGGTAAAACAAGCGAACATGTGAAAGCCAACAAAATGTTCTTTGCGATGCTGCCATGGGGCCTCATGAGAGTTGTAGTTCAGATGCCTCATTCCCTCACTCTCTTCTACAGGCCAGACTCCTCAGCTGGACTCTATCTCCCATGAGCCACTGCCTCCTCTCTCCACAAGGGGAACCATGGTACACCATGGGAGATGTGGTCCAGCCCAGGAGCCCAGGATATAAAATATCCGCCCCCCATTTGTTTGTTTTTTTGCACACTGGGGCTCAAGCGATGGCTCTGATTCTCTTCCAACTGGCCTCAGCCACTCCGGGCGGATCTCATCCGCATTGTCAATAGCATTCATTAAACAGAGGGCTGCTGACAGACTCCAGGAAGCAGGTAGGGCCACATAAGTTTGATGGATGCTCCTTCCGCCAATGGAACTGAGTGCGACCAAAGAAAAGCAAGTCGCTGCTACTCTCATCAGTACCAACCTGACCAAAGGGATGGCTGAGCATCACGACACGTGGCCCTAAGAGAGGGCCCTGTTCCAAAGGCAGGTGGAGAGTCCACACTGAAATAGGCCAGGTCTGCGGGACAAAGGTGTGGTGACGTTCCCCTATCCAGCATTGCTGTGCCAGCAAAAGAACTCATGTAGATGCTGTCTGTCATTCGTCGGGGTGGCATAACTGTGTCTCTACCAGGGGTTACGCTGGCAGAGCCTGGCTGTAGCGTGGACTGGCCATGGGCGCCAGGACATCTAACTGGACTAAGGGCCGGTTAGTTATTCTGGTACAGCCTATTTCCCCAGCTAGACAAGCTCTAAGGTGGGGTCTGGAGGGCACCAGGAGGGCAGCACAGCAGAAAGAAGACGAGCGCCAGGCCCTCCAAAAACCAAACTCAGCTTTATTTAAAATAAAAATATCCCAGAAGCATCCAACAATCCTCAGGAGAGCGCATTAAGGTAAAGGAGCTGCAGGACAGGTGACAGCAAAAGCAGAGCTGTGGGATGGGGGAGGGGGGGTGGCGCAGCCTGGCCCTGACTCCCGCTCCAGCTGCCTCTACCCCAGTGCCCCCCACATCCAGCTGGCTGCAGGACTCTCCCCAGCCAGCAGTTTTCCTGGGGCGGGGAGGGCTGTCAGGAGGAAGGTCAGAAAGTGAAAGGTTGCTTGTCCCACATCCGACCCCCCCATCCCTTGCTCCCCTCCCATTCTCCCTGCCCCTCTCCCAGCTTCTTAATTGGCGCCCAACTGCAGCTCAGGGTGTGTGGACGGGTGGGGGTTGGGATCCTGAGATTTGGGGGTGCAGGGGTGAGCTCTTGCTGGCTGTTTCCAGCCTGTCCCCCAAAACCATGCTGCCCTTCCCATCGTATCCCCCCCACCAAGCGCCAACATTAATAGCACTCTTCCAATACCAGCCTTCATTGTTCCCCACCCAGAAAAGCAGTTCACCCACCCAACCCAGTCCAAGGGGGAAACTCCCCATTGTAGAAAATGCAGCTGTGGGTGGAGGGTTGGAAGCACCTGGGGATGCTGCAGACCCCCCCTCTCCCCCCACTCCCAATAGCTTATTGAACAAACACCTAGCAGACCCCCAAAGCAGCGGCATGGACCCCAGGCTGCTACCCCAGAGCCATGGGGTGGAGGGAGCCCTGCTAGCCCAGCCCCACCCCTCCCCAGGGGCCAGGTGCAGGGCTATTCCCTGCCACCTGTGCCCAGCCAGTCCTGGGTGTGAATGGGGAAGGGGGGAAAAGGCCAATCCCCAGGGAGGGCAGCGCCCCCAAGCTGCCTTCAGGCCAGCTCCTCCCAACAGCCACGGTGCCAGGTAATAAATTAAAGGCAAATGCTTCTGCATCCTCGGGCTCTTCTTCCCGCAGTGTCTATGAGGCTGAGCCTCCTCCAGCCCCGCTCGAGCCCAGCCCACCCCCCTCAGTCACTCCCGTTGGGCAGACAATGGGGGTTGCCCTCCAGCCCCCCCGAGCCGGCCAGCGGGTGGCCCTTCTTATCCACACACCAGCACTGGCCTCGCCTCTGTCCTTTGGATGCCCGGCACTGGAAGAGGAAAAGACAAGGGGGAGGGCGGCTGTGAGAGAGGACATACCAATGAGCTGATCGACAGTCTTGGAATCTGAGGCATTTCCACCCCCACCCCCTGCAACGAAACCCCAGCTCCTGGAGTCATGGGACCATTAAATGAAAGCTGAAGATCCTTCCAGAGACTGGGAATATGTTTCTAACCCTCATGGCTCCAGAGAAGAGCTAGAGATTGGTATCTTCTAGCTTTTCTTCTAGCACTTGCCACCCCTCCATTGCCAAGTGCTTTACATATGGATGGGGAAACTGAGGCACGGGGAAGGGCAGCAATGGTACTGTATCCACTAGGCTGTGCTGTCCTGTAAAGGATGAGAACCCAGATGGGCAAAAAGAGCCCAGCTCAGGAGTTGGGGGGACCTGGTTTAAAATCTCTGGCTGTTTGGAGCTGGCGGTGCCTGTTCTGGGGTAACAGCCAGATGGCCCCAGGCACTAGCCCGGTATGGCAGGGGGCGGTAGAAGACACATGCACTGATCTTCTAGGGCAGCCGACAGGACATAGGTCTGGCTGGGCCAGTGGCTGGACACAGAGGTCGGTGTAGGGTGACCAGACAGCAAGTGTGAAAATTCGGTATGGCAGGGTAATAGGCACCTGTATAAGACAAAGCCCCCACAAATTGGGAGTCCCTATAAAATCGGGACATCTGGTCACCCTAGGTCAGTGCCCCACTGGGCTGATCACCAGCCAGTCCAATGCTGTGTCTGGGCAGCTGCTCACTGGCTCCCCGCCAATGCCCTGCACCTGGAGGGCTCACGGCTCTGACTCCATCCAGCACTCCTGGTGCCCCAGCCCAGGGGAACCTGGCTCCTACCCTACCTGTTTTTTCCGGTAGAAGCCTTTGGTGTCGCAGTTGGGAATGAAGATGTCCTCTCCGCTCAGGTACAGCGGGGCCTTGAGCTCCAGCATGACGGCTGCCAGGTGCATGCGGCATGGAGCCTGCCAGGGGACAGGACAGATTGCAAGCTCAGGAGGCGCGGGACTCGCTGGGCTTTCCCTCCAGCTCTTACAGCTGCCTCTTCTCCCCCCCTGCCCACCCCCATGCCCCAGCCAGCCTATGCATTGGGCTCTGCCCTCCTCTTTGCCGACAGGGGCAACCAGCATGCCAGGGAGCTCATCTCCCTGCAGCAGGAGCACTCCAGCCCAGGGACTGCAGAGCCCGAGACAGCTGTTTGTAGGCTACAAACTCAGTCCCAGCCTCTCCCAGCAGGGGGCACTGTAGGGAGCAGGGCAGCAGCTCCCAGCTACTCCATTGCCAGCCGGAGGTGCTGCAGGAGCGCTGCCAGGGGAACCCAGGTGTTTTCTCTACCGGCGCTGGGTGCCTGTGCAGGAGACGCCTCACGTCAGACTTCCACAGGCACGTGCTTGCCCTGTCCCTGCCCCCTCCCGCAACGCACCGTCTCCAAGTCCGGCTTGCCGTCGCTGCTCAGCGAGATCTGGTGCAGCCGGTCCTTGCCGCCGTTCGCCTCCGTCAGGGGGCCGTGGTGCTGGGGGGCCAGAGGCGCCAGCGTGGGGTGGCTCACCCTGCGACTCTCCTTCCGGCTCTCCCCTGCGGAGGACAGGGAGACAGAACCTGGGGCTTAGGCCTCAGCCTGCCATGCACCTTCCCCTGCCCTTCCCCACCCCAGTCTGCATCCAGTGTCCTGTGCAGCACAGGGCCCTGCGGCTTCTGCTGGGGTCAGGCCCCTCGAGGCTGCAAAGGGGCCACCTGAGCTGCACCAACCTGGTCGCTTGGGTGAAGTGAGTTTGCTGCATCCTTTCCTATTGCCGGGTGCCCATGGCACATGCAGCCCCCCACCATCCCCAGCCCAGGCTGAGCGGGGGTGCAATTAGCTCATTGCTTTCAGGAGCTACCACTAACTCTGGGTGTCACAGTCCCCTTGGAGACACCCAGGCCCCGGCGCCACGGAGCACCTGCATCTCCATGAACCTAGGAGCTGGGTGGACCTCAGCCCTTTGGGGCCCGGTGCCCAGAACCCCGCAGCAGTGCCCAGGTTCACCGAAAGTTGTGCAGGCTGGGTGCTGAGTGCTTGAAAATCCAGCCCTGAACTCTCCCGGGGGAGGGGAGGGAATCTTGCCCCAAATTACTGTTCGCCAAGCGCCCCAACAAAGTTTTTCTCGCAGTGCCCAATATCGAGCGTCCCTTCCTGCGCTCCCATGTTCCAACACCGGGGGGAGCCAGCGCTCCTTGGATTGGTGAGCAGGACAGAGGAATGGGTGACTGACAACAAACCCACAGATGGGCCTGAACTACTCCCCCAGATCTAGCCGCCCTTCCCCAAAGAGACAGGGTCCCTCAATACAGTAGCCGCTGCAGGGTGGGTGGCACATGCCAGGAAGCAGCTTTGGATGTCGCAGAGTCATTGAATGGCCATGGACATCCCCTCCCACCACCACCTCTGCATCTGCAGCAGCCCCCCCCGGCTGCCTGAGCCCTGGGTGGAATTGCTCAAGGCATCTCTGCTCTGCTGGAGAAAAACCTTTGCTTTATAGTGGGGTGGAGCAAACCGCTGGATTCTGCAGCCGCACCATGGCCGGGTCTCACCCCTCTCACCCTCCCAGCCTGGATTCTTAAACATTTTTGTCCTGTGTTTGTACAGCACCTAGCACCTTAGGTCTAGGACTAAGGCTCCCAGGTGCTAAGACACAGTCAGTTTAAGGTAGGCTCAAGATTTAGGCTTTTCTCCAAGAGTGGGGGGGGGGATTTTTTACTGGCTCTCTTATTATGGAAGAGCCAGGCATGAAGTTTGGGGGGTGGGGGGTGCAAGCAGCAGGAGAGAATTTAGGCTGCACCATTCTTCAAAGGGGATGGGGGGGAAGAAGTTGAGGTTCCTCTGAGTACCCCCTCTGGAAGGGATTTGGCCCTGTGTTTCATGCCATTGCTTGGATGGATGGCTCAGATCTGCCCTGGTCTCCCAGCCAGGACCCCCCCATCCCTGATACACAGCCCTCTCCCACTGGTGGAGTTTGTTACAAGGCAATGGTGTTCCTCCATCGCTTTCCTCCGAGCTCCCCCAGCCGGCGTGGGGGGTCTGCAAGACTCGACTGAATCCTGATGGAGGATTAGCTCTGGGTAGCTCCCTGCAGCCTGTCTGTTGCCATCTGACACCCCCATGCCAGCTCCTCTCTCTCCGGCCAAGGACAGGGGGCTTGCCCCCGGACCAGTGCCTGCTGAGAACGCTGAGCTTTGAGCCAGGCACCTTGGGGGAAGTTCGGTCCCAGTCTCCCATGCAATGGTGCCACCCTCCATCTAGCTGCCTTTGGCCCTCAGAGACCAACCTCTGCTGGCAAATTTTAGCTACTGCCGGCTGGAACCTTTGCTTGGGTCCCCCCTGCTTCGCCGCATTCCCAGGCTTGGCTCAAGGCAGCACCCTCCTGGGGGCCAGCCTGCTGGTAGCTAGACTGGGAGCTCTCTGGGGGCAGGGGTTGTCTGTGTTTGTACAGCACCTAGCGCCACGAGGCCCTGGCCCGTCTCCCACCCTCACAGCTCAGGGGAGGGCCTGTCCCCCTTCCCAAGCCATATATCCACCCACGTGCCCATTCTCCCATTCAGGGAGCCAAGAGGCTGAACCCACTTCATAAGCACAGAAACGTGGGGGGGATCAGGCTGGATCAGGGCACCTGGCAGGGACACCTCCATGGGGGGGGGGTAGAGGTGATCCTGCTGGACTTCTGCTGGGAACGTCCATGGGCCATTGGCACCTGCAGGTGCTGAGGCAGGGGTGAGCATGGCTGCATATTGCCCTCTGTAGAGACAGCTCAGAGGAGAGAACCCCCGCCCCACTTCTCAGACAGCTCCCACTAGACACCCCCCCCACACACACCCCTAGCATCAAGCAGGACCCGACCCCCTTAGAGCCTCTCCACCCTCCTTTCCCAATTGTGCTGGGCTACAGACAAGGAGCCCCCCAGCCTCCCCATCGCCCCCAGGTCTCCTACAGCAGCACCCCGGGGTCTGAACCCTCCCCACCCCTGAGCCGGAGAGCGAAAATGCCCAGCCACTCCCTTGGGGGTGCGCCCCCTGGCCAGGGAACCCCACTATGGCAACCCCCGAGTGGAAGGACCCATCTTCTCCTGCCCCTCCAGGGGGAGGAAAGAGACTCAGGTCCGGGAGGGGGGGGGGGGGGAGAAAGCTGCAGCCTTTGCCCTTAGAAACCAGGGAGATGCCCCCCACCTCCTGGGGGTGCTGCTAAGTGGCACCAGGGAGCCCCCCGATCTGGGCTCCGCACCTCGGCGAGGGCTGCCCTGTGCCCTTACCCCGAAGCCCAGCTTGGGGAGGAGGGTCTCCAAGGATCCCCCCACCCCGATCTGGGCTCAGCCCCGAACCCCAGCCGCGGCCGCTCCCCCCAGCCCGCCCCGCACTCACCTGCCGGGGGCTCGGGCTCCGTGTGGTTGCGGCTGCCCTTCCTGCCCCCCACGGCCCGGCACACCCCCTTGCCGTGCAGCAGGGCATGCAGGGGGGTCCGCTCCCCGGCCCGGGGGATGCAGCGCAGTCCCCGGGCGCAGCTGGGCGAGTAGACCCCGCACGGCTCCCCCAGCGCCCGGGCGCAGCCCTTCTCCCCGCAGGCTTCCCGGGGCGCCTTGGCGCTGTCGGGGGGCGCCGCCGCTGCCCTCTCGGGGGCCCGGCAGCCGGCTCGGGGGGCGCAGGCCGGGGGGTCCCCGTCCTCGCAGCTGGGACACTGGCCCAGGGCGCCCCAGGAGCCCGGAACCAGCAGCAGCGCAGACACCAGCCAGCAGCCCGGGAGCATCTTGGCCGGCTGGGCAGGGGAGGAGCCGGACCGTGCTGCGCCCCGACTGCTCTGGGCTCCCTCCCCACGGCCTCAGCCCTTAAATACCCTGCCCAGCCCACAACCTGCCTCCAGCGCTGGCCCCGGAGCGCCAGGTGTCTGCAGCCCTGGCACCCCCGAGCGATGGGGGGGGGGGGCTGAGCGCTGCTCGGCTCCGCTCCCACCCCCGCTGCGCTCCGGCCCCCCTTTGGCCCCCCCAAAACTCTCTCCTCTTGCCCCCCTTCCAGGCTCCCCCCGGCTCCTCCCCCTGGCCACTCTCTGGTCTCACCCCCCCCCACCCCATGTTCATTTCCAAATTCAATTTCCCCCTTCTCTCCATCTCGGACATTCCTGGGAATCTGGGGGCGGCTGGAGGGGGGGTCGCCCGAGCCCCTCTGAGCTGCAGAGGCTGAGGGAGGAAATGAGACAGGCCAGGGGAGGTGGAAAGAAAACATGATCTCTCCCCCACCCCCCACCCAGGGTCCCAAGAGGGAGCTCCCGGCCTTACCCCCCTTCCCAAGGGGTCCTCAGTTCCAATCCTGATCCCCCCCCATCCCAAGAGGTAGTTCCCTCCTATCCTATCTGATTTAGTAGGGGTTGGTTCTGCTCTGAGCAGGGAGTTGGACTAGATACCTCCTGAGGTCCCTTCCAACTCTAATCTTCTATTATTCTAACCCTTCATTCTCAAGGGATCAGCTCCCATCTCCATCCCCGCCCCATTCCCAAGTGGGAGAGCCCATCTCCATCCCCCCATTTCCAAGGGATCAGATCCCATCTCCATCCCACCATTCTCAAGTGGAAGAGCTCATCTCCATCCTCCCCATTCCTAAGGGGTCAGCTGGCTCCCATCTCCACCCCCCCATTCCAAAGTGGGAGAGCCCATCTCCATCCCACCTAGGCCCATTCCCAAGTGGGGGAGCCCATCTCCATCCCGCCCCCCCCCCCAGTCCCAAAGGATCAGCTCGCATCTCCTTCCCCACATTCCCAAGTGGGAGAGCCCATCTCCACCCCTCCCCATTCCCAAGGGATCAGCTCCCATCTCCATCGCCCCCATTCCCACGTGGGAGCTCCCATCCCCCCCCCCCCCAGCAATTTTTCTTCCAGTGATTTGGGTCTAATTCTCTGAGCATCTTTTTTGAAAAACCAAACAACCTCCCCCCCTCCCCGCAACCAAACAGAAACCACTTTCATTTAACCCAACCCCAAAGAAGTGAAGACCAAACAATTTCCTGGTGCCCAATCTCTGATTTCCCCTCCTTTCCCTGGGGGCGCTGGGCTGAGATCATGGGTTCCCCCCCCCCTTCTTCCCTCAAAAGTACTTTTTTTTCAGGGTCTGAATGAATATTGTTGCCTTTGCATGGAGCCTAAATGCCTGGAATATTTCATGCTTCCAGCCCATCTCTGTTGTGTAATCCAATCGCCGAGCTATTTCCCTTCCCCTGTCTAATTCTTTCCTAAAACATAACACATCATTTTTACTGCTGGCCTTTGTGAGTCTTAAAACAATGTGCTTATTTGGCAGGCTAGGTCTACTGATTAGAGTGGGGCATGGGAGTCAGGCCTCCTGGGTTCTTGACTAGCGGTTAGAGCAGGGTCCTAGGGAGGGTCAGGTCTCTTGGATTTCTTGCTCTGGAAGGGGATGTGTTACAGTGGTGGCTGCAGAGGGCTGAGGGTCAGGACTCCCAGTTTGAGTTCTTGGCTCTGGGGGCAAGTGTTGTCTAGTGGTTAAAACAGGAGGAACTAGGAGTCAGGACTCCTGGGTTCCATTTTCAGCTCTGGAGAGTGTGGTTTAGAGGTTGTAGGAGGGGAATGGGAGTCAAGATATCAGAGTTTTGTTCCTGGCTCAGGGAGGAAGTGTAGTCTAGTGGCTAGAGCAGGGGACTGGGCATTAGGACTCCTGGGTTCTATGAAAAGCCCTGCCACTGACTGCGTGACGTTGGCCAAGTCACTTTCCTTGCCTGTGCCTCTGTTGCCATGTCTGGAGAGTGCAGATGATATTACTTTCCTATCTCTCTCGTGGGGCTTTATTAACGTCAGTAAAGATCTTTGGATGTTGTTAGTATTTCTTGGAAATTTTAACTGCTCACCTCCAGGGTTTCTGTTCTGGCTATTTCCCCCATTGCTTCCAGCGTTTTTCTTTCCTTGCCTCTCGTTTTCACTAATCAGCTTTTCTTACACGTTTTAAAAATAACAAAATTCAGTTTTCTGTTGGATTCTGCTCCTGCAAATCCTTATAGAGTCCAAGAACAGGGGGGTAAGAGGAGCAGACAGAAATCAGTGTTACACGGCTTTCCCACCCAGTGCTTTCCAGCCAAATCCCTTTACAACCGGCAACTGGTTAATCCTCAAAACCCTCCTGGGATGTAGGCAGGTCAGTATTGTTGGCCCTATTTTACAGATGGGGAAACTGAGGCACAGAGCCCTTAAAGGGACTCACCCAAGGTCACAAGTCTGGGATAGAGCAAGATGCCGAACTCGGCATCACCCTCAGCAAAGCACTGTGCCTTTAGCAAATGGTTGTCCCTGGAGCCTGGATGGATGGCAAGGTGCTTGAGAATATTGCATTCTTCATTTTCCTTTACATCAGTAGCAGTACACAAACACACACCCACACACCTGAAGATGCACTGGGCCTAGTGGATCGAGCACTGGGCTGGACCCCGGTTTTAGTCCCAGCTGCTGGGTGATCTTGGTGAGTCACTCGACCTGCTGGTGTCTCCGTTTATCCACTGGGAAAAGGGGGATCGTGACCCTCCTTTGGCTGAGAAGAGTGAAGTGTTGTCATTAAGTAGCTCCACTTGCAGGGACTCCAGTCTCCCAAAGGGCCGAGGAAAGAGGTGCAGTTAATTAACTGTCCAAGTAGCTGTTGAACTTGAATTTGTACCAATCATATCCCAGGGGCAGGACCTCTCCCTGGTAAGAAGCGACTGTTGCAGATGCTTGCCACTGGATGGCGCCCCTTAACCCTTCGCTTTCGGAGGACTAACTGGGTGCAGGGCAGCGGAGCCACCTTTGAAATGCAACCCAGAGCTGCAAGCAAAGTGGTGCTAGCGATGGACCGGCCTCTCTGCTTTCTCCGGCCTGGAGCTGTGGGGACAGAGGGGAGAACCCCCGCTCAGGGCGGGGGGCTCTGATATTGTTCCAGGCCATCCAAGAGGTGATGATTTCTGAGCAGGACTCCCAAGTGCAGCTCCGTCCTCTGGAACACAATCAAGCAGCCCTGGGAGGTAGCCACAGTCCATTTCCCATAAACAAGGCGTTCTTTGGCCCTGAGCGGAACATGCCTCTTGCTTTTCCTGAGATCCACCCCTCACCCTCTTTGCATTTCCCCAATTTCCACCCAGCATGCCCCTGCGTGCTGCCCCAGGGCAGGGTTTTAACCCCTAGGGCCTGATTTCTGTTCACGTTTGTCCATTATGTTCCAACAGGAAAAAAGGTGGATTTGTAGCCGGGAGTGAAATCAGTCATAGGAACAGCTTCCCAAGGGATGTGGAGCTCCGTCCTTTGGAATCTATGAACCAAGCCTGGATACAGAGTAGCAGCCGTGTTAGTCTGTATCCGCAAAAAGAAGAACAGGAGTACTTGTGGCACCTTAGAGACTAACAAATTTATTAGAGCATAAGCTTTCGTGGACTACAGCCCACTTCTTCGGATGCATCCACGAAAGCTTATGCTCTAATAAATTTGTTAGTCTCTAAGGTGCCACAAGTACTCCTGTTCTTCTTTTTGCGGATACAGACTAACACAGCTGTTACTCTGAAAGGTATTGAGGTGCCTGACTCCCACGGGTAATCAATACCTTTGAGGATCTGAGCCTAAGTGACTTGCCAAAGGACACACGGAGAATCTGTAGCAGAGCAGAGGATTTGTAGGCTAGCACCTTAATCGGAGGCAGATTACGATTTTGTGTGGCCCTGGGCCAGAGCAAGTGGGGGCCCCTCCCCACCCCTTCCACTTGCAGTGCCCCTCACTTGCCCCGCTCAGCCCAGCACTCCTGCCAGGGAGCAGGGTTGGGGTGTGGGGTGCCCATTTTTTCCAGAGCCCCCGGGAATGGGCCCCATTGGCCCAGTGGCTAATCTGCCACTGGCCTTAACTACTAGACCATCCCAGCCCCCTTTGGCAAGCCACAATGGTGTAGAATATGCTTCGGATGGTCTAGACGAGATTATGCCAATGGTTCCTTTTGGCCTTGATGTCTCTGTGAAATCCAAATGGACTCTACTGAGTTCAATGGAGAGGCCTCGGGTTTCCACCACGTGAGACGAGAACCAGCTCTTCACAAGAGCTCAGCCCTTCCCCCCCGCCCCTGCAGCTCCTCTCTGGGCACCTGAACAGGAAGGCAGATTTTCAAACCAGGCCATTTAGTCTAGGGAGGCTGGGGAGGGGCGGGGGGAGAGAATCTGATCTCTTTTGACAACCTGGCTTCAGTAGTGCCAGGTGCTTGGGAAAATCTGACTCTAAGAATGCAGTTTGCAGGAGTCTGGTGATCTCAGCTATGCCCAGTGGGCCCGGACAGCGTTCCCCTGCTGGTACCTGTGCACAGTTGGTTGTAAAGTGTTCCCTGACCAGAATTCACCCCTCACTCTGTGGCAGCATTTTAAACCCGCTCTGCACAGGTGTAACTGACTAACGCAAGGTGCCAAGCAGGGGAGAATCCAGGGGTTAGGGGAACCGGCGCCAGAACCCTCAGGCTCTGTTCTTGGCTGTGTGGTTGAGGGGTTAGAACAACAAAGTGGGAGCTGGGACTCCTGGGTTTTGCCAGCTCTTCCACAGGATTCAGGAAGTCATTCAGCAAGTCATTTCGCCTCCACTCACTGGGTGGATGTGCACCACTGCCCCCTGCTGGATGGGAATCAGAGCTAGTCCACTGTGTGTCATAGGCCCTCTGCTGCCGATGGAGATTCTCCTTTAACTCCAAGGGCTGGGCTGTTGGAGCAGGTGCATCCGAGTTCTGTCCCTGTTAATGCTGGGAAGCTCTGGATGCCTCCTGTGTGTGAGGCAGCGACAACCACAGAGTCCTAGACGGGGGGCAATCATTTAGTAACGGGGGATGCAACCCACAGAAAAACAGCTATTTCCCTAGCCGGGGAGCAGGGAATTGGCATTTCCCTTGCTAGCCCGATCTCCCCCATGCTGCCTAGCAATGAAGAAGTCCTGGCTCAGAGCAGCGCTGTGGGGGTGTGTGTGTATCAGAGGCCCTGGTTTTGCATCATCCTCCCCAGTAGCTATTGCAGGCCACCAGGTGACCCGCCTGCTCTTGCCAATGCAGAAGGTTTTTTGCTCGGCTGCCCCGGCTGCTCCTCAGCCCAGAGGACTCACCGCAGTGCTCTGAAGGACACGAGGCCGCTCCAGCAATCTGGACGCCGTCCCCTTCATCCTGCGGCAGAGCCAGTGACTGGACGGGCACAGCTCGCTGGAGGGCTAGGCTGGACGTCAGCCAAGCAATGCTTGAGCTAATGGGGGAAGGGAACATGCGCGGAGCCAAGAACCACGGATCGGAGGAGAGAGGGACCTCAGGCCCAGCCCCAAGGGGGAGGGGGGGGAGTTACTCCAGGAAGGAATTTGGCCCGTGGTGTAAAAACAGAAGAAGGTGGAGTTCAAATGCAGGCGTGTACAGGATGACGAATAGAGGCAGCTCCCTCCCAGGATGGGGCAGAGGGAGCTCTGCTATGGGGAGGGGGATGACCAAGATGACCCCTCCCAGCATGAGGCAGGGGGGATTTGGGGTTAGAGGGACAGAGATGGCCCTGTTCAGGGTGGGATGGGGAGCTGTGGGCATGAGAGGGGCAGAGACCACCCCTCAGAAGGCAGGGTGAGAGGGTTCTGGGGCTGAGAGGGGCAGAGATAGCCCCTTCCGGGGCGGGGCAGGGGAGCTCTGGAGGTGCAAGGGGAAGAGTTGGCCCCTCCTGGGTAAAATGCTCAAGTCCTTTTTAGGCTGGTTCAGGCTCATGTAAAGTCTGGCCACTCTAAAGCCCTCTGAATTGGGCACCAAGGGGGCAAAGCAGGAGAGAGCGGGGCCTGAACCTGCTAGTTCTCCTGAGTCCTGGCTCGGCTGGGGGAGGAGGGCAGGGAGAAGGAAGCGGATTGGTCACAGAGCCCATAGCCTGCTAGCAATGCATGAAGCTGCCAGGAGCCCAGGTGGGGTTACCTTGGGCACATTCCCCAGGCTCACAAAACGGATCATAAGCGATGGGGCGGGGAAGCAAGGGAAATGTCCTGCTTGCTTAGAAACCTGGAAGGTGTCTGAGCTGCAAGAGGCCAGGAGCTCTGAGCTGCCACACAAGAAGCAGGAAGGAGCATCCCAGAGATACCCGCAGTGCAGAGAGGTGAGCTACCCACCAGCAGGGGCCATAGCGATTTCAATGCAGGAGCTCAGCTCAGGGCCTGAAGTCTCACAAGTACAGCCCGGGCAGTGGTAGGCTTTTCACCTGCCTGCCAAGCTGCTAACAACCTGCAGTTCCTTCTAGGGCCCTCCTCACTGTATGAGTTGAGCCCTCCCCCACTCACTGATGGAGTTCACTCTCACAGCTCTCAGGCATTAGTCCCATTTTACAGATGGGGAACTAGGACACAAAGTGGATTAAGGGACTTGCCCAAGGTTAGCCGGGGGAGTTTGTGACTAACTGGGACTAGAACCTAGGTTTTCTGAGTTCCAGGCCAGGGCTCTACCCACTAGCCCACCCTTCCAACACCAGAACCAAAGATTGAGCGGAAGAATAATGTATGAATATCACCGCTTGCAATTTTGTGTATCTCCTTCTCATGCAAACTAATAGTAACAAGGGCTTGGAAAATGTATGATGTTGATGAGCTAGAGGCTAGGGGTTCTCAAATTGGGGGTCACGAGGTTATTACATGGGGGGGTCATGAGCTGTCAGCCTCCACCCCAAACTCCGCTTTGCCTCCAGCATTTATAATGGTGTTAAATATATTAAAAAGTGTTTTTAATTTATAAGGGGGGTCTCACTCAGAGGCTTGCTATGTGAAACAGGTCACCAGTAAAAAAGTTTGAGAGCCATTGGGCTAGACAAACCAGACTAGCCAGAGGTTAATATGTGAGACTGGGTGGGTGGATGGGCCCACAAGTGAAGTCCAGGGGCAACTGGTGAGAACGGGGAGGGGGCTGGGACTCCGACTGCCGGGTTGACAGGTGGCGCCTCCTCCCCCCGTATCAACCAGCACCTAAACAGTATGACAGGCCTAGGCCCTGAGGAGGGGGGCTATTTTCCATGACATGATTAACAGTGTCCTGGAGGACCCCTTCCCTTACACAGCCTTCCTAGTCACCCACCATTCTAGGGCTATGGGGGTACCCCCCCTTTATAAGGCTCAGTGGGTCCCTCTCACTTACAATGCCCCAGGGATCCCCCATTATAAAACCCTGGGGTATCATCCCCTTATAAGACTTGGGTGGTTACTCTTGCACAGGCCTTAGGTGGCACCTCCTCCATTCTAGTACCCTGAGGAGGGTCTTTAAAGGGCCCCAAACTGGAACCTTTCATAGCCCCCTGTGGAAGTCCCCATTAAGGGGCTCTAGGTGGCACCCCCATTCTAGTCCCCAGGAGTGCCCTGGGCTCCCCAATTATAGGGCCCCCCCATCTAGCACCCACAGGTTCCCCCAGTCTAGGGACCCCAAGTCTAACGCCCAGGGGTCCCCCATTAAAGGGCTCTAGTTGCCCACCCCCATTTTAGCATCCAGGGATCCCCCAGTCTGTAGCCCCCCCCAAGTTCAGTGCCCAGGGGGCCTCCATTCCCCAGTCCAGGGGTCAGGCTCCCCCAGTCTATGGCCCCCCAAGTCCAGTGCCCAGGGGTCCTCCATTCCGCAGTCCAGGGGTCAGGCTCCCCCAGTCTATGGCCCCCCAAGTCCAGTGCCCAGGGGTCCCCCATTCCCCAGTCCAGGGGTCAGGCTCCCCCAGTCTATGGCCCCCCAAGTCCAGTGCCCAGGGGTCCCCCATTCCCCAGTCCAGGGGTCAGGCTCCCCCAGTCTGTAGCCCCCCAAGTCCAGTGCCCAGGGGTCCCCCATTCCCCAGTCCAGGGGTCAGGCTCCCCCAGTCTGTAGCCCCCCAAGTCCAGTGCCCAGGGGTCCCCCATTCCCCAGTCCAGGGGTCAGGCTCCCCCAGTCTGTAGCCCCCCAAGTCCAGTGCCCAGGGGTCCCCCATTCCCCAGTCCAGGGGTCAGGTTCCCCCAGCCTAGGGTCCAAGGCGCCTCTCCCCCTGCCCCTGCCTCTGCCTGCCTGCCTGCAACCCCAGGACTGCGTTTAGCCCCACCCCGTTTTTTACGTCATAATCGCGCGCCCCGAGCGCGGGGCGTCATCACCAGCAGCGCATCCTCCAGAGCCGCCAGCATCACATGACCAGCCCCAGGCCGGGCCTCCCGCTCAGCCCCCGCCCCGCGCTCGCCCGTCCCAGCCTCCGATTGGCCCGTAGCACTGCCCGTCAAAGCGGAGCGCTCGGTGATTGGCCGGACCGGCTATCGGGGGGGCGGGAGGGGAGAGCCGGCTAGGTGTGTGTGGGGGGGCACCCGGATGTGACCTGAGGCGGGCGGTGGCGGCAGAGCCGGAGCCGGTCGGGAGAGACGAGTGGGGAGGGGTCCATGGAGGGAGAGGACGGGCCTGGCTGGGTAAGGGGGTACCCGGGGGCATGAGGACAGGGGCAGGAGGTACCCGGGAAGGGGGGTGCCCAGGGCGGGGGGGGGAGGAGGAGAAGGACGGGGGAAGGGTGCCCTGGTGGGTTGTGGGGGAGGGGACACCTGAGAAGGGGGGATCCTGGGGGGTGGGGATCCTCGGGGGTCGGGATCCTCGGGGCAGGTGGGGTGGAGGGCGAGGGGAAGGGGAAGGGATGCTCTAAGCCCAGGGTGGGTTGTGGGAGGGATACCTGGGGTGAGAGAAGGGGGAGATGCCCAGGGCAGGTGGGATGCAGGAGGATAGGGGAAGGGGGATGCCCTGGGCCTAGGGTAGCTGAGGGGGAGGAGATACCCAGGGTGGGTGAAGGGAGAGACTGCCCAGTTGTGGGGAGGAAGTAGGTGTCCAGGGTGGGTAAGTGAAAGGGGGGAAGAGTGCCCTGGGGTCTGGGTAAGTTAAAGGGAGGGGGTGCCCAGTGGGATGTAAGGGGACGCCTGCGGTGGTTTAGGCAGGGAAGGGGAGAGGAATTGCCTAGGTACGAAGGGTGTTCCAGAGAGGGGAGGGAGGATGCCTATGTTCTCCTGGCTGAGGGGAGGTGAGTGTGGCAGGTGCTTCATGAGCTGGTGCCCTGGTATAGCTGAGTGCCCTGTTGTGGAAGGTGAGTGGGCAGGTGGCAGTGGGTGCCTCGTTGTAGGAGGGAAATGGATCAGGTGCTGGTGGTAGCCATGGATGCTCTACTTGGGTATCTGCCTGGGTCCCCTAGGCAGTGCGTGTGTGTGGTGGCAGGTAGGGGCCCAGAGATCATGGGAGGAGAGGTGGTTGGGCACTGAGAGAGTGTGGGGACCTGTCCTAGGACTAGGCAAGTGCTGAGGGAATGGGGGCTTTGCTTTGTCGGGGGTGCTTCTCATGATGGCTTTTTGGCATCAGGAGTCCCTTGGTTATCGCTGTATGTCTGCATTTTCTTCACTGCTGCTCATGCTCTCATGGGCCCTGTCACTCCCAAGCATCTGGAAGAGGCCAGATCCCCCATAAAATAGGTTAGTAACCTATTTTATCTGTCCTCGATTCTAAAACGCCTGTCCCTGTAGCATTGGCCGTTAGAGCTAGTATACTGACATTATTAATAATTCTGCATATAGCACCAGGAGCCTGCTGGGTGCTTTCCAGACCAGAGCAAAGTCTGTGGTTTGGGTGGGAACAGCTTAGGTTTGAAGGCCAACTTTCCCAAAGGGGATCAGTGATTTGGGGGACCTTAATTTGTTTGGGTTGCCTGCATCTTGGTCCTGATTTTCAGAGATGTTGAACAGCCCCAAATCCTGGTGACTTTGATTGCAGATGTGAACGCTGAAAATCCCTAAAAATCAGGACTGAGGTGCTGTGCTCCAGTTGAGACTCCTGAAACCACTGGCATCATTTGAAAACATTAGCCTGAATGACTGTGAAAGGCCCTTTTTTCAGTTGTGCTGTGCTCATTAAAGGTGTAGGTATTGCTTGATCAAACCTGAGGTGAACGGAGCAGATGGGGTCTGTAAAGTCAGACACCACTAATCTGACACCACCTGTGCCCCATTTGGCTTTCTTCTGACTTCAGGAAAAGACAAGGTGCTTTACCCTACTGCCGAGTCTTGTACTTTGTGCATGGAGGCTATTTCCTTCGCTGCCTCTCTTCCAGGCTACTCCGCAGTGAAAAAAACTCCAGTAACTACTGCTGCTAGTGATTTTTCCCAACAGGCAAAATGAAACTGATGTGAGGCTGATCAGTTTTGTGGCTTCTTGGGGAGGATCTGAGCAGCAGCAGAAGCACCGGGGCTGTGTCTGTCTGCAAACTGAGGCCTGGTCTACACCAGCATAGCTAATGTCGTTTGGGAAGGTGGTGCCGATAGAACTTCTCCGTCTGGTGGTGCATACTGCTGTGCTGATGCACGTGCGCCAGCATAGGCTCTGTAGTGTAGACATAGCCTTAGGCAGCATTGTGCTGCACAGGGCTCCGGTCACGTTTGAATGGTTGTCTGCCCAACGGTGAGAGCTAGAAATGGAACTTCCTTTTTAAAAAAACAGGAAGCTTGGATCTCTGTAGAAATAAATGGCCTAGTCACCCTTCAGCTCTGCTCCTTCTAGCCTCTGGAAGCTCCCTGCTCATCCTGGGAGTGTGGGTTTTCCAGCCTTGCTTTTGGGTTGCATTAATGCCAGTGGCCTTGAATAAATACCAGGCTTGTCTTACTGGTGCTCTGATCGCACTAATTTTGCTGTCTCGAGTGAATGAACTCCGGTTTCACCAACACACAGGTCACATCCTTTGCTAAAACTCTTAAAGGGATTTATGGTGGGTCCAAGACCCTGTGAGCTTCTATTGTGTTTAGGGATTGATCAGAAACCCCACCCCCTTTTGGGGAGGCTGGGCAGGTTCACCCTAATGGTCTCTGCTTCTGAGCTGGGGTTGCAGCTCTTCCAGCTGTCTTGGAAGTTCTCCCTGCCCTACCTGTCATCTCGGTCACTATCGAGATGTTGACTCCCTCCTCCGACCAGTCCAGGATGCCAGCCTCTGTCGTCCTCTTGTTGCATTTTCAAACAAGTGCCTTCATGCTTTGTCCCATCCTGCCTTTCATGTTTGGGAGGCGCTCCCTGTAAACATCTACAACGCTACCTCGTTGTCCTCCTCCAAGATTCTCCTTAAAGCTCTGCTTTGCTGTGGGGCCTACACAAAACACTGCCCGTTGTCTAGACCAACATTGTTTCCATGGGCTCTCCCATCTGTCTGTATCCATCTGTTGGTAAGCTCTTTGGGGCAAGTGATTGTCATTTGTGTGGCACCTAGCGCAGTGGGCTCTTGGTCCATGACTGGGCCTCCTAAGTGCTACAGAATGCAAATAAGCCAAATCCCAGACACTCAACGTGTGACTTCCAGCACAGGGGTTAGCTTTGGGAATGGGTGGTGGCGAGGGGCTGTCTTTGGAGCCGGGGGGGTCAGAAAGGTCTCAGTGTTGTGTGAGGGATGGTGGGGCTAAGAGATCTGGAAACAGCTGCAGGGTGGATCAGTCCAGCTGGGTTTGATTGCATGGGTTAGAGGAGGCAAGGTTTCTTTGAGGGCTTGGGGAGGAATAACTGTGTGTGGACACAATGTGGCCTGGGGGGTGAGGCCAGCATTCTGTTGTAACCAAGTACTGCTTTCTCTCTTCTCCTCCTCTGTACCCTCTCTGAGCTTTGAAGAGTGCGTCTGTTTCCAGTTCCTGGTGTCTCTGTACAGCTTTCCCCTGGCACCAGAGAGTGGTGTTAGCATCCAGAGGGTCAAATGAAAACTATCTTGCCGCTGGCATGTAGTCTTGGCCGTTATCTCTTTGTAGGTTTCTGGCTTAGTGGAGAGTAATAGAGGAAGTGTTTTCTTGTGGTGAGAGCTAGGACTGGGAGTCAAGACTCCTGGGTTCTACCCATTGGCTGGGAGTGGGAGCTTAGAGGTTGAAGCAGGGGCTGGGAGTCAGAACTCCTGGATTTTCTCCCCTTTTCTGCTGCTGACTTGTGTATCCTTGGGCAAGTCACTGCCTCGATCTGTGCCTCAGTTTGCCCCTTTAGAACAGGGCTAATACTTAACATGAGTGGTGCAAGCCTTTCTGACTGGTTCATCAGGTGCATTATGCATGCTCTAGCATTCGATCCTAGCCTGAGGTAGGAGAACAGCAGCGCCTGTCTGACTCCCAATCCCTCAGCGTAATGTAACGGTTCACACCGTGTGGGATGTAGGAGGGCCAGTGTAGGAAGTACGTGCTGTTGCTGTCTTTCAGTGATTCGAAGAGCCAGGCTTCCAAGGCCCGAGTCTCCTCTGATGTCTGGCTAATGCCTTGTGGCTGTCTTGGCATTTCAGGAGCAGAGATGATATCTTGGCTGGGGGACTCCAGGGTCTCATGCCACCTGCTGTATGTGCTTGGTAGCTAACTTCTTACCCCCTTCCTTTCAATAGGTTGACTCTCACAGCCATAATGGATGACTTGAACCTGCACTACCGGTTCCTGAACTGGAGGAGGAGGATCCGGGAGATCCGGGAGGTGCGGGCTGTCCGCTATCAGGAGAGATTCAAACACATTCTCGTCGACGGGGACACACTGAGGTGACTGGCAGGACTGGCAAACTGGAAGTGGGTGGAGAGCAAGGAGCAGCCTTCTCGCCTGGCACGGGGAAGGGGTCCATTGTGGCTGGGTACCGTCTCCCTCTGCCTCTGCAGCTAGGCAATGAAGCAATAAAGTGAAATTGATGAGGTCTCTGAAGGCCTTGCTTGAGAGCTCCAGTCTGATCCTTTCTCTGCACTGGGTGTTGCACCCAAAGGTGTCAGATGGATGCTTTAACTTGAACATCTTCACTGAACAATGATGCATCCTGGGGTTATGCCAGTGGGTTGAGACTCACAAAGATTAGAGCTAGAATTGGCTCATTGTATCCATCCCCTCCTCCATCCAATGATGCTGGTTAGGACGAGGTTGTGACGTACAGTATATTCTCCTGGGCTTTGTCCTGACTAATTAATGTCCCAAGCAACAAGGCTTCCCTAGAGGAGATAGATTCTTTTCCTGGCATCTACCTTAGGCCTCAGTTTCCCCATCTGTACATTGGGATGAGGGGAAGGATACTGACCCACCTCACCATAAGGCATAAGTGTGTGTAACGTGCTTTGAAATGCTCTAGAACTGCAGAATGTTAGTTGCAGATGTGGTGTTTCCAAGGCCTGGATGGCGGCTGATTGGTCTGAGTTGCAAATCCCATAAGTGAGGGGAGTGGGGAACGAAGGACTTCTGCTGCTTAGGGCCAGCCGCCTTGTGGAATGCCCTAGGACTGCAGCCAGGAAGCAGAGCTGTCCAATCTGCTTTCTGAGCCCTTGGGCCTAAATGTTCCAGAGTGACTTGTGATTTTTGGGGGCCTAACTTGAGACACCTCCAAGGGGCCTGATTTCCAGAGTGCAGGTGCTCAGGTCTGTCTGAGAATTGGCCCCCTCCAAGGCATCTCAAATGGGGCACCCAAAATTGCCAGTTGCTTCTGAAACTCCAGGCCTTAGTCTCCTGCCCCGGGGGCACTTGGCGATGAATTGGGTAATGACTGTTCCATTCGCTAGCTCAGCTGGCAGGTGAGCATGACCCAGACCCTGCCATCCCGTATCATTTAAAGTGCCCAGATCACGATGTTTGAGTAACCCGGCCTCTTATTTCTTGTCTGTAGTTACCATGGGAACTCTGGGGAGGTTGGCTGTTACGTTGCCCCCCGCCCACTGACCAAAGACAACAACTACTTTGAGGTAATCTCGCCTGCTGGGGCTGGGTGAACTCCCTGGGTCGGAGCTGATCTAAAGATCCTTCCGTGTGCTTGTTGTTCTCTCCTGGTGACTCCATCTTTTGTCCTCTCTTGCTAGCCCAGCGTGCTGGGTCTCAGAGCTCTGCTGTCTTCGCCATATGTTCAGACAGGGATTTCTGTACTGAGATTCTTGGATGCTAAGACTGGAAGGGGCCTCCTGCGTAACACCAGCCAGAGAATTTCCCCCAGTTACCCCTGTAATGAGCCCAGTAACTGACTCAAGCTGCCCTTCCAGAGAGCCATCCAGTCTGGATCTGAGTCCTTAAGAGATGGAATCCACCACTTCCACTGGTGATTTATGCTAGTGGTTAATGACCCTCACTGTTACAAATTGGTGTCCTGTGTCTGGTCGGACTGTGTCTGGCTTTAACTTCCAGCCATGGGTTCTTGCTCTGCCTTTCTCTGCTAGATGATGGAGCCCTTTAGTACCGGTGTTTTCTTCCCATGAAGGTACTTGGAGACCATGATCAAATCACCTCTCGTTCTTCTCTTTGATAGGCCAAACAGCTCAAGCTCCGTTCTCGGAGATGGAGCCTGGCCTATGCTGTTGGTTTTTTCTCCGTTCTCCCTCACTTGAGTCTAAACTCTCTCGCCACCCCTGTTCTGGGAGGTGCAGCCAACTTGTCATTGTGCAGCGTGGCGGTGCCCTAGCTGATCACCCAAACCACTGTGTTGATGTGAGCAGGTGCCAGTGAGGAAGTGCTGCTGTTGGACTGGAAAAGGATTGTTCTCGTAACTGCTTGCAGGTGTCAATTGTGGACAGTGGTGTGCGGGGGACCATCGCCGTGGGCCTTGTGCCGCAGTATTACAGCCTGGACCATCAGCCGGGGTGGCTGCCTGATTCCGTGGCCTACCATGCTGACGACGGCAAGTGAGTTGGGTGCCACCCCTGGGCAGATTAGCGGAGCGTTGAGGCGTGGCTGGGGAGCACATTGGCGCATGCGTCTCCTGTGGCATTTCCTGAGCTGCTGATTCAAAAGGGCTGGGAGGAGTGGGGGGGGGGGCACAGATTGCTTTGGCTGAGGGGGCTTTAGGTGCTGGACGCTGTCAGTGGGGCTGTGACTCTTGTGTGGGGTGAATGGGGGGTTGGGTGGATGCAGGAATTAATTTGATCAGCAGTAAAAGCCCTGACCTGACAATCCTCATAAGAACAAAAGAACGGCCGGACTGGGTCAGACCAATGGCCCAGCTAGCCCCGTGTCCTGCCTTCCCACAGTGGGTGGTGCCAGCTGCTTCAAAGGGAATGAACAGAACAGGGCAGTTCATTGAGTGATCCATCCCCCGTTGTCCAATACCAACTTCTGGCAGTCAGAGGTTTAGTGGGGAAACGACACATAGCTCGTTCGACATGTAGACGTCCCACCTTATGTTGGAGCTGCGTGTTCCTTATATCTGGTCCAAAGGACTGTGTGAACCTGGAAAATGTGCCAAGCTGCTACTGCTGTGGTGTGTCTGGTGCTGTCAGCCCTAGTTTCTTAAGCAGGCATCAGGACCCTGCTGAGCGCTCCACTGAGCTGCGCCATCTGCTTCCCTTCCGAGGCAGCACCACATCTGTGGTGAGGTCTGTACCCTCTGTGCTCATCCCCTCATGTCCAGAGAGGAAGGACGGCCAGGGCTTAGGGCGCCAGGCTGGCACTTGGGAGACCTGGGCTCAAGCCTCTCAGACTTCCGGGGTGATCTTGGGCAAGTCATGTCGCCACACTGGGCCTTGGTTCCCCATCAGTACGTGGGGATGAGAGCCCAGCCCTGCCTCACACGTACCATACGTTAAAGATTGTGGAGTGCTCAGAGCCCTACTGATAAGTACCTAAGATGGATAGACAGCCAAGCTGAATTAGCTAGATACCAAGCTGTCCGGTGTCCAGGTGGCTTCTTGCAACTGCATTGAGGTTAGCTGAGTGCTATCTGGGATCACCTGGACACTTACTATGCGAATGGGAGGGTTACTCCATCGACGATGCCCTGACAGTGCTGTATGTCGCTGCGGAGGCCCAGGGGCCTATAGTCGCGAAGTGTTCCTCCCTCCCCTGAGTGTTCATTTTGCCCTTTGTGCTGAGCTGGGGTGTGAGCGAGTCTCTCGTTGGGGCGTCTACGATGCTTTCCGAGGTCATTCCTTGCTCTTCGCACCCGCAGGCTCTACAATGGCAGAGCGAAGGGCCGGCAGTTTGGGACGAAGTGCAGCTCAGGGGATCGGATCGGCTGCGGGATTGAGCCGGTTTCTTTTGAGGTCCAGACGGCCCAGATATTCTTCACCAAGAACGGAAAGAGGGTGAGAGCCGCTCGGTAGAAATGGTTGTGGATCTGGCTGGGTTTCTTACTGCTTATGGGGGGAGGGATCTGTCAAAAACCAAGTTGCCGGTGGAACTCTCCCATCTGCAGAGATGGGCAGAATGTGTGAGCTGCTCTTCCTGGGGCTAAATCCTCTAGATTAGCAGCAGAGCAGGCTTCCTCCAGTGACGTGACTCAGCTGTGACCCGCAGAGACCCCCTAACCCCATAGGTTCAGCTCCCGTGGCTAACTCTGCTACTGCTGGCAGGATCGGCTGAGATACCACGGCCCTGTCCTGCTGTGAGCAGGTGACACCAGAGGTACTGGAGGCTCATGGAGGGTCTTGCTGGCTGTATCCCGCAGGTTGGCTCCACCATAATGCCGCTGTCCCCGGACGGGCTCTTCCCTGCCGTGGGGATGCACTCGCTGGGAGAAGAGGTTCGGCTCCACCTTCACGCTGAGCTGGGCAACGAGGAGGATGACAGTATCATGATGGTGGACAGCTATGAGGACGAGTGGGGCCGGCTTCACGACGTGAAGGTCTGCGGCACGGTGAGTGAGCTGATTGGCTCCCTGCAGGGGCGACCCGGGGCAACGTCGGCCCTCAGCTTGGGCGCAGGCTTTGAACCTGGTCCTTCCTTAGAGCTAAGATAACCCAGTTCCTGCCATTCCCCCTGCCCGGGGTCTCCTGCCCCTCTGGATTCCAAAGAGAGCTTCTTAACCCTGTGCCGCAGGTACTGCGGGCCGGGATCTACAGAGCACGTGCTGTGCAGGGTGTTGGCTGTAGGCCCAGCTGGCAAGTGATCAGGGTCCCCTTGAGAGATTGGCCTCTCTCTACAGCAGGTGTTGGGCTCTGCGCTGGGGGGGAGAAGTGATCTGAGCTTGGGGGGTTGGCTTTGTGCTTGCGTTAGTTTGAGTTCTTACCGGGGTTACCAGGGGCTGTGATGTCAAACAGGGAAATTCCTCTGAATCCAAGAGGCCGGACTAAGGGTCTCTGGCAGGCAGGGCACAGGTTGGAGCTAGGAATAAGGTTTTAAAGATTCTCCTTCTCTGCCTTGTAAGCTACAGTGGCTGCTGCTGGTTGTACCGCGATAGCCTCTAGGCGCCCCAATGTCCAGCGCTGGACAAACCCAGAGCAGATCTGCCCTGAGCTGCTGACAAGCTAAGTCTAAAACGAGAGACAACAAACGGATACAATAATAGGGGAGCCTAAGGAACCAAAGAGACCAAACGTCTTTTCTCCCCAGCTGCTACTCAGAGAGGTAGCATGGCCCTGCACGAGGAGTCTGGAACCCTTGGTTCTCTTTCCAGTACCTCAGTTTCCCCTTGTGTGAAACAGGGCCAGTGATGCTGATCTGCCTGCATACAGTGCTTTGTGATCTGTGTGTGGGGGGAAGTGCTGGCTAATTGCTAGATAGAATTAGCATTACCCAAGAATGTGCAGGCTTGTGCGATCTTTTCCTCCAAAGCGAGATTGCTGGCGCTGTTAATTTCACAAACGCACAGATGCTTATTTATTTTTAGCCAAGCTCCAGGTGGGGGCAGTGCTGGGGATTTCCCCCTACTCCCTGGAAATTCATCAAAGAAGTGGAATTGTTCCAAGCAGCTCCTTTGAAAACCTTGCTTGGCTTTGCTTTTCGGGCACCCCTGGCAGCGATGCATGATCTCATAGGTGCCTTGGAAGTGATCACCACCCAGTTAGAGGGTAGAGCCTTGAAGTCTTTGCCAAGGTCTCTCAGTGCCTCCTTTCTGCTCGGCACTGGGAAGCAGCAGGATCTGAAAATTTGAGACTAGCTGTGTATGATCTGTGCTTAGCTTGGGAGTCCAGAAGTCACTGGTTTGGGCTCTGCTGCGTTACAGGCCAGACACTCGCGCCGTCTCACTCGGCCTAGGGATGAAAGCCTTGAGGTCTCTCAGGACTCATGCCTGCCGTTCTGCCTCACAGATTTGGGGCATCTTTATTAACTATCTATAACTGGGAGCTGCTTTATACCAAGATCAATTCTGAAGATGCGCCCTAGTCCTGAAAGCATTTATACCGATGCACCAAGTGCTTCTAGCCCTGGCTGGCTGTGAGCTACAGGGCTTTGCAATCGCTCCAACACCACGCTTCAGCCCTCTTTGCAAAGCACGGTGAGATCTGTGGATAAGTGTTATTAGCCCCTTTTTTACAGATGGGGAAATTGACCAGTTGCGATCTCTAGGGCAGTATAAAATCTGGGAGTCCTGACTTCCAATCCCTGCCTTTACCTACAGGGCTCTGCGCCCTCCCAGAGCTGGGGATAGAACCCAGGAGTCCTCACTCCCTTTCCTCTGCTCTCACCCATGGGCGGCCCCGCCCTTAGAGTGATCCCGCCAGGTGCAAAGCCTCGCTCTGTCATGAAGAGGGCTGCAAAGCTAACGAGCCAGTCGGCTCTGTTTCAGTGTGAGCCTGTGGAAGGGTATGAACGCGTGCGTGGGATGCCCGTCTGTCATCGGGGCTGCTCTAATACAATGAGCTTGGCAATGGCGGCCTTCTCCCTGCAGCGCCACCCAGTAAAATCCCCACTGTAGGGCGCTCCTGAGAGCGACGCTGCAGGTGGAGTCCCACAGGCTGGTTCGCTTGCTGCTGAAGCTAGCCGAGTGATCCAGGACCATGCGTCTCCATCCTTGCTGGGGATGCTGGTCTGGAGTGAGGGTGATGGCCCAGGTCTCTGTTTCTGTTTCCCAGCTGCCATGGTTACCTGGAGCGTGGTCCCTGTAATTATCGGGTGGGTTTTACCCTGGCTGGGGGAGGGTGAGGAGCAAGTCCCTCATTGGCTGGGGGCAAATCTCCGGCTGCCACGTGACGATCTCGCCACATGGCTGGGTTGTCACGTAGCTTCCGGGCCTTGGTTCCACAAGCCCAACTTGTGGACGTGCTTCTGGCTGGTGTGGGCAAGGTCCAGCGCTAGTCCTTGTTCAGCCCCTTTCCCTACCTGCAAGGGTACAAGGCTGACGATCAAAGGGGGGGATGGGCCCAAAGGGATGCGGGTCGAAACAAGAGCCCACCTCTTCGGCCTCGCCGGGCATCTGTGCAGGCTTCCCAGCAGAAGCCGGCTCCGCAGGACATTCTCTGCCCGTGCTCTGCAGCATTGACCCCTCAACATGGGTCACTGCCACGGGCTGAGCGCCTCCGGTTGAGTGGGCTCTCCTGGCTCCGTTTTTGGCCAGCATACCCCCCACCCCCCGGAACACTGCTTTGCTCCCCTCCTTGCCTTTGGGGAGCAGGGATCTCTGTGATCTGGCTGCTCCCCAGAGCTAGTGGGGGCAGCAGGTCGGTTCGTCACCCGGCATCACAGGCGAACCCAGCGGCGGGGCTGGCGGTAGCTGCCATGTTGGCGTAGCTATAGGGCCTAGCGCTTATCCTTGCTTCCGGCACCCTGCTGCGTTCGGTAGGGTGAGAAAGGAAACTGCTGAACGTGACGGTGGATCATAGCTTGGGCATCTGAATCTCACGCTTCCTTTGTCGCTGGGTCTGGATGCTTGCCGCTCTTCTAGTGGAGGTCGAGCCTGTGGCTGCTGCGTTACCCCAGACGCTTCCGGCGCACCCCGAGTCCCGCATGTTCAAACAGCTCCGACACACGCTGTCCCACGGCAATGGGAGAGCTGTGGTTAAAGCAGGGGACTGGGAGTCAGGACTCCTGGGTTCTATCCCTGCCTCTGACCACGGGCAAGGCTCTGCCCTGACTGCCCCTCTTACCTGCCCTGTAAAATTAGGGCTAATAATATCTGCCCACATCACAGCGGGGCTTATGAGGCCGGCTTAGTCTGGGGGATTGGGGTGACTGGTGCTGTAGTGCAGTGAAAAGCAATGTCTGGAGCCCATTCTTGTTCGTGAGAGGGCTCTTCCCAACGCCAAGCATACCATCTCCTTCTCCTCCCTGGACCGGCCAGGGTGGAAGGCATCAGTTCGAGCACAGGCACTCATTGCTTGTTGGTTACTAGGGGAAATGTCCCACTGGAAGATACCCCGTGCTCCCCTTTTGTCCTTGTATTTTCATCTCCTCTTTCCTCTGGGGATCCCAAAGCCCTCTGGTAGAGGAAGACAAAGGCAATCTTTCATTCACAGATGGGGAAACTGAGGCATGGAGTGCGGGGCGGGTGTGGACGTGACTTGCCCAAAGTGGTGCTGTCAGTGGGGTTGGAAGCTATAACCTTGCGCTAATCACTAGCGGCTGCTGCCTCCTCTTCCCAGCTGGAGCTCTCGGAGCATTTCTACCCTCTCACCAAAGTCTTTTTCAAAAACAAACTCGGGACCCAAACTTTCTCCAGCTGTTAAAGGATTGCAGCTGTGAATGCAGGCCCCACGTCGCAGCACACGTGACGGCCGCTTGTGTGTGCCGGATGGAGCCGGGCCGGACCATTTGATCAAGGCGCCGCGGCGGGGAAGAATCCGCCGTCTTGGGCTGCATCCTTTTCCGTCTCAACCTTTATTAACTGCCCCCCTCCCCCCCGATTCTCCTCTGACATTTCATTGCAGACAACATCTGTGAAGTTGAATTTTGAGGCAGGGCCAAGAGAGACATTCCAAGGCCCTCGCTGACCTTTAGACGGAGCGAGTGTTTCTCGTCGGCTCCCTGGAACGGCTGCGTGGGGTTTTGCCATCGCTCCTGCCTGCCTGGGCAAGTCTCTTTGGTTCTCTCCTCCCCCTCCTCCCCCCCCCCCCCCGCTTCCCTCTTGCCATGTGTAAATACCGGCCAGCTCAGCCGCACTACCGCAAGCGTTCAAACAATGCACGGTGCTAATTGACGCGGGAGGGTTGGCAGGGTGTGGCGTGATCACCGAATTAGGAGCTTTATAAATAGGCTCTTGCATTCTTTCACGGTATAGCTGGCTCCTGTGTGGGGCGGCACCCCATCTTTACTCCTTTGGTTTCCGTCAGCCCCAGCAGAAGCTACAGTTACCCTCTCGGGCAGAGGGATTCCCACACAGGTGCTGAACTCTCCCATCTCCAAAGCAGCAGGGTGCGGTGGCTGGGGTTCCTGGGACTCCTTGGTTCTTCTAGCTCTGCCACTGATGCAGCACGTGACCGTAGCCATGTCACATCGCCGCCTTGTGCCTCAGTCCCCCCCCGCCCCCCGAAAACTTCCTAATCTTGGTGTGAAGGCTTAATGTCTGTAAAGAGATCCTCAAATCAGCAGCACCTTATGAGTGCAGAGTGTTACTCTTAAATAGACTCATTTCCTGGTCCACTGATCTAGAGACCTTCCGTTTCCCGAAAGAGACAGACTGCTTGGAGAAGGGCCTTGGACACACAAGGTGGGAGATTGTCTGTAAGAAGCTTTGTCCCAGGGACAGACCAGTTTTGTCCCTTCATTCCTAAGTCACCTGTCCCCCCAAACACTGTCTCAGATGAGAGGGGTCTCGAATGCAAACATCAGATGAGCTTTTTGGGAACTCCCTGTGCTGTTGGCAGCTGGGGACTGGGGCTCCCCTGACAAGTTGGTATTGGGTTCTTCTGGGGAGTGGATCAGCACCCAGCTGTGGCATGCCAGCGAAGCCGTAGTCCTGCATGGCAGCTTGGCACCAGTGTGGTCGTCTCACTGAGATGACTTAGGCTTGGACAAAGCTACCTGGCCTGTTGTCCCCAGTGGGGGAATTGTGCATGAGGCAAGAGCAGGCTTTTAAAGCCAAGACTAGGAGCTGGGAGTCCTGGGTCAGTGGATGACCTTAGCTAAGTTGGAGCCACTTTTTGTGCCTCAGTTTCCCTCTCTCTAAAACAGAGGGTAGAGCATGGGTATCTACCCCCAGTTGCTGACCTGGACAGAGGTCCCTCTGACTGCTACTCTCAGGGCAAAGCTGGCTCTCCATTCTCCAATCCCCAGCAGCTGTGGTTCTGGCATCTTTCAGAAGTCGCTTGTTCTTTGGCTCCTTTTAGCATCACGATGTTCGTGGAACTTCTGTTATCTGCACTAGGGTGGCACTTTGGGCCCCAACTGAGATAGGGGGTCCCGTCGTTCTGGGCCCTGCACATACAGTGAGAGATGATCCCTGCCCTGGAGAGCCTGCAAATTAAATAAACAAAAGGCCAGTGAAGTGCTGGAGGGAAACGAGGCCTGGTCTAGACCTTTGCCCTGGTGTAACTGGTGGTCAGGGTGATTTTTTTTTTTTTTTTTTTTTGGTTAACCCATCCGGTTATACCAGTACAGCCCCTAGTGTGGGCACAGGTATGCTGGTGTAGAGGTGCCTTTGACCAGTGTAGCTTGTTCAGTTTCCCCTACAAGAATAAGTCCCCTTTATCCTGGTAAGTCTGCATTCCTATCGGGGTTCGTGCTTTCACAAGTTGGGTGCAGTTAAAGCGTTGCAGCGTCTGTGTGCGCGTGTGTGGACGAGGCCTGGGATTTAAAGGTGGGATGTCGTGGGGTAGTCTAGGCTTTCCAGCATGTGCCGAAGGACACTCTGCTTTCTCTTTACTCAGCCCGAGAAGACCTGTCTTAGCTCGAGTTAGCCGCCGTGGTCCACCACCACCCCTCTAAATCCTAATCTAGACAGAGCCACGGACACCTGCCGGAAGTCGCGCAGCAGGTTGGTGGTAGAGCCGGGAATAGACCCCGGGTGTCCTAACTGCTAGACCTTGCTGCCTCCTGTGTATTTTCTCTCCTTAAGAACATGTTGGTGGCTCAGCCAGACTGCGGGAAGGGAGGTTGAAGCAGTGGGTTCTGGGAAGGAAGGAGGCCTGGCAGTCATGTTATTACACAGCCGCTCCAGGAGCATGAAAGTGTCTTTTCCTCTAATCCTCGGTATAATTCAGGCCTGATCCGACCCCTTTCTCTTGCCTGCTCCATCCCACTAGCGACTGGAGCGCATAACTAACCCTGATCCCTGCTGGGAAAGGGGGTCCGTGGGTGGCCCTGCCCCATGGCTTGTGGGGTGGAGTGAGCCTGCGTGGTTTTAAGCAGCATGGCGTGAGATTCCCTGCACTGACAGTGGAATCTGATAAAGGCTCTTAGCTTGGGTCCTCTTATACCATGCTTTTCATCAGTAGATTTCAACGTGTCATTATCTCCATTTTCCTGATGGGGAAACTGAGGCACAGCGGTGCCATGGCCTGCCCCAGGACAGTGGCAGAGCTGGGAATAGCACCCAGAATAGCCGGTGCTCTGTCCACGAGGCCACACTGCCTCCCTCTAGTGGGTGGGCTCTGGCATTGTTGTGTTGCCAGAGAGATGAACTCAGTGAGCCATCTCCGTGGCACATCTAGGGATTTTTAGCTTCGGGCCCTAGCAAAAGAATGGACTGGATCGTGAGACTTTCCCTGCACCTGGGGGCTGAGACAACAATGGGTAATAGGCAGCAGCAGTTCGTGAAGGACACGTTATGCCAGGCAAACTCGATGGCTTTTTATTTTCATTGGCTGACGTTAGAGGAGGCAGGGAGCATGCTGGAGGGGCATCAGCAAAGCGTTTGAGATCGTCTCACGCTACTGTCCTATGGGGCTAGCTTCAGTGCACGCCAATCCAATTACCTTCCTGGGTTGGAGCAGACCCGTGTGGCGTTGGGATGAGGCTGGGGTGCCATGCGGCTGCCGGCATTCAGCCTTTTATATAACAACCGGGAAGAGTTTGCAAAATTAACTGCCCGCCTGAAATCCGGGGTGGCAGACGCCAGCGCCGCTAAGGCAAAGGGAGCTAGGAAGGTTGTGGATCTGGGCAGGAAATAGCCATGTTGCCAGCTGCTGTGATTTCTTTCATGACTCTCTCGCTATTTGGTGTCTCTTTACTCCTTAAAGCACCATCTCCTGGAGTCATGTGACAGCATCTTCAGCTTGCTTTTTTTTGTTTAATTATTGAAAGTTTCTAGCCCTTGTGGCTGTGGAGAAAAGCTAGAAAACATGACCCCCACTGTTCAGAAACTGGAAAGCAAATATGAAGAATCACAAATTATTTTTTAAACCTCGTGATTGGCTTAAAAATAATCTCACGGCTTTTGGAGCCTGACTCCGAATTTTTGGATGCTTGGGGCTGGCGATGCTGGATCCAAACCTTTTTTTTCTTGTAGCGCTTACTGCTGCAAGTGCGTGGTGCCTTCACGGAGCTAGCTGGCTGTAGCAGATACTACGCCCAAACCCAGTCTGTGGCTATTCGGTGGGCAGGGGCTCCAAGGGAGATGCTGGGGGCGACGGTGGGCAGCGAATTGGCTGAGAGTTTGCAGTGCAGTAGGGGGTCATGTTAATTTGGCTGCACCTGTGTTACAGATCAGAGAGGTATTAGGTGTCCATCCAGCATGCCTAGAACCAGCCCAGGCTCCCAGGTGCATGTACAGGCATCTCGCTGCCTGGAAGGCATCACTGACTAGGGCTGAGATGGGATGCAGAGCAGTGCTGCCGATCAGTGGGCGGGAGTGAGTAACCATCCCCAAGCAGCGGGAGGGCAAGAGGCAGCGTTTGGGGTGATCTGAGTGTCTTTGGCCAGGAGTACGTGCAGTCAGCACCCCTTCCTAGCGCTGTTCCCGGTAATCAAGTCTCCTCTCTTTTTTTTTTTGGTCAACTAAACAGATTGAAAGCAGCGTCAGGCATTTTTTCTAGCTCTTTGCTCACTTTTGTGGCTCCCTCTCCAATTTTTAACGCCCCTTTTTAAAAAGGGGGGCCCCAGAACTGTGCCCAGTGTTCCGATGCTGGTCTCAGCAGTGCTTCGTTAGAATCCAAAGACGAGGCTGCGTATTCTACGCTGCAGCTTGACACTGCGATGGAGAATACGGCCAAGTTTTTCAACAGGGAGACTAAGCGGCCTGTAGGGGAAGGAAGGCCTAGTGGTTAAGGTGCTAGCCTGGGGCTTGAGAGACCCAGGTTCAGGTCCCCACTTTGACTGTGACCTTGGGCAAGTCATTTAGGGGGACACTGATTTTCAGGGCGAGTTAGGCACCCAGCTGCCATTTGCGCCTTTGACAACAAAATTCCTTTTTAAACCTCTCTGTGACTCAGTTTCCCCATGTGTAATGGGGATAATAGCAGGGTTGGGCAGATAAATACACTAAGGATTGTGAGGGGCTCAGACGCTGTGGGGACGGGGCCCAGATTCATGTACTTAAGGGCCTGATATTTCAGCTCTTTATAAAGGAGGGTTGGTGTCGTTGTCGTGTAATAGATGGGGGAACTGAGGCACAGAGCAGGGTAGGGGGTGAGGACTTGCCCCATGCCACCCAGCAAGGCAATAGCAGAACTGATGTCTTTGAAAGCGACTAGTGATTTTTTTTGCATATCCGAACCACCGATCAAATGGCCTGGTTTCCAGAACGCGGGTGCTCGGGACTTTCTGAGAATTAGGCCCCTCTAAGAGGGTGCCACGTTGGGGTGGGGGCCTGCGAATCACAATCACTTGAAAGCCTGGGACATGATTTTCAAATTCCCTATGCTCTGCCCACTGCACCATGCAGAGATTTTAATCATCTCCGACTGACGCTAGCTCTCTGATTCTAACCACCGGGAAAGAACAGTTGGTGAAAACCACCTCCGCCCTTGGGCCAGCCTAGAAGGGGAGACTGCAGACTGTTCTTCCATCTTGCCACCCTTAGTGCTGAATAACTTTGCCCGTGCTAAATTCCCCCTCCCCCAATCCCTTGAATTTCTAGCCAGGGCTTTTCCGTTTTAGCTCCAGACTGTCAGGAAATGATAATGCACATAATTCACATTCTTCTCTCAGACAATCTTATTACTGACGGCCCTTGATGAAAGGCCTGCTTTGGGTTTGGGCGCTCCGGCTGGCTGGGAGGTGGGAGGTAGAGGGCAGTTTTACCATGTGTCTGTCTGCTCCGAAAAAGCTGGTTGTCTTGGAATTTTCGTAGTCTGCGCCACAATCGCCCCGGGCCGTCTCCCCGCACGCGCTCCCCGTCCTGGGGAATTGCACAGACCTCTTTCTTTTTCCAAATCCTGCTGCCTGCTAGGAAGTACAGATGCCCCCTTGAGAAGCTCTACTGGGATTATGGGCTGATTTTTTTCCCCATCCGCCCCCTTGCCTCCCTTCCTGCCCATGGCAAAGGATTCTTAGGCTTGTCCATATAGGGAGCCCCTGGGACCTTCATCCATCAAGTCAAGACTCCATTTAGCAATATGAGAAAGGCAAGGTGGGATGTGTGCCCCCTCCTGACACCAGGTCCTACCCCCGCCCCCAGTTGAGAACTCATGCCTAGGGGACCAGCCAGCATGGGACTGCCTTTCCAGAAGGGCACTACACACTCAATGGGCTGCCTGAGCCACTCTCCGGCTCTGTGCCTTGTTCCCCACACGGGAGCCTTCTCCAACTTGGGGCAGGGTCGCTTGCTGGCCAGGGGTCGCTTGCTGGAGGATTCTCTGCAACTTGAAGTCTTTAAATCATGATCTGGGGACTTCAGCAGCTGAGTCAAGGGAGAGAATTATTCTGGGAGTGGGTGGGTCAGCTTTTGTGGCCTGCATCATGCGGGAGGTCAGACTAGATGATCATAATGGTCCCTTCTGACCTTAGAGTCTATGAGTCCTCGATCCTTGCGGTGCGTTTTTCCTGGCACAGGGGCTGCCTATGGCACCACCACAGAGCCAGCTTCTGAGAGGGGCTCAGTGCCGTCCCCCCGTCAAAACAAATAGGAGCAGTGCATGCCCATCGCAGCTTGGGATCCGCTCCATTGTACTCTGCAACGCGAGGCTTCCAGATTACAGCTGCTTAAGGCCTGAAGTGTCCGTGTGTGATCACCTACTTGAGCCCCAGCCGCAACTGAGGGTCCTGTCGCTCGCTCTCTGAGTTGTTTGCCTCAGACAACTGTGAACCTCAACCCTTACGGATGGGGCTGTCGTCTCTTAGCACTGAGAGCGTTCCGAGCTCTGCCACGGGCGAGGCAAACATGGTGTATGGGTGTATGGCCATGGAATGGGGCATGAGGGAGGGTGCTGGGGGGTGCACTGAGCTGGAACGCAGTGGGGGAGGGATTGGGTAGGGCTGGGGGGAGTCCCTGTTGATGGACGGCACAGGGCGGGGCTGGATGGCGTAGGCGGGCAGCCGCTACTCGGAGAGTCTGTTATTCAGATGATCCCTTACTAGTTTTAAAGCAGCTAATTAAAGGGGGATTAAGGTGTTCTGTGGGCAGCACCGCTGGGTGAATCACCGCCACTGCTGTGAGTGCTGCCATGGCGCTGGGTAAACAATGCCCCTGTCGTGTCTCCGGGAGGAGCGTGCATGCCAGCGCCTTCGCTGGGGCAAGTTGCAGCCGAGGGGCGTGAGCTGCCGGTGGGAAGGTCGCCAGGGCCAGGGGGCCCCGCTGGTGGGTGCCAAGCCTGCCCCTAAAAAATGGGCACCCAAGCAGGCTCTGGAATGCCAGTACTGGGGTCTGAAGGCATCTTCTCACGCTAGGGGTCAGAGGTCAGGATCCTACAACCTGTGGGCTCCGTGGCTGTTCAGCTGGGGGCTGCCAGCTTGTGGGGCAGGTTGTGCTGGTGGCTTTTGTGTTTTGAGCATCCCCGGAGCCTATTTCCTTCCCCAGGTTTTAGGGAATGGGGTGGGGAGGGGGGAGCCACCAAAGGGTCTCAGCCTGTGCCCCCCAACCTGGGAAGCCCCTGGAAATGTCACCCCCCCAAATGCAGCTTGGATTAGGTCCGGAGAAGTTTCCAGGGGATGGGAATTGAAAACCATATGAGGAAATCCTCCCCCACTGGCTGGGGGAGTGTCTGCCCTTCCCCCCCACCGAAAGGGGCGTCCGCCATTGACTTCAGGACAGCCAAAGTTTTCCCCCAAATGTCTTGAGGCTCCCCGCCTCGAGGGCTTTGGAGTTGCTCTGCAAGATGCCAGCTGTCCTGCACGAAGGGTGGAGCCATAGGACTAGTGGTCGCTGGGGTCATGCCCGGTTTTGTGGGAGCCCCATCACACCGTCCTGCCCAGAAATGGGTCAGGTTCCATCTTCAGCCTCTGTAGGGCACTTGCCCCCATCCTTCCTACCGAGGCTGCAAACTTCCTTCTCCCCAGCCTCAGCTGCTCCCTGGCCAGTTTATTCCCACTTGTTCTTGTGCCAGCATTGTCCTTTGGCTCCTAAATCTCTTCCCCCTTCCCGGTGTAATTTACCGAGAGCAATCGGATCCCCCTCAGCCTTTGTCTGGCTGAGCAAGCCAAGCCCCTCCTGTCTCCTCTTGCGAGATCGGCTCCGTTCCCCTGGTCAGCCTAGTGGCTCTTCTCCACACATGCTCCGGTTTGAATGCCGTGCTCTGGCCTGGAGCACATGCTCTGGTTGTGTATTGCCGGGAGGTAGCAGAGGTGAGGGCTGTAGCCTGGGGACTGGGACACCCAGCTTCAATTCCTGGCTTTGCCCCATACTTCCTGTGTGACGGTGGGCAAGTCACTTGGCGTCTCTGTGCCCCAGTTTGGGGCTATTGGGGATAACTGCCCTGCCTCGCAGCAGGTGTAGGAGGATAAACACACTGACAAGTGTGATATGGCCAGATGCTGCGGTGATGGGTGCCATGTTTGTACCTACAGTGGATTGATAAGAGCATGGAAAAAACTTTCCTGGCTCTGCACAGCTGGGGGGCCCCACAAATCCCTGGGCATTCTGCATCCCCCCCTCACGGTGTTTTAGAGCAGTTGCTTTGCTCATGAAACTCTTCATGTGATGGTGAGCAAGCTCCTTCCCATCAGCCTGTAGAACCAGCTCCGGGTCTGGTGCGGTCATTGGCCCCGGCCCTGACTGGACGCCACATGCATGCATAGTGTGCAGCCACGTGTGTTATCTGCCGTCCTAATCGACGGAGCTGACATGCTCTTTTATGCAATCCTGCATAGGTATCCTCCTCTTCTAAGCTTGCTTTCTTCCAGCAGGGGAACACTTAGTCTCTTTCCAGTGTTGTTCCTTGTCAAGGAGTGACCCGAGCTGACTTCGTCTTCCAGAGCCTCGTGCTGATTTTATTTTGGTGCTTAGATGGATGAGCAGTTCTCAGAATCCCGTGGCAATGCAGCGACTGAGTGGAAAAATGTAAACCACTGACCCTTTCCATGGCTTGGCAGGAGCCAGCAAATATTGGTTCAACATGCAGCCGGGCTCTGAGACGCGGGGTGGGGTTGGGGAGCTAAAATGGACAAGATGCTTTGGGCCTGGTGCAAACTAATCTGTCAGCTCCAGCTGTCAGCCAGTTGGTGTGTTGTTTTCTTGATCGCCAGGCCTTTGACGTCGTGGATCGGCTCTTGCCCCTCTCATCCCATGCGTGTGAATAAGACTCTTCCTAAGGGATGAGCCCAGGCAGCCCTGGGGAGCAAAGGAGGGTGTGAGATTGTCTCGTTCACGATCCCTGAAGGGATATTTTTCCACGCAGCTGCGTTAGGTGGGACCAAGGGCCTGGCTTGCTAGAGGCAGGAAACAAAAGCTGATGTCTGTGAAGCAACAATTGGAATGTCGGGTGCTGTCCAAAGAAAACCTCGTGACATAGGGCTTGCCTCATGAATCTGCAAAGCTCCCGGCCTTGTAAACATCCCCTTCTCCTCCTGAAAAACCCAGATTTTGCAATTCCCTCTGGATCCCCAGAGCAACTGGGACAGAAAATGCAGCTTTCTTATCTCTCTTCCCCGCCCCCACTGCCCTCCCAAAGTTAGCCAGATCCCAAGTGAGATCAGTTTAACTCAGTCTATACCACTGGGACACGATCTAGTTTTTTTTCTCCAACAGAAGCTGTTGCTTATGACTCCCCTTTCCTCCCCAACTCCAGGGCTTTTCGGGGACGGCTGCCTCTTTTGGGGAGCTGGCTATGGGGCATTCTGGGTGATGTGGTGGGAGGGAGGGGGTAGCCTAAAACAGCTGTCGTCGCTGGGTTGTCCCTGGCTTGTTTGAAAGGGCTGAGTGGTCTCATTGTGCTTCCTAGACGATGCCTCTCTGTATCCCAATCCCAAAGCGAGCAGGTTGGCTGGCTTCTGTCACTTCCTTTCCCTCTTCTGCTGAAACTTACCGACCTTCAGTTCTGAAATCTGTCCGAGCCCCCCTCCCTGCCCAATGTTGGGGGCATAAGCCCCTCCCACTGGGTGGAGCTAGAGCGCTATATAACTAAGCCAGACTGAGTGACCCCACCCAAAGGGCTGTAGAGACGCAGCCGGTCTCCTTCCATACAGGCTGTTCCATAAGCCATTCACTTCACCTGGTGCTAGTGCCATCGCTTTAAACTGGGCCGAAGAGCTGAGTGACATTCTTCTTTGCTCCCCGCTGGGCTACCAAACGCTCCCAGGCTGGGAACAGGTGGAACCTGCACCCCAGGCTCCCCTCTGGGTCACTTGAGCAATGCAGACAGCAGCAGGGCCTGTTCTGTGGCCATGCAGGGGACCTTTCCGGGGCAGACAATCGGTCGTTCTGCAGGTCAGGGGTTCGCTACCCATGAATTGTGAACAGGCACCTGGGGGGTGAGGAGCTGGGAATGTCTTGGCATGGGAAAGGTGAGAACCGCTGCCATGGGAGTGCCTTGTGGGTCTCTGGTGCCGCGTCTGCTCTCAGGGGCTGACTCTGTTCTCCTGTTCTCTGCAGCTCCTGGAGTACGTGGGCAAGGGAAAGAGCATCATCGACGTTGGGCTGGCCCAGGCAAGGCATCCCCTGAGCACCAGGAGCCACTACTTTGAGGTGGAGATCGTAGACCCCGGGGAGAAGTGCTATATCGCGCTAGGCCTGGCCCGGAAGGTAAAGCCACTGGATGGATCCCACACATCCGTCCGATTTGTGTCTGTCCGCGAGCCTGCTGATAGCAAGAGTGGTTTGAGCTGGGGCTTGGGAGACCCGGCTGCAATTCCTGGCCTAGCCCCTGACGTCCAGCGTGACCTTGAGCAAGACGCTTAATCTGACCCGTGTCTCAGTTTCCCACCTGTCCACTAGGGATAATGCTCCCCTACCTCCCAGGATGGGTGGGAGGATAAAATCTGCAAGTGAGTGTTTTGGGGCTCAGATACAAGGGTGATTAAGGCCAGATCAAGTCCTAGCTAATGTCTCTGGTCACCTAGAGCTTCCTAGGGCTGTTAGCACTCGTTCCCATGTTTAGGGAGAGTGGGGAGCAGACCCACTCACCTGGGTTCCTTTCCCGTCTCGTCTACAGACTCTTCGCTTTCCCACCCCTCAGTTTCAGTAGGAGGGAGCTCCCACTTAGCGGTGTGAGAAGGTTAACGTCTGCGATGTGCAGGCTCTCTGGCCGGAGTTACAGAGCCTGGGGGTGGGTAGCTGTGGGCAGGAGGGCCAGAGATGGTGGTGGTGTGGGATGGGAGGGTTGATTGGTGCCGTTGGTTGTCAGCACTTGGTTTAGATCTTTCTAATGTGCCCAGATGTCCAATCCAGCACGGTAGCACTACATCTCTGCAAAGGGTCTGTAACGCCAGACATGAAGACATTGCTTTGCCTTCAACCTGTGGCTGCGGCTTCAGCTAATGAGCAAAGATGCTTGGGTCTCAGTTGTGGGGGCTTCCATTTGTTCTCATTACCCTCTGTTCTCATCACCCTCTGTCCCCTGCCATCTCCAGCTCCTTCCATTGCCAAGGCTGGGTACCCAAGGCCAGAGGCTGTGATGGCATAATCCTCCCCCCCCCCATGGCAGCATTGCTGAGAAGTTGGGTAATTGAGGAGCATGGATCCAAGTGTGGACAGTTTTTTACTCTCAGATGGTTACAGACTAGGTGCCCAGGTCCCTCCCGGCTCTGTCATTGTGAATAACCCCTAGCTCTTCCCAGCAGCACATCTCAGAGTGCTTTACAAAGGAAGTCAGTATCATTATCCCCATTGCATACCTGGGGAAACTGAGGCACCAAGCAGGGAAGTGACTTGTCTGAGGTCTCCAGCAGGCCAGAGCCAAGAATAGAACCTAGGTGCTTCCTAGATCTTCCATGGTTGTTCTGAGGAGATCTCCCATCATGGGATGACCCAGCCTGACCCTGTTTAGCTTCCAAGAGGTGCCCCGATCGCTACTCAAGCTGCATGTTTTATTATTGTGCCTGTTTATTAAAAGCCCCTTCCCAGGCACCCACCACCCCGGCAGGTGAATGATCTAGCCAGGCCCATTTCTCTTTGCGAGGTCTCACTTGATTGTGGTGTGGGCGCCACCCTCTAGGCTGTGCTGCCTCCCCCTTGAGAATGCAAACCTCCCCCTGCCCCTTTCCTGTCAAATGCAGCCATCTGTTTCTGTGTTTGTCCCGACATGTGATCTGGATTCACGCACGCACGTTCGCCTCCCGGGCGATGCAGCGCATTCCCGGCCCCTGCTGCGGCTAGCGTTCCTCGCGGCACGGGAGGCTTGCCAGGTCTGTGCCATGTGAGAGCTGGCCCTGGGGGTGGCTGTACCCACGCTGCCAGGTTCCCTGCTCCTGCCAGGTCAGCTCCTGTCTACAGGGTCTGCTTGTTACCCAGCTGTGCCTTGTCTGATGACAACCTACTGCCCTAATCTGGGACAGTGGGTGATTGGAAACTGCTCTGCGGGCACTGCATGAAACGAGGCGGTGGGCTTTCAGTTCAGTTCCTAGCGGGGGAGCGTCTGCAGCGTAAGGCCACCATCGCAATGGGCACCTCTGCTGGCATTCTCTGCAGAGACCATGTAAAACTTGGTCCGCACTTAGGTTTTGCTGTGTTAACTCTGCCGGCTTTTCCCACCGGCTTATTCCGGTTTGGGGAAGTGAAATAAGTGACACCGGCATAAGCAGTTTTATAACTCTCTACACTAGGGCTTTCGCCAGCAGAGCCGCATTGGCAAAACCTACCCTGACGGCGATAGCTCTGCTACTCAGACTTCTAAGAGCAGACTTGGCCTAATGAAGGAGACCAACGCAGCCCCTCTTAGGCACTTTCTTCTCTAAGAGAGAAGGCGTTTTGTGTTCCCAGGTCTGCCATTGGCCTGCAAGGTACTTCCCCTCTCCCTTCCATGCCTCAGTTTCTCCATCTGTAATGTGGGGACAATGATACCTCTTTAGAAAGCACTTTGGGATAAGATCTAGGGCTGATGACTAGTGATTAAGATGACTTGATGAGAGGTAAGCACTGAGGAAAGACCACACCGTTCGTAGTTTTCCCATGAGTTGGTTGGCAGCGTTGAGCTCGGGAATGAAGGGGGGAGCCTGTCCATCGCCAGACCCCTAAGTCTGCCCTTCCACTCAGAAGGGAGGACTCAAAATCGTTAACAGGGCAACAACATGCCAGGGGTGAATGGCCCACAACAGGCAGGAAGTGGCCCTAAAACCTGGGCTGGGAATGAGCCAGAAGCGACCCCATCTAATCCCGCTGTTCCTTGCCTGCTTTTGCTGGAGTTGGAGTGCGGCAAACAGGTGGAAATGGATGCTTGGGTCCAGCGGTCTCTGGGGCAGGCCAGGTTGAGTGTGATAAGGCCATGCTGGGTCACAGCATTGTCAGCTGGAAACCCTAAATTCCATCTACCCTGAGCAGGTCACGACCTTCCATGTATTTAACCCCACACGCCCCTGTGAGGCAGGGTGGTTCTCTTATCCCCATTGTACAGGTGGGGAACAAGCACAGAGAGACTCGTCTAAACTGTTCCCTAAACCTGGACCTGTGGGACCAGGGCTTGTGGAGTCGAGGGTCCGCACTGGATTGTAAACCTGGGTTTGCAACTGCTGGACCCGGGTTTCAGCCATGCTAACGTATCTGCGCTGACCTTCTGACTCGGGGCTGCAGCTTGGCAGGCATCCACACTGCTGAATGATGGGGCTCGGAACCAAGGTTCAGTGGGACTCTGGCTCTGACCCACTGTCCTAGCAGGGTCCTAGGAGCCGGATCCTGTGGGCTTGGTGCCCTGAGTCAGACCGATTTGTGTGTGGACGGAAGGGGGGGGCTTCAGAGCCCAGGTTCAGTATGCAGCGTAGACATGCCCTGGTGACTTTTCCAAGGAGCAGCCACTTGATTCCGTTCCAGGTTTGCCTCCTAACCACTGGACCATCCTTCCTGTCCGATCACCGCGTAATATTGCCGGCACTGGCAGCACCACAGCCCCTCTGAGGGATGCAACGGGACCATCTCTATACTGGGTCCCCGGCCCCGTTGCGTTCCCGCTGCGGCGCTAGCCAACCCACGCTCTGCACAGGGCTGGGCCGCCGTGGAGCAAGTTGCTGCGTAGGTCCCGGGAGCATCTTTCAAACAGGCGCCAGAAAGCGCTGGAGAGCAGGTAGCTCTGAGTCACCCCTGACTCATGCCGGTGCCTTGGCAGCCTTCGGGCAGGCTTCCCTCATCCCCGGTGGTTTGGGATTGGTCTCGGTGCAGTGCATCCTCATTCATTGCGCCGCAGCCGTCTAATCCCAAGGGATTTACCTGCAGGTGAGTCACACACCCGAGGCAGGCCATGCCCCGGCCTCCCAATTAACTCTCGCATGGGCCAAGAGCTCTGATTGCACAGGATCCGGTTCCCCTCCCCTTCCCGAAGCCAAGCGAGTCACAGCAGCTGCTGTCAGGCCCCCCTAGCCTCGGTCGGGGTGGGGGGGGGGCATGCCATGGCGCCAGGGGTGGGGGATGTGTCTGCTGCGCTTTTACAGCCGGATTTTCCATCTCGGCCAAAGGCAATTTCCCATTTTATAGGGAAATATTTTAGCAATTCCCGCCGCTGGGACTCTAGGTGATAACCAGTGAAGTCATGAGACCCACCCTCCCTCCTCTCTCTGCCCTAGGACTACCCGAAAAACCGCCATCCCGGCTGGAGCAGAGGATCTGTGGCCTACCATGCAGGTGAGCGAGGCAGGACTGGAATGGGGAGGAATCTAAGTCTCAGGCCAGACCCCAAAGGAAGCTGTCCCTTCCCAGTTTAACCATGCACTTCCCAAATGCAGAAGCACCACCCACGGGCAGTCAGCCCAGGGCACATCACTTGGGGGATGGGGGAAGTGTCACACTCCCAACACCGGACACCAAGTGTTTAGTGGGGGAGTGTTTAAAAGCAGGTAAGGAAGTTAGGTGCATAAATGCCATAGGACTTTGTGTGCTGAACGTTTGCCGGAACGTTTGAAAATGTCTTTAATGGCAAAGGTTTCGTTCTACTCTGGGGGCAGCCTCTCCGCCGTGGGGTCTGGATCGTGAGTGCAGAAGTCCAGGGAGTTGGCAGCCCACCAGAACAGCTGGGTCGCTGCTGTCTCAGACCATCAAGGCTGCGTGTTTCCAAGCTACTTGAGGGGCTTGGAGGCCTGATGCTCTTTAATATCTCAGTGTCTTAGCCAGGTCAGCAAACTGCAGCCTGGATTGAGGCCCGGGGTTGGGTCCCGAGTTTATCAGCCGGGAAAGCTGGTTAATCACAGGTAGCTCCAGTTACTTACAACCCCGCTGGGGACTGCTGCCATATTTGCCTGTCTCCGGCTTGTGTTGGATGATAGTGTTCTCTCGTAGTTGTGAGTCCTCTCGCTCCGTGAGCTGGAGCTGGTCAGACCCACTGCACTCCAGCAGGGATGGGGGATCAGTTATTTCCACTGGGGGCTCAGTTCATCTGGCTGGTGCCTTCCAATCTTCTTACACCAAAGCTGTCCTGGCCCCTTTCTGCTGCCGGACTCTCCTCTGGGTCCCTGATGCTCCTTTCCGCCTGCTTTGAATTTAGCCCACGTTAGTCTGCACCCCAAGGAGAACAGCGAGCCATTCTTCATTTGCTAAGTACCCGAACATGCAGCTGCCCTCTGTGGGTTGTCTGTAGCGGGGGTTGAACCGGCGACTCTTGGTCTAAAATCGTGAGCCTCTCCTGCCTGAGCTAATAGTCTCCTCTGCTTCTGTGTGAGCCAGCCAGCCAGCAGGGTTCCAATAACATCCCCACTACTGCCTCTGCTCACAGAGCCGCGTGAAGGGCGGTTCTCCCCCAGCCCCTGTATGGAATCTGGGCTCAAACACTGAGGGCTGCAGGCCCAGGTACAGACACGTTCCCCCTCCCGGGGCTCATGATAAGCAGTTGAGCCGAGGTTGGCTCTTGCGTTGCTCGCTGTGAAAGCCCAGGGGACTAGTGGGTGCTCGGCACCTTGCAGCAGCAGGCTCTTAGGCAGAGCAATCAGCCAGGGATCTGGAGGTCGGACTCCCTGGAGCCTCCAGCTGCCTTTCCTTAGAGGGTCGGCTGAGGTTCTGTGGCCTGCGTTGTCCAGGAGGTCAGAATAAATGATCACGATGGTCCCTTCTAACTGTAAAATCGCCGAGTACAGCGAGATCCGGGGTTTCCCTCTTGGCGCTGTGTCTGCTCCACTAGGCCAGAAGGAGCTGGCAGGTCTGGCTCGCTGAAGACGGGGGTTCTCTCCCCGGCCTTGGACTGTCTTGCTGGCTTCCGGCTGATCCCCGTCAGCTGAGAATTAGCTACGAGCATGTGGAGCCAGCTGTCCCACTGCGGCTGCTCCCGCCCAGCACGCTCCTCCAGCTGGGAGCTGAACAGCTGCTGAGGGCAGGGTCTGGCTGGGGGGCTTGTTTCTGTGACCTGCTGCCTCTGCGACTGTAGCGCTTTTGGAGATGCTCGCTGCGAAGACCAGCTCCTGCTTTGATCGTTCTGGATTTTGTGTCTGTGCTGTACCTCTCCCTAGGGGCCCCCGGGCCGGATCCCTGTCGTGCTACACCAGCTGGGCATCAGGCCAGGTGCTGTGTAACCACAAAACCAAATCTCCAAGGAGCCGCTTGGCCAGTCGGAGCCACGGCACTGGGAGCCAGGGGCCTGGTCGGCTCGGGGGGTGGCTTTGGCGCACCCACCGCACCACCTGCATCTGCTGCTGCCAAGGCCCAGCCGTGCTTTCGGGAAAGGGGTTGAAAAGATCTGGGTGCAGCAGAGCTCAAAGCGTTTTACAGAGGAGGGCAGTAGCCGTATCCCTGTATGACAGATGGGGAAACTGAGGCACAGGGCGGGGAAGTAGATTTCCCAAGGTCCTCCAGCGGCAGAGCTGGGGATAGAGCCCAGGTCTCTACACGCTAGGCCACAAGCTGCTGGGGGCAGGATGTTTACATCCATCAGTGCCTGGGTGGTGTCAACATCTCTGCTTGAGCCACCCAGTTCTGGGCTCCCAACGCCTGGTTCAGGAGCCCCATTGCCACCATCTAGTGGTGATGGGGGTTTTATAGATTTATAGATTCTAGGACTGGAAGGGACCTCGAGAGGTCATCGAGTCCAGTCCCCTGCCCGCATGGGTCTGTGGGTGCCGTGGGGACAGCCTGCCCTCTTGCTTTCCCTGGCCTAAGTCAGCCCTTCAGTCTCGGCTCTTAGCGGCAGAGGCAGTCTCAACCCTCGATGGATGATGGAGGCCTGGTCACCATAATCCTACCGGGTCCTCTGGCTCAAAGACCGCAGGACTGGTAGCCCTGGGACTCTTTCCTTGGGATTGAAGCTGTTGGGAGCTGTCTCCCCACCCCGTTCCACGTTCCCTCCCTCCCCTCCATGGGCAATCTAACCTCCTGGGCTCCCTTTCTGCCTGATTAAGGATTTTATTTTCACTGTCTGACTTGTCTCTCTGAAGGAAAAGCCGTAAACGCTTTTGGTTCCTGGCGGTTTCTTTCCAGTGCTCGGCGCCAGGGGAACATTCAAATTCCCATCCAAGTATTCGATCTGCTGCCTCCCACTTCCCTTCGCTGGCCACTTCACCTTCCTCCTCCTCCTCTTCCTGGAAAAAAATCTCCTCCCACCTTTTTTCCCTTCGTGTTACCCAGCCTCGCAGTGCCAGCTGCTGCTCTGAGCTGCCATAACCTCTGGCAGACACGGGCACTCCACGGAACCACAACAAAGCCGCTCAATGAGCCCCGCACCGGGGGAATGTCCGGGCAATAGAGCCCAGGCTGGGAGGTAGCGATGCACACGGGCGAGAGTATCTCTGATCCGCTCATGCTGCGGGCGAGTGGAAGAAATCCCACGGGGCGGGGGGGGGGGGGAGAGTCTGAAGAAGCGAGGGGCAGTAACCAAGCCCTAAACTCCCTTGTGCGCTCCTGTTCATTACGTGGCCCTCTCCCTCCATCCCTCGCTCCTGCCAGCTCCCTGGTTTGTGGCTGGCTGGCAAGTCGGGGGGAATCTCTCTTGTTTTGCTGCCTCTGAGTGTCTGGCTCTGGCTCTAGCTCTCATCACCCTCCTATCTCGGATGTTCCCCTCCCCATCTCTGCCAGGCCTGTGGCTGGCGTGAGCTGAAGGCATCCGTGAGGAGTGCGGGAGGCCTCAATGGAGTCCAGCCGCCCCCGTGGCTCGCTCACAAGCGGAGATCTTCGGCCTGCGGTGCCCGGCTTGCTCTCTTGGGCCAGTGGGTCTTTGCGGAGGCCTGGGGCCTTCCTTGCCCATCGTCCCATTTCCCCGCTTACCCCCCCCCCCCCCCGGTGGGCTGGCTAGCTGAGGGCAGCTGAACATTGCTGCCCATGGTGGGCATTGCAGCCGGGTGCCTGGGGGGTGTCTGTTTGCCCCAGTGCCAGGCCAGCTCTCAAACAGTCGAGCATGGTGTGCAGGGGGCTGCATGGGGGCGCGGGCGGAGGCAGCTGCTGTGACCCACTTGCATCCAGGTTTCCCAGCTCCCTTTGTCCGCGTCATCCTTTCCCCGGCTGCCCCAGCCAGTCGCTCGTGGCTCCAGCCCGGCCTCCCCCACCCCCAGTTTGGATCTTGCCATGTCACTGGAGTTCAGCTGCCTGGCCGGCAGCCCCAGCACAGTCTGAGTTGGGTTTGGCGAGCCTGATGGCTGGGTGCCTGGGCCTTAATAGCTGACTGAGGTTGCAGCATGGTCTAGGGTGCTGGGAAGCATGGTCTAGTCCCGGCTCTGCCTCGGTGACCCTGGAGAAACCGCTTCCCCTGGCTGTGCCTCAGTTTCCCCTCCCACTCTTTGTCTGTTTTAGCCTGGAAGCTCTTTGGGGTAGAGGAGCTGGGCCTGGCCCAATGAGGCCTTGCTCTCTCTTGGGGCTAATAGAAAAACTAACGTCAAGGAGCCCGTCTCCTTCCAAACTAGGATTTTTGAGCGTGAGTGGAGCACGGAGTCTAGCCGTGGCCGAGTGCGCCTATGTCTCCTGCAGCCCTGGCTGTCCCATGCAGCCGTTGGCCTTCGTCTCTCGGGGTTAGACCGAGGGACGCTCCCCATGCTCGCAGCGTGGTTCTGGTGCCCGTCACCATCAGGGCCTCATCGTGGTGGGTGAAGGTCGAGCTCTTGGCCTCCCTCGACCAGACACAGGCGCGGGCATGGGTAGAACGCACCAGCTGAGGTCGCTCTGGCCCCAGCTCAGCAAAGGGGGTGGGGCGGAGCCCCCCGGCGTGGGAGCTCCGTGATGCTGGCGAGGGGAGAAGGGACAAGGAAGAAAGGATTCCAGCCTAGCTCCGAGAGGCCAGAGGAGAGGAGGGTGGGGGTGTGGTGGGATGTATGGGAATGGGGGGGGGCACTGAGGAGCGGGTACATGGGACCCTGTGGGGAGGTGGAAGAAGGCAGGAGTAGAGAGCTGGGCAACTACCAAGCTGGCTGCAGAGGGCAAGGGGCTGAGATCTACTGGGGGTCTTCCCTCTGCATGGGGGCAGTACCTAGCCCTGCCCCACTCACCACACCCTGCTGGTGCCCTGAGCCACTGGGAGGTTGGAAAATCTCCAGTGACTTGGTGCAGGGGATGAGTTTCTCATGGGATCCCTTGGAGGGGCTGGGTTAAGCCTTCCCTAGACCCCCCCGAGTACCGTACACCGCGGTGCAAGCCCTGCTCCCCTGGGCCTCCAGGGGTCTGTTTCCCTCCGGTTATCCCGCATGGGCCCTGGTGCCCGCCTCCGCCTGTGGCAGGAGCCAGGGGATCCCCTACAAGGCGCGCTCGCTCTCCGCTGGCGGCACACAGGAATGTTTACACAGTATTATTCCCAGCTTGGGTTGCCCTGGCAACGGGGAGAAATATTTACCGCCCCTTTGCTGGGTGCATCTTCCTTGTTTGCCGAAACAACTCCCCCCCCGGCCTCCGCCCTCTGCCTGGCCCACGTGCCTCGTGGCTCCTCGGCCCACGTCCACGAACCAGCTGCATAGCCAGCCCCCCCGGCTCCTTTCACGTGGGCTCCCACGCTCGGCTTCTCCCCCCGTCTGTTCTCTGGTACACGAGAGCCCGTTCAGCGCGTGGCCCTAGCCCGGAGCTCACGCCAGTGCATCAGCTTTCTTGCAGCACCCCCGGGTGCACGCCATGGCCAGCTGGGCGCTGAGGTCTCCTAGGGCAAAGAGGCGTTGCTGGGCGTGTGGGCAGCCCCCTGGGTCCGGTCCAGGGCTTGGGGGGCAGCTGATAGAATAGCCAGCAGTGGGAGCTGAGGAGATGGGCGGGTTAGGGCTGGCAAGGGAGCCAAGATAGGGCAGAGTGAGGCCTGGGCCGCTGGCATGGTGCCCTTTGAGCGATCTCTCTCCCCGGCCTGTGGTAACGTGGGCGCTTGCTCTGCAATTCACAATCTCTGCACGGAGGCAGACCTTGGTATAGACCGGGGTGGGGGTGGGGGTGCATGCAGCCCATCTCCCCGAATATGCCCATCCCCCCAGCTGCTGGGGATGACAAGCAAACCACCTCGGTGGGCAAGGTCAGCGCAGCCCCTCACACACCCATGCCAGGATCACTCATAGCCAGCAACTGGCATGGGTCCAGCTGTGGAGCGGTGCAGCGGGAACCCTGCACATCTAGGTCTGTCCTCTCCTCCATGCAGCAAAAGGCCCAGGTTCCCTGGACAATCACCTGACCTCCCCGTCCCTCACTCCTGTATCCCAGCCCCTAAGAGCAGCTGTTAACCTGGAGCGTCTTTCCCCGTAGCCCCTAAGTGGGGGCTGACCCGGAACCCCTGCAGCCGAAAGCCTGATGAGCTAGGATTCCTCTTGGCAAGCCTGCTCCCAAACCTCCGCGTGGCCCAACCACTAGAGGGGGGCAGAGAGCCGCACTGTGAGCAGGGTCCACCGCCACCCACCCTGCCCGGCCCAGGCTCTCTCTTATCCCAGCCTGGGTCCCATGGCGCCAGTGCAGTGGTGAGGCTGGCAGCTGTGCGGCCCGGGTGTCTGGCGCCATCTCCCACTAGCGGACGTAGCGTTCCGATCCACCTGCCCCGCGGGCGGAGACCACGCCAGTTGGTGCAGAGTGGTGGTGCCACCAGGCTGGAAATCTCCCCCAAAGAGCGGCCACGTGCCTGGGCATCGCTCCCCTTCCCGGGCCGTCCTGCCAGGCCCGCCATGCTTAGCGGCCTCTCCTCTGCTTCTTCTTTCCAGATGACGGGAAGATCTTCCATGGGAGCGGTGTGGGAGACCCGTTCGGGCCCCGGTGCTACAAGGGAGACATTATGGGCTGCGGGATCATGTTCCCGCGGGATTACATCCTCGACAGCGAAGGTGCGTGACCACACGTGGCCGGGGGGAGGCATGGCTGGCCCCCGGGGACCTGAGATCCACTCCTGTAGCAATGAGTGTAGTGCTGAGGGCTGCAGCCAGTCCCCGTCCCCCCCCCACTTTGCCCCTGCCAGTGAAACAAGACTCGGAAAAGCAGGGGGTGTGTGGAGCAAGGCAGCGCGGTCTAAAGGCTAGAGGCAGGAAGCCGGGATGGTGTTTCTGGCTGTGCCGCTGACCTGGCCGAGTTGCTTTGCCCCCTGGCTCAGGCTGAGGGCAGGGGCTGGCGGTCGCGGGGCACCCTGGGCACTAGGCAGTGCCTTCACTGCGGTGGTTGGACGGGGCTGAGCGGAGGACATGTGGTAGCAGCTCCGGGGGTGCCTGTCGGGAATGAATCTGGATCCGGGGGGGTGGGGTATGTCCTTAGTGGGACTTGAACCTGGAGCCGCTGCGACGTGAGACGAAGGGCCGATCCTGTTGCAGAGACCCCAGCGGGTGCTCCCTGCGTGGGGTACAACCCAGCCCCGGGGTGACCAGGCTCCCCCTCCTCAGGTGACAGCGACGACAGCTGCGACACCACAGACCTGAAGCCCAAGCTGCGAGGCGTGCGGAATGTCATGTACTTGCACCAGGAGGTGGAGGAAGAGGAGGAGGAAGAGGAAGAGGACGGGGAGGAGATGGAGCAGGAGCACGAAGGGAAGAAAGTGGTGGTAAGAGCTGGGGGCTGTGCCGTGGGGCTGGGGTCGGGGACGCGCTGGGGGGGGGTGGCTCTTTTGGGGGGAGGCTTAGCAAGAGAGGGACTGGGGTGCCTCGAGGGAGGGATGTGGTGGGGCTGGGGGGACAGGCCAGGGGCGTGGTTGGGGGATGTGCTATGGGGTCAGGAGGGGAATGCACCGGGGGGCTGGGGCATGGCGGGGGATACGCCGAGCGGATGACTCGGGGGAGGGGGTGATTTGGCGGGGAAGGTCACAGAGGATGTGTTATGGGCCTGGGGTGGCCTGGGGGTGAGGGGGTGTTGCTGCTTTGGATCCAGGCTGGTAGGAACTGGAGGCCCCGCTGAGAGTGACAGGGTGGCTCTGTCTAGGGTCCCTTGTCCCAGGGACGCCCGGGACCCCGCTGGCATGACGCACGTTGGCACAGCTCGCATCGATCAGAGCCGACTGGGCAGTGCCCAGTCCCCAGCAAACTGCAGCCCCCAACCCAGGGACCGACTGGCCTGTTCTTCCCCCTACCCCGCTGTGACCTTGGCCCAGGCCGGCGTGGGTATGAGCCGGCTGGATTTCCCTGGCCTGAGGCGCCCCCTAGTGGCTGTTGCCAGCAATGCGCCCCTGTTCCAGGCCGTGCTCCAAGGAACTGGCTTTCCTAGCAGTGCTGGAGAACTGCGCACTAACCCCACCCCAACGCTGGGCTCTGCGCCCACTGGCTGGGGCTGGGATTGGCTGTATTGGAGTCCTCCCGGCTGGCAGGCCTGCACCCGCGGCTTGGGCTGAGCTGACACCCGCAGCCGTACACATCCGGCAGGGTGTGCACAGACTGCGTCCCATGGGGAAGTTCCCCTCGGGCTTTACAGCTCCTGAGCCCAGGGGCAGGGGGTGGCTGGGGCAGCCCAGGGGCTCGTAGGGCCTGGGTTTAACAGAGGCCCGGGCTGCAGAGTGTACCTGTCCAGCTGCAGTGCATGCTGGGAAGCGTCTTTGCAGGCAGAGGGGCGGGCGCCTGCGGTCATTGCAGATTGGGGGTTACTCCCAGCAAGGAGTTGCTGTGGCCCTTGACTGGGCATCTCTCCGCATGGAGCCGGACGCTGTGGCTGTACTGAGTTTGGCCTGGGCGTGGGGGGGAGCTGCGTGGGGCCCTGGGCTGGGAGGGAAGGGGCCACGTTGTGGCAGTGAAGGGGTTAACAGCCCGCGGCACCATCCTGTCCCCCCAGGTGTTCTTCACACGCAACGGGAAGATCATCGGCAAGAAGGACGCGGTAGTGCCGATCGGCGGCTTCTTCCCCACCATCGGCATGCTGAGCAGCGGGGAGAAAGTCAAGGTGGACCTCCACCCGCTCAGCGGCTAGGAGACGGGGGGCATATCCCACCCGCCGCCCTCTCTCGGGGTCAGCGCCCTCCCCGTGGGGCCCCCCGGGGACGTTCTCCATCCCTTCAATCCCTCACGCTTTGAGCCTCTGCCTGCAGGGGGCAGCGCTTTGTTGCCGGCGGCCGAAGTATTATCCCAGCCGGTTCCGCACGTGCCCTGGCGCCCGGCAGTCTGCAGGCGGGACGTTGGGTGGCTGGAGAAAGCTCTGGATGTGCCTGGTGCTGCCCCCCCCCCCCCCAGCTCTGTCCAGCGCCAGCCAGAGCACGGGGCAGCCTCCTGTTTGTAGCAACGTGCCAAGCCTTGCGCCCAGCCTGTCCGTCTCAGTGTGGGGTGTGACATGTGGAGACGGAGATGCCGCCTGAGGCCCAATTCCCACCCCCCTGTCTGGGGCTGGCCCCTGCCCCCCAGCTGGCGAGATTCCTCTTCGCTTTAATTTCCTGTCTGGCTGCTGCTGTCCTGGGCTCCGGCTCCCACCTGAGCACGCGCGAGATCTGCGCCCATTGGGGCCTCTCCCGTTACCATAGATGGTGTTACGGCACTGTGGCCTCCTGCCTGCCCCAGCTCGGCCTGCCCTGGAGTTGGTGGGGAATCAGGCACCCCACGGATGAGGGCCTGGGCTGCCTCGAAGCCTCTCCCTGCTGTCCTGGGGTGCCCAAGCCCTGCCCCACTTGCTAAAGAACTGGTGCCCTGGGCATCCTCCTCCACCCCTTGCTGCAGCCGACGAGGGCCTTCGCGCCCATGCTGGTTGCCTTATGACAGCATCGTGCTGCCCCTCGGGGGCTGGGATGGCCTGCCCCATGGTGCCAAGTCCCAAGAGCATCAGCCAGGCTCCCAGGGGGCAGGGCACAGGCCAGGGGGGCAGGCCAGGGTTTTGTCCCTGACCAGTGTCTCGTTACGCCCTCTGAGGTCAGGGGCTGAGGGTGTCAGGGCGAGCGAACACTGGCTGCTGTGGGCCCTGGTGTAGCATCAGGCTGTGGCTTGGCCTCGAGGGGACAGTGCTGCAGCCCAGGGCCCCTTCGTGGGGGGCTGCAGTCAGCAAAGCCTGGCCCTCCACGGGGTGATCTCAGCTGTCCCTCACCCAGCCCCCTGAGCCTGCAGCCCCCTAGACCCCACCCCGTCTCCCCTCCTAGGGATCACCAGGAGGCCTGTAAGGGGCAGGGCAGATGGGTGGGTTTCTTTGGGGTAACTGGGGCTTCCCCCATTAAACAGCCCTCCGAGCAAGCTTGGAAACTGTCTCGCTCCCCCCCAGCCTAGTGTCGATTGGACTGTGCCCCATCGGCCCATCCCCCTGGCTTGGGCTTGTAGCCAGGCTCCGGGGCGGCCCAGCCCTCACTGCTCCACCCGCTGTTCCCTGCGGGCCGGTTCAGCCTTCTGCTTCCCGGAGTCCATGTGAACTGGATCTGGGCCGCCCCCCAGTTCCGAGTCTGCCCGTGGCTCCCGCTCCCACCCCCGCCCTCCTTAGGGGGGTAGCTCCCTAGCCCATGGCGGGGATTCCCCTGGTGGGGGTGGGCTGGAGAGCGTGATCCTCGTGGGGGGGGGGGGGGGTCACGGTGGGGAGGCCTGTTTCTGCTGCTGGGGACTTCAGCACCTGCCCCAGAGCTGGCGGGGCTGCAGGGAGCAAGGGGGATGCTCTGATAGGGGGCAGAGTTAACTATGGGGCAGGTTCCTTCGCTCCTCTCCACGGCTCTCTTGGCGGGACACCTAGGGCCCGGGCTGTGCCAGCTGCCAACCGCGGCCAGGTGGCTGCTAGCCAATGAGAGCTGAGCCGCTGGGAGGGGCCGCCCCCCCGTCTGGGCTGCCCCAGCCCTGCGCTGCTGAAAGCTCCCTGGGCCTACGGGGTCGTGTCCGAGATGGCCGGGTGCCAGGTGCCAGTGGGGCTTGTGCTGCTGTTTCTTTGCTTAATTACCAGATCTTGTGAATGTAAAAATCACCCCCCCACCCCCCTTGTGTATCCTCCCAGCCCAGGTCTGGGCACAGCCCTTAGCTGCTAGTGGGAAGTCGGCCAGCCAGGGGAGGGCTCCGATTGTGGGACTCTTCCCCTGCCAGCCTTGCCCGCCTCCACCTGAGAGAAGCAGCCGGGCTGCTGCTGGGAGGGCGTGATCCCCTGGGCTGGGACCCTGCCTGGGTCCCATCTGCATGGAGCCCATCCCCCACCCCCGAGATGGGGATCTCACCATTGCTGAGGTTGCTGCTGGCTGAGAAACCCGGACTTTGCGCCTACGGGGAACCGAGTGTTTTGACCCAGCCAGGTCGAGATCCCCCAATCCCCACCCCCGGTCTGCGCTCTCCACCCTCCGACCTACACGTCTGTACATACTGAGATCTTTATACACACTCAATAAAGATGGAGTTTCCATATTTATCTGTATCCGGCTCCTGGCATCTTTTATCCTGGTTGGTGCCGCCCTGTGCCTGGCCTCGGGCTGTTGACACCCGATGGGCAGCAGGGACCCGAGGCAGGCAGCTGCGCCTTGGGACGGCGGGTTGAGGATCAGGGTGGATCGATTTAAATCAGCAGTTTAAATCCTGATTTGAATCACCAAGCCTCAGTGTAAACCATCAATTCGAATCAGCTTCTCCTTGTGTGCTTTGGTTACTTGCTAAAGAAAGGAGCATTCGCACTGGTTTGTGTAACCTTTAAAACAGGTCGAGTTACAGCTGAATGGAGCCTTGACACTTTATTTGGTCCATCTTTTGGCGAGCTAGGAGGGGACACCTGTGATTTAGCAGGTGTATCGCTTAATATTGTCCGATTATTAACCACGTTATAAGTGTGTTAGAAAATGGGGGACGATCTATTGCTTCTTAGCTGCATTAGAATGGTCACTGGAATTTCATTCAGCACACCACGCTGCACAGCAAATTGACTTTCGTTAAAACAAGCCCTTACGCCTGTGCATCCGTGACCTGTTGTGCCACGTTTATAAAGCGTCCCCTCCAAAGTTACATCCTTTCTCTGCGTAGACACGCTGCCTTTGACCCCCCGTTTTTGCAAGAGGCGCATGGATTCAGCCTCTTTATTTTTTATTTCAGTGTTTTAAGGGCTTATAAGTCATTTAGGCCGTCACATGTTTTGTATTCACGTCAGGTAGCCTTTTAAGAAGACAAAATGTACTCGGCATTACAAAATCAAGTGGATTTACATTTAAAAAATCCATTTTTTTTATTTAAAAAACAATTGTTTTTTCCCTGCCCTGTTGAGGATCCTGCTGAGTGTGGCTGATTCACTGCCCTGCCTGGTCCTGCCTTTGCCTCTGCCCGCACAGCTGCCATTCCCAGTGCCAGCTGGACTGGGGAGCACGTTGCCCTGGCCTTGGAGCCAGGCTGGCTGCCTCTTGGGCTTCTCCTCCTTCCCCAGGCTACTAGGACACGGCTTAAACCAGGGTCCCGTCCAAATCAGGCTGATCCAAGACACACACCCCTGTAATTGCTGCACCCCGCAGTGTAACCACCCAGTAGAGACCCTAGTGAGGAACAATGACCCCGAGTGGGGCATCGTCGTCCTGTTCCCCTCTACATGCTTCCAGTTCCACGGGCAGGGCGAGGAAGACAGGCAGAACGGTAAGTCTTAATGCGTGGATGGTGTAGGCGGGAGAGATTAGATTTATTAGGCGCTTGGGGAACCTTTTGGGAAAGGAAGAGCCCATCCCTCCACCCAAACCAGGACAGAACCAGACTGCTGGCATTGAAAATCAAAAAGGTTATAGAGGATTTTTTTTAAACTAAGGGCTGGAGGAAAGCTGACAGGGTTCCAGCAGACACAGCCCTGCGGGATGAATTTATTAAAGAGGGAATGCAATAATCCAGGGGTTCTCAAACTGTGGGTCTGGACCCCAAAGTGAGTTGCAACCCCATTTTAATGGGGTCACCAAGGCTGGTGTTGGCTCTGGGCCCCAGCAAGTCTGAAGCCCAAGCACAAGCCCCACTGGCCAGGGATAAGATTACATGCCGCCACCCAGGGCAGAAGCCCTTGGCCTTCAGCTTTGGCCCCCTCGCCCAGGGGGGCGGGGCTCAGGCTTCGGTCTCCCCTCCTGGGGTCGGGTAGTAGTTTTTGTTGTCAGAAAGGGGGGGGTCACGATCCAGTGAAGTTTGAGAACCGCTGCATAGTCTATAAAGAGGCTAGGAAAGAAGTTAGTAAAGTACAGGTAGGACAGTCAAAAATAAGACTCCCATTTAAATCTGACCCATGAAGGCAAGCGACTGACTATTGATAAAACGTGCCAGTGCTTATATACAAATGCTGATGGGGGAACTAGAATGCCTGGCCGTAGCTGGAGCTATTGATATAACAGGCACTGGGAAAACCGGGTGGAACAATGCTAAGAAATGGGACATGGTAATACCCGGGTAAGGAATAAATAGGAATGACGGAGTGGGGTGTGCTGGGGCGGCAGTATGTGGAAAAAGCAGAGTCAAATATAGGAAGAATGTTGACTGAATCAAACTGTACCGTCGAATATCTCTGGCTAGAAATTCCCTGCGTGAATAATAAGAGTAGAGGAGAAGGAATATCCTCCTGACCACCAGCCCAGGAGGGTGAGGGTGATTATGAAATGCTCAGAGAGATTAGAAAACCCAGTAATAACAGGGGGTTTCAACTCATACTGACTGGGAACCTCACCTCATGATGGGAGGCGGGGATCACAGGCGCCGACTCCGTGGGTGCTCTGGGGCTGGAGCACCCATGGAGAAAAATTAGTGGGTGCTCTGCACCCACTGGCAGCCAAACTCCCCTCACCTCCCCCCACACCTTGCCTCTGCCTCCTCCCCTGAGCGCGCCGCATCCCCACTCCTCTGACTACCTCCTAGTGCTTGCTGCCACAAAACAGCTGTTTCGCAGTGTAACAAGCTCTGGGAGAGAGGGGAGAGGAGCGGGAACGTGGCGCGCTCGGGGAGGAGGCGGGGCTCGGGCAGGGATTTGGGGAAGGGGTTGGAATGGGGGCAGGATGGGGTGGGGCAGGGGTGGAGTTAGGCCGGGGGCAGAGTGGGGTTGAGCACCCAGCGGCGCCAGCAGAAGTCAGTGCCTATGGCGGGGATAAAATTTCTAGGCAGGGCTAATGGCCGCTTCTTGGAGCGGCTAGTTCTGGAATCCACAAGGGAAGAGACACTTCTTGATTTTGAACTAAGCGAGCCCAGGGTCTCGCCCAGGAGGCGAGTGTAGCCGAACCGCTTGGTAATAGCGACAATAATTCAATGTAACATCCTTGTGGAGGGGGAAATGCCAAAGAAGCCCACCACGGTAGCATTTAACTTCCACAGCGGCAACTACACCAAAACAAAGAGGCTAGTTAAATGGAAATAATAAATCCTAAGACAGGAAATATCCTAATGCCACTATAGAAATCCATGGTTCACCCATGCCCTGAATACTGCGTGCAAGTCTGCTTGCCTGGGCTCAAAAAAGAGATATTAGAATTGGAAAAGGTGCAGAAAAGGGCAACAAAAATGGTTAGGGGGATGGAACAGCTTCCGGAGAAGAGGTTCAAAAGGCTGGGACTGTTGAGAAAAGAGCTGAGTGGGGGCAGGGGGTGGGCTATGATAGAAAGCTAGAAAAGCATAACTGGTGAGGAGCCTGTGTCTAAGGAACTGTTATTTACCCCTCCCCATAATACAAGAACTAGGGCTCGCCCAATGAGATTTAACTGGTAGCAGGTTTAACACAAACATAAGGAAATGCTTCTTCACACAACACAACGTGTGGAACTCCTTGCCAGGGGACTTTGTGAAGGCCAAAACTATAACATGGTTCAAAACAGAATGAGATAAGTTGATGGTGGATGGGTCCTCAGTGGCTATGAGGAACACAGCCTGTGTTCTGGGAGTCCCTAAACCTCTCGCTGTCAGAAGCTGGGAGTGGATGACAGGGGCCAGACCACTCGCTGATTGCCTGGTTGGTGCATTCCCATGGGGTTGGCTGGCCAGTGTGGCTGCTCTCTCTTATATCCATGCTGCTGGTTTCCTCACAGTTAACTTTTAGAAAAGCCGTCCGGCAGCTCTGGATGGACGGGGGCAAGGAGGAAGGGGGCTATTCTATTCTCCATCACGGCTCATCCGGCTAGTATCTTCCAGGCCTGCATTACGCAGCGGGGCTAACATCTGACACGGGTGGCTTGTTCTCACCCCGCCCTCCCCTGGGGTGGAGCGGGGGAGCAGTTTGGTTTGGTTTTTATATGTCTGGTCAGAGCAGCAAACCTGGCACTGGGAGGGGGCTGGTCCTTTGATCCCGGGAGTTCGTTGCCCCGTCCGCACCCAGACCCCATGGGAGCTCCTTCTCTCTTCCTGCTTGCTGGCTGAGTTCTCCCTTGCTGCTCCAATCTGATAGGGGGCTGGGCCCCTTGGCCCCTTCCCAAATCCCAGGCTCGGGCCCCGGCTCAGCCCAGTAGGCGTGAAGATGGGCCTGGAGGCAGCGTGCCCAGAGCAGTGAGCCGGGCTACGCAGGGTGCAGATGCCTGGCGCCGGCTGGGAGGCACTGGGGCGGGGGGTGGAGGGGAGGGGAGGGTATTTTTCCCTGCAGGTTGTTATAGGGCAGTTACAAGTGGGATCCGAGAGCTTCTGCTGAGGAGAAAAAAAATACCCGGCTGGCTAAAGCCCCATGCTCCACTCCCCCAATAGACGCTAGAGAGACGCCTCTGCCTGGAGCTCATATAAATTCTTTATTAGACAAAAATAGATCTCTTCTCTTTATTAAATCCCACCCGCGGCCTTCCTCTGCACTGGAGGTGGCTGGTGAAGAAGCTACTGTGGGGCGTTGGCTGGACCCTGCCTTGGGCAGCAGGGCCTGAGTCGGCCCCTGCCTGCGCTGGCAGGATCTCGGCTGTGTGAGCAGCCCGCCGTCCGCAAAATAACCGGCCCCTCGCATGAGTCCTGACATTGCACTTGCTAAGACATAGCCCAGCAGGGGGAGAGCTGGGCACAGAACCCAGGAGTCCTAGCTCCCAGCCCCGCCCCTGCTCTAGCATGCTAGATCCCACACCTGTCCATGAGCAGGGGCGAGAACCCAGGAGTCCTGATCACCAGCCCCACCCCTGCTTTAACCCCGTAGGCCACACTGGCTCTGCTCTCGAATCCCGTGATCAGGCCTTGGCATGCTGAGAGTCAAGGGCCTGCGCTGATCATGCCGGGAGTGTGAACTTGTCCCTCCCGCTCCCTCGGCTCCTGGCAACCCCAGGCAGGGCTGGGCACCCTGGGGTGGGCCCTGGCCTTGCTAAATGCCGCACGCTCCTTCCCCCTGCTCCTTTGGCACATACAGCTTCTCTGACGCTTCCCTCTCTAGGAGCCTTCATCCCCTCGGCAACGGCCCAGCCCCTGGCTGCCCCCCCTTCCATGCCCCCCGCAGTCTCTAGTGACCCCGCACCCATGAGATCACCAGCCCCAAGGCTGCCCCCTTCCAGAGCCCTGAGCATTAACCCCTGCTGTGCCACCACAGGGTGTGTGACTGAACTGGGCCCCCCGTTAGGAAGGTGCCTTTGGTTTTTGGTGTGTCTGACAGGGTTGAAGCTTCGAGCTGCGGGGGGTGGGGGGGGAGGAGACGGGCCAGAAGAGAAACCCCCCTCCCCATCCTGACTGAAGGGCGAGCGGGATCAGGCCTGTGTGAGGGTCAGCGAGATGGGTGGGCTGCCCCCGCAGCCCAGCCCCTGCCCCCACTGGGAGCCGCTGCCCCCTGCGTGGCTGGGCGCTGGCCGGGGGAAAGGGGCAGGGCTGGCGTCTCGCTGTGGGCGAAGGCCAGCGCCCATGTCTCTCCCGGCCTCGCTCATTTCCTGTGCGTCCCCAGCATGACCTTGGTGATGAAGTTGACGATGGCCAAGGCCGGTTGCTCGGGGTCGAGCTCAGCGAAGAGGTGGCAGACGTTCTCGCAGGGGCTGCCCTGCTTCTTAGCCACAAAGCCAAAGAGCCTGCGAGGGAGGAGACGAGACTGGAGCGAGACGGCCGGCGAGACGCCACCCACCCGCCCCTGGCGCTGACCTGGCCCCACTGGGTCAAACTTGACCACATGGTGTCACTCCAGCCCCCTGCTGTGCCCACCCCAGGCCTGCCAAGTCCACCTGGGTGTGAAACAGGGTGAAATCATAAGGATGCTACAAGCAAGTGTATCCATGGGACAAAGAGAGCAGAGCCATGCAGGTTTACTGGGCAGGGTGGAGGAGTTCCCTGGGGAAGGGTTTTTATCTCAGCTGTACAGGGTCTCTGTCCCGGCCATGCAGGGGTTCCTGGGGGAGGGTCTCTGTCCCAGCCGTGCAGGGGTCCCTGGGGGAGGGTCTCTGTCCCGGCCATGCAGGGGTCCCTGGGGGAGGGTCTCTGTCCCGGCCATGCAGGGGTTCCTGGGGGAGGGTCTCCATCCTGGCCATGTAGGGGTCCCTGGGGGAGGGTCTCCATCCCAGCTGTCCAGGGGTCCCTGGGGAAGGGCTGTGCAGGTCACAGGGTTTCTGACTCTACACCAGGGCCGCCCTGGGGCTGGGCCAGGTGAGAGAGCAGCGCTCTGGTGCTGGCCCCTGGCCCCCAGTGGGCTGTGGCTGGAGAGTCGGCCCGGCCCCTCCCCGCACTCACTTGGAGGTGGTGCCGTCCGGATTCGTCCATCTGCAGTTAAACAAACAAATGGCCTTTGTCTCTCAGTAGGTAAAATTATATTTGCTCTAAGTGACAGCGATACTGGGGGGAGCTCCCGTCTACGCCAGATCCAGCCTCTCCCAGCAGGGGGCGCTGTGGGGAGCGGGGCAGGAGCACTGGCTGTGGGGGGAGCCCCCATCTACGCCAGATCCAGCCTCTCCCAGCAGGGGGCGCTGTGGGGAGCGGGGCAGGAGCACTGGCTGTGGGGGGAGCCCCCATCTACGCCAGATCCAGCCTCTCCCAGCAGGGGGCGCTGTGGGGAGAGGGGCAGGAGCACTGGCTGTGGGGGGAGCACCCGGCTATGCCAGATCCAGCCTCTCCCAGCAGGGGGCGCTGTGGGGAGCGGGGCAGCAGCGCAGGCTGTGTGGGATGCTCCCGGCAACTGTAGTCCCAGCGATTCCCAGCAGGGGGCGCTGTGGGCAGCAGGGCAGGAGCACAGGCTATGGGGGCGCTCCCAGCCCCCACTGTTTAGGTGTGGAACTGTCCGTTACCTCCTGTCCTGCGGGTCCGTGCTGCAGAAGGTGATGCTGTTCACGGGGTAATGGCGCCGGAAGAACAGCCTGTTGGATCAAGCCGATGGCTGGGGGTCAGTGCAGGGCGCTGGGGCAGGCCGCCCGGGGCAGGGCCAGCCCCCCAGCACGAGGACGGGAGTAGGGGCAGAGAGGGGATGAGGAGGGGCATTTGTGCTGCAGGAGGGGGTGGTGCCAAGCCAGGGGATGCCCGTGGTAGGCAGAGAGTGGAAGGGATGCCCCAGAGAGGGCAGGGTTGGGGCCCGGGCAGAGCCTGGGGTCTCCCCATTTAGATCAGGGCAGGAGGGGGGCAGCGTGTGCATGCCCAATGGGGTTGCCCCCCTAGGAGGGAGGCACGGCATGTGCCCAGGCGGCACGGGTGTCACTTACTTCCTCTGATTGTCCGTCAGGGTGATGCCCTGGGCCGAAACCTTGAAGTGCACGAGGCAGGCGAGCGGGCGGGGGCTGCAGCTCAGGGTGCTTGCGGCCGCCTTGGCCACGGCCTGGGGGCCCGTCAGCGACTCCGTCTCCACCGAGCTGAGGTAGAGCACGCTGCAGGCTGGGCGAGGGACGAGCCGTCAGCGCCGGGGGCAGCCCCAGGGGACCTCGTTCCCCCCGCCCCCAATCCCTGGCCCCCTCCACCCCCTGCAGGTCTGACTGGGGAGCCAGCTGGCCCCAACCCCCACCCCCAACTCTCTGTCACCCCCCCAGTTTCCCCTCTGCAGACCCCAAGGGAGAGGTTCTCCCACTGCAGTCCGGATCTCCCAGCCAGGCCCCCCCTGCGCTGCCAGGGTGGGTTGGCATGAGGCTGGGCCTGGCCCGCTGTACCATGCCCCCATCCCCGCCTGGGCTGGCTCTGTGCTGAGTGGCCAGTGGGTGGGCGTCTCTCAGGACCCCACAACTACCCATGTGATCCCTACCGCCCCCGCAGCCGGCTCCCAGCCCCAAGGGGGTGCTAGGACAGCCCACCCTGCTCGGCCCACCCAACCTACCCGCTCCCTGCTTCAGCAAATCAGCCGCCGTGCTCACGTTGGTGGGGATGGCCACGTCCGGGGTCTCCTCCACGGGATCTGAGCGAGAGAGGGATGCTGAGGCCGTGTGGCTAGTGGCTGCAGCAAGCAACCAGGACTCCTGGGTTCCATTCCCAGCACAGGGAGGGGCGTGGGGGGCTAGTGGTTAGGGCAGGGGAGGGGCGAGTGCTGGGAATCAGGACTCCTGGATTCCATTCCCAGCTCTGCCAGGGGCACACCCTGGGGCCCAGGACTCCTGGGTTCACATGTCTGGGCGGCCTGAGTTCGTGTCAGTATGGGGGTGGGGGATCTGGCCTGCTAACAGCAAAGCAAGCCCTTGTTTGGGAGGGATCTGTGTGCCGCCCTCACGGAGCAGAGGGGCCCTGGGCCTGTGGCCTAGTCCAAGCACCCAGGAACCGCCGTGGGCCCCAGTGCATCCCCCCCACCCCTCCAGCAGGGCCAGGGCTGAGGGATGCAGGCAGGATTCAAACCTGCGGGTATCGCCCTCTTGTGGGAAAGCGCAGTCAGGGCAGGGCCTCCCTCTATTCTGGCAGGGGTGTGCGGGGAGGGTGCTGCCCCCTCCCTGGGGGCAAGAGTGGCTGTGTGCAGCCCATGTTCTGCAGCAGTGTCAGATGAGCCCATCGTCACGGGCCCCTGGGGCTGAGAGGTCCTCGGCGCCTGGGCTGGGGGGTGCCCCCTCCCCCGGGGACGTACCTCTGCTGGGGATCCGGAGCTTGCAGGGCAGAGAGATGGGGGTGATGGAGTGCTGCGAGACCAGGGCGGGCAGGCTTCCTGCAGGGCACACGTACAATCAGCCCCTGCCCCATGCCCACAATCAGCTGCCCCCACACAACCCTCTTCCCCGGGCACCCACCCTGGCCCCCTTCCTCGATGCCCTTTGCTCCCCAACGCCCCCCCTCTGATATCCTTCTGCTTTCACCCCCTCCAAGACCCCGAAGCAGGTCCAGCCTGCTGCCCCTCCCCCCGCCAATGCACCCCAGGCTCCCCCCTGCTGGCAGCGAGGGGGTGGGGGGCGGAAGCCCCAAGAGGTGGGGTAAGGGATGAGCTGGTGTCTTCGCAGAAGTGCCAAGGCATAGCTCCATGCCTGGGACAGGCTAGGGTGGCGAGATGCCCCCTGCTGCGGGTGCCGATCGCTCTGTGGTTGACATGCCAAGGGCTGGGGAGTTGATGGACAGGAGTGGGGGTCCCCCCCCGCCCCCATCACTCACCAAAATAGGGTTCGTTCTGGCAGCCCTTGATCTTCACCCCCTTGGGGCCCGTCTCGATCAGGAAGTGACGCACCAACTGCTCCATGGGGTCACCTGGGGCAGGGACCCAGCCGGGTGAGAGACCGTCGCTGCTGCCCCGCCGCCCCTCCCCGAGCCCCATGCCTCCTCCTTGGTGCCCTGGCATTGGGGTGGGCACAAGCTCCCAAAGGGCAATGGAAGGGCTAGTAGAGCAGGGGAGGGGGCTGGCAGTCAGGACTCCTAGGTTCTGTTCCTGGCTCTGGGATGGGAACGGGGTCTAGTCGCTAGAGCTGGGGCAGGGGAACTGGGAGCCAGGACTCCTGGGTTTTCTTCCCAGCTCTGGCACAGGCTCATTGGGCAGATTCCTGCCCCGCTCTGTGCCTCAGTTTCCCCACCTACAACCTGGGGGTAATGGTGATCGGTTCCTGCTGCGGGGCTCAGCTGGGGGTGTCTGTGCAGCGTGCCCAGCGTGCCCCTGACGGTGGCTGCCTGGGCATGTTCTTACCTTTCGAAGGGAGGGTGAGGCAGTTGGCCGGGGGCGTCGCCACTTTGAGAGCCAGCCCGTAGGCGCCTTGGAAGGAATTGCTGTCACGGATGAGGAAGCAGCCGGGCTCCTTGTCCTTCAGCAGGGCGATGGCTGCTCGGCAGGGAGGGGAAGAGCCTGTTTGAGCCTCCTGTGCCAGCCGTCACCCCCTGCCTATGCCCCCCACGACAGCGGATCTGTGCAGAGAACCACGGCTCCCTCCCGTGGCTCCCCTAGCAGCCAAGCCCAGTGCTGCAGGTGTGGTGCCATTCTGGGGGGCACGCTGCCTCCTGCTCCACAGGGGTTCAGCTCATGCCCAGACAGTGCCTGCTGTCTGGCCCTGGCCGGGATGGAATTCAGGCTCCACGTCCCCTCCATACAGACTGACTGGGGTGACCAGACAGCTGAGCTCTGAGGATGCTCCTGGTGGCCTGGATGGTTCTGTATGTCGGGGTCTCTAGCCCCATGGGAGGGGTGTGTGGACTACTAGTTAAGTGGGGGAGGGGCTGAGAGCCAGGACTCCTGGGTTCTATCCCCAACTGTAGGATGGGAGTGGGGTCTAGTGGTTAGAGCAGGGGCGGTGACAGCTGTCATGACTCCTGGGTTCTGATGGGAGTCGTGTCTATTGGTTAGAGCAGGTGGGATTTGGCCCTCTAGGTTCTAGTCCCACCTCTGGAAGCTGAGTGCAGCCTGGAGCAGGAGTGGAGGGCCAGGGAAAGATTTTTCCTACTTAAAAATATATAAAACAGCTGCTGCTAAATTCTAACCAACCCGTGTGTGAACTGAATCAAGGTAAGCCCCGCCCCCAGCACACTGTACCTTGGTCCCGGGACAGGTTGGGTTTATACCAAAACTTGGATGTATCCTGGACAAATTTGACGTTGCTGTGGCTCTCCGGCTGCGTGTCTGAAAGGGAACAGCGGGCCCCCGGTGAGCCGGACGGGGACGCTGGTGAAAGAAAACCGTGCTCACGTCTCAAGCGGGAACCTACTAAACTGGAGGTCTCTCGCCTTCCAGCATTGCTTTGTGTTTTCTTCCCTGGCTGCTTTGCATACGACCGGGGAAAACAGGATGAAAGCAAATGCCCCGTCCCTAGCTGCTGGCTTAGCTAATTTCTTTCATGTGCTACGGGGAGGGGCGTGACATTCGCCACAATGTCTCCTGGCTTCCAGCCCAGCCTCTTTCAGCAGGGGGCGCTGTAGGGAGTGGGGCAGGAGCGCTGGCCATAGGGGGAGCTCCTGACTTACAGCCCAGTCCCTCTCAGAATGGGGGTCTGTAGGGATCGGGGCAGGAGCACTGGCATAGCGGGAGTTCCCAGCTATTCTGCCCGGACTCTCCCAGTAGGTGGCGCTGTAGGGAGCAGGGCAGGAGCACTGGCATAGCGGGAGTTCCCAGCTATTCTGCCCGGACATTCCCAGTAGGTGGCGCTGTAGGGAGCAGGGCAGAAGTGCTGGCTGTGGGGCAGCTCAGACCCTCACTCCCTGGGCTGGCAGATTATGAAAGGACCCTGGCGCTGTCCTCCCATCCCCACAGCGGAGCCCATCTCCTACCTGGGTCTGGCCTGGCAGTGTTGGGCGCGAAGGTGACGTGGTGGCCCGTCCCAGTGCCCCGTCCTGGGGGCGAGCTCCTCTCCCAGTTGCCAGCCGCTGGCGTGTGGCGCTTCTCGGGCAACGGCGGCTGCTGCGGCGAATCGCGGGCATGGCACTGGCTGGGGGAGCCCGGGGGCGGCGGGCTCCTCTCCCCGCCCGGGTAGTAGGCTGTAGCGATGGGGAAGGCAGGGGTCGGGGAGCACTGCAGGTCGGAGGGGCAGTAGGAGGTGATGGGGCTTGGGAGGGGGCAGCCATTGGGGCAGCGGGCCAGGGGGCCTGGGACCAGCTCGGCTCTGTCACTGGGCAGGTGCCCGTTGTAGGGGGCTGGGTTCCTGAGCGTAGCGGTCGCTCTGCAGCTGGCACAGGCCGGGCTGTGGACAGGCGCGCCCGGGGGGCTGTGCTGGGCCAGCCTGTCCATGCCAGGGGGCAGCAGGTGCGCTGGGGTCCCATTGCTGGGGGGTGAATCGGGGGAGACAGCTGGACAGCTGGGGCCATTCAGGTGACTTGCGGCGTCTCCCGGGATCACTCTGGATAGGCCGGTGCCCTGGGGCAGGCTGGCGGGGCTGTGGGCTCGGGGACAGGGCTGCCTTGGGGCCGGCCCATTGGCCTGGGCCCTGGAGGTGGCTCCATGGGCACAGGCCTGTGTCGGAGAAGGGGGCTGTGGGGGGCTGGGTGCGGCCCCTGGCCGGGCTGAGCTCATCTCTGGGGTCCTCTTGGCGCTGGGTGGGGCCGCGTCCTCGGGGCTGGAGCACGCCGAGCTCTCCTGCAGGCTGGCAGCCGGGGCGCCGCCTTCGGGCAGTGCAGGGCTGTGGAATCACAGAGGGGGCACACTCAGTATCACCCTAGGCACCAGCCAGCACATGGGGGGCAGGGCACAGTACAACCCGCAGCACTGGGGCCAAGAGCCCACAGGGGGCAGATAGAAGCTTGTGCCCGGGCAGCCCCAGGGGACCCCTAGGAGGCTGTTTCTAGTGGGGACGACTGTCCCCTGGCCAGGGGCTGGGAGCTTCGACCCTGGGACACCTGGTGCAGGGGGAGCAGTGCCCTGGCACTGGGGGCATCATCAAGGGGTGTGGGGGGGGGCTGGCAGGGGAGCTGGTCTCCTTTGAGTGTGTGTGTGTCGGGGAGGAGACTGCTTCTGGCCCTTGGACCCCTCTGCTGCTGGGCCTCGCTGGGATCTCTGGGTCCTGGCTGGGCAGGCCGGAGCCAGCTCTGTCCCATGGGTGACTCCATAACCACCCCCGCCCTGCGCACGGGGCGGCACGCACCTGTCTTTGCTCTGCACCGGGCTGCTGGTGTGCAGAGGAGTGGGCGGGCCCGACAGCTCGGGGGGCGCGGGGCAGGCGGCGGGAGCCTCCCGGTGGAGCTGGCGCAGGGAGCCAGGGACGTCTCGCCAGGGCGCCTCCTCCCCGGGGCTCTGCATCTCTGGGGGGGAGAGCAGCTGGACTGAAAGGCAGGCCATGCTCCCTACCCTCCTGGCTGTCAGCCAGTTCTCCCCCCCTCCCCATCAGCCACATACCAGCCCCTCCCACCACAGCTATTAGCCACCCACCATCCCCTTTTAGCCACCACCAACTCCCTCCCCTGCCTGGCTGTTGGCGAGATTACCCCTCCCCCATTAGCCGCACACCAGCCCTTTCCCCACCAGGGCCATTAGCTAGTCCCCAGCATTAGCCCTCTCCCCCAGGCCTGGTAGCCGGTGCCATGCCATAGTAGGTACTCACCAGCAGGCGTCCGGTCCTGGTGCCCCGGGTGTGGGTAGCCCTGGCCTGTCTCCGGGGATTGGGGCTCGTAGCTTTGGTTCCTGGAGGCTGGGTAGGCCGAGCTGACGGGGGACACCGAGCCGGACGGGGGCGAGTGGTAGCCCGGCGCGTACGGCCGCATGTCCGGCGGGGAGGCGCAGGGCCTGGCTGGGGACCGGCCGTAGAAGGGCGGCTGGGGGCACTGGGCAGGGGGGCTGCAGGCGTAGACGCCATGGGGCAGCAGGGCGGGGTAGGGTGGGCCATAGCGATAGTGGAAGGGCTCCAGGCTCTGCTCCATGCCCTTGTGGCCCTTCTGATGGGCGCCGGGCATGGGCTGTGCCGGGTAGCCGTGGCTGAAGTGCGCCGGCATCTTGGCATGGGCGGGCTCGAAGTCAAACACCTCGTGATGCCCCCGGGGGCGCTGGCTGTAGGCGGCCGGCATCAGCAACGGCCCGGGCTGGCCGGGGTGCCCTGCCCGGGACAGGGGGGACTTGGCACTCTCGTGGGCCCACTCCTCGGGCTCGCGGCTGCTCAGGCGCAGGCCGCAGAAGGCGGCGGTGGGGGGCAGGCCGGCTTCCTCGTGAGCCTTCTCCTGGCAGTCCTGGCATGGGCACAGCTCCAAGCCGCACACGGGCTCCTCCTCCAGGATTAGCACCTCCCGGTAGCTGGGTGGCTTGTAGGCCAGGTCCTCCCGCTTACAGGGGCTGTGGGGCAGCTCGTAGGCATAGGGGTGGGCGAGGGGCTGCAGGCCCTCGGAGAGGGAGCGATACACCCGCCGTTTCTCCCCTGGCCCGGCCTCCTGCGGCAGGCAGGGGTAGCCCTCGGCAGGGTGCAAGTGGACCCCGTTGGTGCTGTAGACCAGCCGCCGGCGCTCCAAGGTGCCCTCTGGCCTGTAGTAGGCGCCATTGGGTAGCCTCTCGGGGCTGTGGGCGCCCGGGCAGCTCTGCGAGCGGTAGCCCAGGCGGCAGGAGCAGTGGCGGGTTAGGCCGGGGCGCCGGCTGGGGTACGCCAGGGGCCCGAAGGGGCTCATCTCCACCAGCTCGTCTTCCAAGATGGCCGTCTCCCTGTCCCTGGCCCCGTTGCTGTGCGGGCATCCCCCCAGCTCCTGGTGCGGGGATGCCCCCCTCGGCTGCTTGGGGGTCTCCGGTCTGGCCTTGACCCCAAAGCCGCCGAGCAGCCTGTCCAGCTCCTCCCTCTCGGCCGGCGTGGGCAGCAGCTTGGCGGGAGGGGAGGGTTCGGCCAGCATGGAGGAGTGGCCCGAGTCGCTGCTGACGGAGAGGAAGCGGCTGCCCTGCTGGGTGGAGTCCGCGCTGGCCGGGCTCCCGCCGCCGCCGGAGAAGCCGCTCAGGTTCCGCTTCTTCTTGATCTTGGCGTAGAGGCTGCCGTCGATGGGGCCGCGGGTGTGGGACATGTCTGTGGGGGGGAAAACAGCAGGGCCCAGTCAGGGCTCTCCTTGGGCACCGACCGCACAGGGATGCCAACACGTGTGATCAGCCACAGGGACCTGCACATGCTCGCAGAGTGGGGTTCGTCCCTGCCAGCAGGGGGCAGCAGAGAGAGAGAGAGACACACACACACACACACACACACACAGAAGGGCTCATCCTTGCCAGCATGGGGCAGCAAAGACACACTCACACATGCACACAGAGAGCAGGTCTCATTGCCTCCAGCAGGGGGCAGCGGGCATACACACACACACACAGCAGCACGGGGCAACAGAGACACACTCACACTCAGAGCAGGTCCCATCCCCTCCAGCAGGGGGCAGCAGGGATACACACACACATACACATTTACTCACTCACTCTGCAGGACTCATCCCCTCCAGCAGGGGGCAGCAGGGACACACACACACACACACACACACACATACACACACCTAACTCCCATTCATACCTTTGAAAATCTCCCCGACAGCCACAAACCGAAACCCACAACCTCATGAATACAGAGACCCTCCCCCACAAAAAAAAGTTACACACACGTAAAGTTACACACACACACACACATATAGAGACACAACCCAAAGAGGCACATACAGACATGAACACACACGTGTACTCACAGACACACACGCACGACTGTCTGGGGATTGGTCCTGCTTTGAGCAGGGGGTTGGACTAGATGACCTCCTGAGGTCCCTTCCAACCCTAATTAATATTCTATGATTCAGAAATTCACTTAGACTCGTTCCACCAGGGGGTGCTAGACCCCAGGAAAAACCCTTCCTCCCAAAGACCAAATACACCTCTACCCCGATATAACGCTGTCCCCGGGAGCCAAAAAATCTTACCGCGTTATAGGTAAAACCGCGTTATATCGAACTTGCTTTGATCCGCTGGAGTGCGCAGCCCGCCCCCCCCAGAGCACTGCTTTACCGCATTATATCCGAATTCGTGTTATATCGGGTCACATTATATCGGGGTAGAGGTGTATCCCGGAACGATTACGTTCCCACAAATCTCCTGGTGGCTTAAGACCATTCATGTCCCGCCCCCCAACCCAGCCCCCTAAATCCTCCCTCCAATCAGAGGAGCCATCACAGACCCCCACGTCAATCCCTTTGTCAATTCACTCCCCTTGGTTTGGAATCTCTCTCTACAAAACTGTAGGTCCTACACAAACACTGTCTCTTGCTTCAGGGGTGGGTTTTGCTGCCGCCCCTTCTCTCCCCGCGCTAGGTGCTGTACATATGCCACAAGCAGCTAGCCCCAAAGCGATCGTCGTTAGAGCCAGTGGGGGATTTACTGACAAAATGGCGTGTGGGGGGAATTCGGTAGACAAATGCTGATTTAGTGGAAACGGTTTGTGAAGGCGGCTAATCTCCCGGCTCAAGCCGTGTCTGGAAAAAAGTTTTGACAATTTCGAAAGAAAATGTTCCAGTTTTCCGGTTTGAAATGACTTTTTGTGCTGGAATTTTGGCTCATTAGAGTGAAAAAAACATGGGGGGGAGGGGGGGGGGAAGAAAGGGCAAAATTGAACCAAAACGGTTCCGAGTGATCGAAACAAAACATTGGCCCATTGGGTCCATTGGCCCAAACCGACATTTTTTCCCCGGTTTTTCGGTTCATAAAATTTTTCGAGGTTTTGACTTTTCATCCTGATTTGAGAGAGGAACATTTTGAAACTCTGGAAAATATTCGTGGGACAGGAAAACCATTTCCCGCCTCACAGTCTGAACAGACAAAGGGCGGGAGGGGAAACTGAGGGGCAGTAGCTTGGCCAAGGCCCTGGGGCAGTGGCTGAGCTGAGAAGAGAAGCCAGGTGTCCTGACTTCCACCCAACCCCGTAGCCACATTGTTCTGTCTGAACGGCCTCACAGCCCTGGCCAATAGCTCCTGTGGCATGAGGGAGCGGGTGGCTGGGGGTGGCTGTGCCCAGGCCCTGCCGGTGCCCGGCTGTACCTTCCAGGCTGTCTTCGTGATGCAGGTTGAAGTTCTCGTAGGAGTCCCAGCGCACCATGGGATCGGAGATGTTATAATCCACGGTGATGGACGGGCTGTTCCGTAAGGTCTCCAGGCCTGAGGGGAGAGAACCGGTGAGGGCCACGGGCTGGGGCAGCCCCCCCTGTGTGGGCTGCTCCCTCAGCCAGGGACTGGGCTGAGACCAGCCTGGCCTGGAGGGAGACACCTGGCTATTGTGGGGGCTCCCACCACCTGGGGGAGGTCTCCTGGCTCGGGGGGGGGGGGCGGTCTTCCCAGCCTGGCCCAGGGCAATGGGACTTCTGGCTTGGAGGTGTCGATCCTGGCTCAGTGCGGTGGGGGGGTCCTACCGCCTTGGCCCAGGGGGTGGGGGATTCCTGGGCGAGCTTGGCTCAGCGCAGAGGGGTGGGGGAGGCTAAGGGGGTGCTACCACTGTGGGGGGGACTCTCCCTCCTCCCCGCCTGCCAGCCCCTCACCTTTCATCTTCTCGGGGCCGGCAGAGAAGACGAACTCCACGCTGGCTTCAAAGGGGAAGCGCTCGTCTGGGGAGAGGAAAGGAGAGGGTACCGCGCTGTGAACAGAGGAGCTGAGGGTGCAGCAAGAGGGAGCAGCGGGTCTGGCATAAGGGAGCAGGGGGGAGCACAGGGGTCCCAGGTATGAGGGGGCAGGGGGAGTAGAGGAGTCCCAGGTACGAGGGGGCAGGGGGGAGCCCAGGGTTCCTGGGTACGAGGGGGCAGGGGAGACCCATGTATGAGGGGTCAGGGGGAGCATAGGGGTCCTGGGTACTAGAGGACCAGGGGGAGCAGAGGGGTCCCAGGCATTGGGGGGCAGGGGGAGCAGGGGAGGTCCCAGGTACGAGTGGGGGCAGGGGAGCAGAGGGGACCCAGGTATAAGGGGGTAGGGGAGCAGAGGGGTCCTGGGTACGAGAGAGCCAGGGGAAGCAGAGGGGTCCCAGGCACTGGGGCAGGACAGGTCACTACCACAAGGTGCATACAGGGGTGCTGAGCCGCATGCAGGTGCACCGGGAGCAGCCCAGGGCCAGGAGTGGTCGGCCCCCCGGGGAGGTGGCTGCCCCGTTTGGAGGCTGCCCGTGGCACCGCCCCCTGCCCTGCTCACCTTGCCAGGCCTCGTCCAGCTCGTCCTTCCCGAACCAGAGCTGGGCACCGTGGATGGTGCATGTGTGGAACTGGACGCGGAAAACCACGTCCCGGTCAGAGTTGCAGGTCTGCTTGTGGTAGCACTTCACCTGGGGCGGGGGAGGTGGAGTCAGCACTGACACGGGGACCCCCAGTCTCCCCCAGGGACATGCAAACCCATGGACACGTCCACAGGCCCTCATGCATGCCCACGTCTGTGCAAGTCCACACACGTGGATCACCCCATGTGCACACAGAGGCACACTCGTACACACCCATTGTGCACAGTGACACCTCTTGTGCACGCCCCCTCAGACCCTCGTGCACACACGCTCGTACACACCCATTGTGCACCGTGAGACCCCCTCTTGCGCACACCCCCTCAGACCCCCATGCGCACACGCTCGTACACACCCATTGTGCACCGTGAGACCCCCTCTTGCGCACACCCCCTCAGACCCCCATGCGCACACGCTCGTACACACCCATTGTGCACACCGATACCCCCATGCACACACACATGGGCACACTCACCCGCCATTTGTGCACACTGGCACCCCCCCACGTGTACACCCATTTGCACCCCCCCATCCTGGGTGTGCACAACCCCATGCTCATACCCACTGCCTGCCTCGCAGAGCCTCAGCTCTCTAGTTCCTCCCTGCCGGGCTCAGAGCCGGGGGGGAGGGGGTGCTCTGGACTTTGTGCCCACTCCTTACCTGGCAGAGCCCCCCCCGGGAAGCCCCTTCCTGGAGCTGGCCGTACTCACCATCACGTCCCCTTTCAGCAGCAGGGCTGGCTCCAGGGTGACACACAGCTTCTGGGGGCCGGGGCCCGGGACACTGCTGTAAGGGAGGGCAGAGAAACACGGGGCTGGGGTCAGAGCGTTGGGGGACGGGCCCAGCAGCTCCCATGCAGCAGGTGCCTCATACTCACTAGATCCCCGAGGTGTAGACGAGCTGCATGGACTGGTAGATCTTCAGGAAGGGCTGGTAGCCTAGGGCGGGAGGGACGGGTTAAGGGAGGGGGAGAGGGGCAGAGGGTAAGGGGGCAGGCTTCTCCAGCCAAGGGCTGAGCCAGGCTGGCAGGGAGCCCTCGTGATTGGCTCAGGACACAGGGGCGTGAGCTCCCTGGTGAGGGTGCAATGCCACACCTATGCGTGCAGGCCCGTTTGGGTGTGTGCCTGCACACCCAGGAGAGCACTGCCGATTCACACGTGTGTGTGCCCTGGGACTCCTGGTGGTGCGCGACACGACGTGTGCCCACTTCGCACACGCCTGCAGGTTTGTGCCTGGGAACGCGCCCAGTTTGCACACCCCAGCAAATTCGCACGTGTGAGCGTGCCCATTTTGCACATGCCGATGGGCTAATGTGTGTGCACGTGTGCTCATTTTGCACACATCAGCATGTTCACGAGTGCTCGCTTGCACGCACCGTTGGGTTGGTGTGCACGCAAACATACACGTTTTGCACGGGTCTGCCGGTTCACACATGCGTGCTCATTTGTGTGTGAGTGTGAGTGTGCCCATTCTGCACAGGATGGCAGGCTCACCCATGTGGGTGCGCTTGTTTTGCTCACAATGGCTGGTTCACCTGCGTGCGTGGGCGCCCACATTTTGCACGTGTGATCGTGGCACTCACCTCCGCTGGTCTCGAAGTTGGGGATGGCGGGAATGAGGACGTGGTGCAGGAATAGAGTGTTGCTGTTCATCTTGATGGTGCCCGACAGCAGCCCGCTGAAGTAACTGATGTACCTGGGGGTTCAGGGGGGACAGCTTAGCCCCAGGGTCCTGCCCCCGCCCCCTGTGGAGCTGGGGGGAGGGGCCAGCCAGTGGGGACCCTCCCCTGTCCCTTAAGGGTCATCACATCCCCCTCCGCTCCCCCCCCTCACCTTTGCTGGGATGGCTGCAGGGACGCGGCCACTTTGTCCTCGCAGAACTTCCGCATGGTCAGGGTGCCGAGCGCCTGGTCCGCGCTGGGGGGAAGAGGACAGGGGTCAGCGCGGGAGCCCCCGGCCACCAGAGCAACCCCTGGGCTATGGGGCCTGACTCTGCTCCAGGGGAGCGGGGAGCAGAGGAGGGCGAGGGAAGGAAGAAAGGTGGGGGGAACAGCCCTGGGGTGTGGGAGGAACAGCCAGGGCAGAGGGGGAGGCTGGGGTGAAGAGGTGGTGGGGGCGAACAGCCTGGGCAGAGGGGGAGACTGGAGTGAGGGGGTGGGGGGGAACAGCCTGGGCGGGAGGGGAGGCTGGAGTGCTGGAGTGAGGGGGTGGGGGGGGAACAGCCTGGGCGGGGGGAGAGGCTGGGATGAGGGCGTGGGAGTGGGGGGTGGAAACAGCCGGGGGAGGGAGGTAACTGTCCTGGGGCAGTGGATCTGGGCTGTAGGGAAGCAGCCGGGGGGGTGGGGTGGAAATAGGGGAAGGGGCCAAGCACACGCCGAGGGAGGGGGGTCAGCTGGGAGGGGAGCTCCCCGCCCCCTCCACCCCATACCTGGCAGAGATCTTGCTGTAGTGCATATAGGCGGCCACGATGACGCCCGTCTTGCCCTTGTTGCCCTGCAGAGCAGTGAGAGCGTCAGGGCCGGCGCCCCCCTAACTCCCCCCAGCTCTGTCAGGGCCCCTTGGGTGGTGGTGGGGGGAGTGCCTGCTGCAGCCCAACCCCCGACCCAGCATGACCCCGCCGCAGGGCAGGGGCTCTGCCCCCCCAACCTCTCCCCATTCCTCGCCCACCCCCAGCCCCCCAGCTCCGCCCTATCCCCTCACCTTGCAGTGCAGCACCACGACGTGCTGGGGGTCCGAGTTCAGCCAGGTCTCCATGGCTTTGCAGATGGAGCAGATCTTGTCCAGGGGGGGCGCGTGCAAGTCCGGCCACCCGAAATCCTGAACCTGCGCCACATCGGGGTGCAAGCGGTTAGATTCCTGCCCCCCCCCCAACACAGCCAGCTGGGAAGGGCCAGCTCAGAGCTAGAGAGTGGGGTCCCGCTGCTCCCGCCCTGGGAGAACCCAGGGATCCCCCCGGAGGACGTGGGGTGCCCCTCCCCTCTCACCTTGGGGTTCAGCCTGCTGATGTCATGGCGCTTCTCGGATAGGTTGAAAAGCTGCAAGGCAGAGAGCGAGCTCGTTGGCTGCGGGACGGCGACTGTAGCTCAGGGGCCCTGCCCCATCCCGCGACCCCCAAACCCTCCAGCCCCGACGGGCCTTGGTCTGAGACCCACGCCCAGGGCTGAGCCTCCAACCCACAGCCCCTCAGACACAAATGCCCAAATCCCCCCCTGGCTGCAGCACCCCCCGCCCTGCTGCCCAGCTGGGAGGGCCCCGGTGACTGGCCGGAGCACGAATCCCATGTGAACACTGAGGAAACCTCACAGCCTCGCCGGGGGCAGGACGACTGACATTGTTACCCCGTACAGCCACATGGGGGGGAAACTGAGGCACAGATAGACGCTTGAGACTCACTCAAGGTCACAGGACAAGTCAGTGGCAGAAACCTGACTTCCAGTCCGCCAAGCGCTAACCACTAGACTCCTCTCCCCCCAGAGATGGGGAGAGAACCCAGGAGTCCTGGCTCCCAGCCCCCTTGCTCTAACCACTAGCCCCAGCTGCCTTTCCCCAGCCCCTACCGTGTACTTATCCTCGTGCTTGGACTTCAGCATCTGTGCCACCTCCCGCAGGTTGCCGCGATAACGCTGCTCCTCCAGGGCGGAGGGGAAGAAGACGGAGATGATGCGCTCGGTGATGTAGGTCAGGTCAAAGTCGTACTTGCGCTCCATCACGTGGTCCAGGCTGAAGCTCCTGGGGGGTGGGTGGGTAGGGGGTTGAGTGTCAGGGTGTGCCAGCTCCTGGGGGTACCCCACCCCTGCAGGGCGGGCAGCTCCCTGGGGTATCGCCCCCAACTAGCAGGGTGCCTGGCTTTACCCCACCTCATGCACCCCATTGATGGACCCCCAGACCAGCAGTGGATCCCCACACTCGGTGTGTGAGCCAAGACCCCTTTCCATGGGGGGGGCAGCGGACAAGGAGCAGGCTGCGAGCCGTACCCTCCCCCACCCTACCGGCCCCACCCACTCACCTGGGCAGCGTGCTCCGTTGCTTCGAGGTGTGGAGGGATTTGGTGGAGCCCTGGGGGACGAGAGGGATGGGGGGATACTGGTCAGCGTGGGGAAATCTGGGGCCCACGTGGCCCTCCGTCAACTCCTTGGCACCGAACCACAGCCCCGGGTCCAGGCTGCTGGGGGGCGGGGACGGGCAGCAGGGTGGGAACGGCCTGGGAGAGCTGGGAGGGCCTGGGACGGGTCCCACCCGCGCCCAGCCTGCAACTCGCAATCCCCTGGGGGGATGTCAGAGGCCAGGATCCAAGCTGCCCTTGCTCTGTTCCCAGAGTCCCGCTGACCTAATGGAATTGGCTGTGGGCGGGGGCCCCGGCTCCCAGCCCAGAGGACGGGCAGAGCTCTCCACTCGCTTCTACTCCCCTTGTTAGATCTGCACCAGCAGGCTAACCCCTTGCCCCCCAGCTGCCCCTCTTCTGCCCCAGGCTGCACAGTGACACCAGGTGGGGGCAGCCCGGGTGCACACAGAGCAGGGGTCGGGGTCGGGTGGGGGCATTGGGCCCTGTCAGAGGGCGTGGGTGAGACAGGTCAGCACAATGGAGCTTTGGCCCAACCCCAGGTCCTACGGCAATGCCCCGCAGGGCCTAATGAATGGGCAGGGCTGGGGATGGGCAAACAACCCCCTTCCCACCATCACCCCATTCACCCCCGTCCCCGTATCCCACGGCCCAGTTCCCTTCCACGCCTGGCCGGTGTGGGAATAACCATGCAGGGTCCTGGCAGGGAAATCCAGATCCCTTCGCAAGCTCCCCCCATCAGGCGTCGGGGACGTCTCGAGGGGAGGGTTTGGGAGGCTGGCCCCCGTTCACACAGAATGCCCCATGCAGTGCCACTCCTCTACCATCACAGGCCAGCCTGACCCCGGCCCCACACTGAAATGGACGGGGCAGAGTCCACGAGGCAGGAAGAGGGCTTCCCAGGGCTGAATTCCCCAGGCGCTATGGGTCAGCAACCCCCAGGGCTGCTTCCCAGATCTGCCTTCTCCCCAAGGAAAGGGCCTGGGCTGACAGTCCTGGGGACCAAAGGCTGAGCGGGGACAGCACAGGACTGGGGCAAGCATCCCTGCCCCCCACCTGCACTCCCCTTTGGGATGAGCCCAGTCCCGTTGGTCTATTGGGCCATTGGCCTCTCCGCTCAGGAGGGCGGGCGGTGCCGCCGGCAGCCAGCTATGGAGGGGTGCATCCCTGGGGGACTGAGCTGAGGCCTCCCACACTCGTCTCATGCGAGCCTGCAAAGAGTAACGACGCTGAGGGGTTATGCCTGGGACTGGCGAGGGCGGGTCTCAAGTGAGGGTGGGGAAGTTCATTCACCCTGTACCCCATGTGGTGGGAGCAGGCAGGGCAGGGGTGGGGGGTGTGTGTGGAAAATCAGTTCTGTTGGCACCTCGTTTGTTCGGTCTGGGAGCCACTTCTCTTCTATTTCCTCCGGGAAAGGGCTGGGGGAGCAGGCCAGCGCGGGAGGGATCCCTGCTTCAGCTCTTTATACTCAGATCCCACTAGGCACCCCACTAAAGCACCCCTGGATTTTTTTTTGGGGGGGTGTCATTTCTGTAGCCCTCCCTATCAAAAATCCCAGAATCCAGCCATCCCCCAAGCTTTGGGGGGGAGAGGGATGGGATCTCTCCCCACTTCCCCGGGGCAGAGGGAAGGTCTCCCGCCGGCTCCCGCCAGGAATAGGGCACAGATCTGGGGTCCGATGGGATAAATTGAGGCGGGGACTCACCAAGTGCTCGATGCGCCGGGCCGGAGCAGTGTTCCGCCTCTGGAGTATGGGGAAAAGGGAAAAGAGAGAGAGTGAGGGGAGTTGACGAGAGGAGAAGGAGATTGAGACGCCGGGCCTGGGCGCCGAGCCAGCCGGCCCTGAGGTCAGCAGCTAGAGTTTGTAAACCTCCCCCGGACCCACAACCACCGATTGCGTGATGTGGCCCGGAGCTGGGGGCGGAGGACGTCAGGAACGGGAAAGAAGCAGGCCAGAGGCTCAGCTGGTGGTGCTCCCTGTTTGTGAGCAAGTGTGGCCCAGGGACTCTGGAGACCTCAGTTCTAGTCCCAGCTCTGTCCCTAAGCTGCTGTGTGACCTGGGGTGAGCCTGTATGCCTCAGTTTCCCCTCCAGCCTCTTATCCCCTTGTTAGATTGTGTGTGCCTTCTGTCTGTTATGTAAGCCCCTGAGTCTTTCCCAGCTTTGGAGCCTGGTGCTTTAGCAGCTCGTGCTTCTAGTTCCCTGGGGCACTCGCCAAGGGGGCAGCTGTCACATGTACAGCACCCAGCGCAATCTCAGCTGAGCCCTCTAAGGCAGGTAATAAGGAGGGATGAGCCTGGGGGCCTCTCTGCTGAGATTTTTCAGGGGAAGCCAGTGGGTGCCCCCGCCCCTGCCGGCTGTTGGGAACGGAGCCAACGGCTCCTCACTGAAGTGGCCTCGTGACGTAATTCATCTGAATCATGGCCCCATTTCCTTCCCAAGTGACCTGGAGCCCAGCTGGCACAACCGGTGGGCAGCAGGAAGTGAAATTGACATCAGGCTGAGGAGGTCTGCCAGCGAATCGCCTTGGGAAAGGATACACCTGCTCGTCTCAGATCAAAGGGGGCAGGTGGGGAAAGCTAACGCTGGCCAGAGGGCTCTTAGTTCCAGGAGCTTCTCGGCCCCGTGCTCATGAGCTAGGGCACAGAGCAGGGTGGGGTGCTGGAGTCACCCAAACGCTGACACTGACCCTGGGCACATAGGGCTACGATTGACTCCAGGGATGGAGAGGGCAATGCAGGACTCAGTCGAGGGGAATAGCCCGGTGGCCCGTTCAGTCCAGAAGACACGAATGGCCCATCCTCCCAGAGGAGACTCATGGTCCATCTGGCCTAGAAGAGACCCACCCAGGGTCCATCCAGCCCCGTAGCCCGTCTCCAGCAGTGGCCAGGGTTGGATGTGGCCATGGAAGATGAAGCATGGAGGAGGGGTGCCTAGCGGGCTGCCATCCTCATATGTTTCATGGCCATTAAGGGCAAAGCTGTTGTGGTCCATGGAGGCTGTTGGTGGAAATCCAGCAGTTATTTAGGTGCCCAAGAATGGATCTAGGGGCCTCCTAGACTACGTCCTGACTGCACCAAGAAAGCAAATCTGGGTGATCAGTCTCCATGCTCCAGGCCCGACACCAGCTGTGGGGGTCAGGAAGCTCCCTGCGGGGGTTAGTGTTGCATCGGCAGCATCAGGCTAGAGGGACCATAGGCTGGCAGCCCAGAAATTCTGGGCTGGGGCCACCACAACTTCTAGCTAAGGTATCTAGGTGAGTTCCCTCACCTTCCCTGAGGTGCCCCCATGAGGCAGGGAAGGGCTATTATCCCTGTTGTACACGTGGGGAAACTGAGGCACAGAGCGACTAAGTGATTTGCCCAAGGTCACCTGAAGCTTGTGGCAGAGCATGGATTTGAACCCAGGCCCCCTGAGTCCCACTATAGCCCCCCGTGACTCTGAACATCATCAGAACGCTCCTCGCCTGACTGTCCTTCACATGCTGGCGTCATTTGCCCACCCTGTGCCAACTCAAGGCGCAGCATGATGGAGAATCAGGCCCCTGGAGTGTTTCCCAGGGAACTTTTCTGTTTCAGGCCAGAGAGGAACCCTCCTGCCAAAGCCACTGGCTGGGAGATGCTACATCTGGATCTCCTCTGACAGGGTGGAGTGGGACGATTTTTCACTGCCAAGGCCTGAGCTCACCAGGCAGCAGGTCCCAGGGCTGACGTCCACACCAGCTGTTTGTGCACCAGGCAGAGACAGCGGCATCGAGCTTCCTCCGCGCTGCCGCACCCGGGCGCGCTGCAGGCAGCCATAGGGCGACGACCCCCTCTGGAGATGAGTTCTATTCCCTCCCACCCAGCCTGCCAGCCACAGGGGACGCTTGCCCATTGAGACACCAAAGGCAAAGGCCACCAAACAACCATCAGCCGGTGACAAATAGTAGCTATTGCTGCCCTAACCCAGCTTCGAACCAGTGACCTACTCACTAGCCTGAACCGCTCCCACAAGCCATCCAGCCAACCCAGCCCTTGGCTGTTTTAGTCTCCAATTCCCCCCCTATCACTGGCCAGGAAGGCCGGCCACCACGCTCCATCCAGTGGGAGTATCCCAGCTTTCCATACCAGGATACGCCCCGGCATTGAGGCCCGGATGCCACCCGACTCCAAGGCTCACTCGGCACATGGGTCTCTGCGCCACTTCCCGCTGTTTTAGAAGAAGCCCCTGGAATTTACCCGGCCTCGCTACGGACTCCGATCAGGAGCTGTAGCTGCTGAAAATCAGGCCTCCAGCTGGGCACCCGAAACTCAAAGCGCCCAATGGAATGGGCGAATGGCTCACCCAGCGCTGAAATGCAGCCAGCTCTGGGGTGGGACGTGGCAGCTGGTTAGCAGCTACACTGCTTCCCGTTTAGGACAGGAAGTGAATCCGAGTGTGTTCCATGCCAGTGGCGCTGTGCATCTCCAGCAGCCTCTGGAGGGATCTAGGCCAGAGAGGTTGATGAGCCTGCTACGGGGTCAGCGAGGCGAGGTGGATCTGTTTGCTCACACACCGGATCCTGTGTATTAAGATCCCGAAGGCTCAGATTTCATTCCAGCAGGGAGCCCGGCATTACCCAATCCAGGTTGGAATTTGGCCAGGACCGGGTGGAGGCGGTTCTCATTCTTGAAAAAAGTTCCAGCGGATCTTGAAGGAGCGGGAGTGACCAGGTGCTCGGTTCTCCCTTTGGCCTGAAAGATGGCATCTCCAGCAGCCTGGTGCCCGGCACTGGGGTCAGCGCCGAGGCCAAGGGCTCCTTTCTGAGCGTCCCGCACTGTGGCCTGTTGCTCTGGGGCTTTCCTGAGCTGTCTCCCATCCGTGCCCCGACCCAGGCCTCTGGCGAGATCGACCAGGGACCCAGCGCCAGGAGATACGGACTCAGGGGTAACAAGGCTGGCGGTTCCCGTGGCTGCCCATGGAAACCGCCTCTCTCCCCCATCCCTATTTTAGCCACCAGTGGCTCAGTGAGAGATCGCCAGAGGGGTGCGAATGGGGACAGACCGATCTCGGCACTTACCAGTTCAGGCGGGGGAAGGGGCTGGCAGGATGACGCCACCTGAAACAAGAAGCCAGAGGGGGTCAGCGCGGTGCGGGGACCCCAGCCGGGCAGCGTCCCCTGGAAATCTGTGCGGTGGCAGCCACCGGGACGCTTCCTCCACCCCCCTCTGGACGGGACGTCTCCTCCCCTGGGTTGGGGGCGGGGGGGCCCGTGAGGCGGGCTCTGTGCAGTGAGGAGGCTGGACCCCCTGGGCCGTGGGGAAGGGGTGTTTTTCTTGGCCCAGGCTGGCCCTTTCCAGCTTGGGCACACACAGAGGCCGCGATTCATGGCAGGGCCTGGGCGGCGGCGAGGCCGGAATGGCCGGGGGTGGGGGAGTGGGGGGAGGCTATATATAGAGAAACATAAACAGGTTGCGCCCCACCCCGGGCTCGGGGCGCACAGTGAGCCCATTCAGCCCGGCCCCTACCTCACCTGCCCCCGGCCCCACCCCTCCCCCTCCGCCCTGGCTCCAGCCAGAGAGAAGGAAACAGAGTCGGAGGGGGCCGGTGAGCCCTCCCCTGTCCCACACCCCCACCTCAGGGGGGCACCTGGCTGTGCCAAGGTTGCCTTTCCCATAATGCCTTGGTGGCTTTGACTAAAGGACGAGCTGAGCTCGCTGGGTCGATGGGGGGGCAGAGCTGGTATTAAGGGGAGTACAATCCCCCCACCCACCCCCAGCCCCATGTGGGGCAAGGAGCTGCTACAGAAGATCTGCGTGTCCTGCTATGGGTACATCTAACCTCCACGCTAAGCCGGGGGCAGTGGCCGGGTCCTGGGCTTGTGGCCTCCGTGTTCCCTAGCCCCGTGCTTGAGTGTCCGCTCCGCCCTCCCGTCCACTGCCCCCCCCCAGTGCCAGCCTGCCCCCGCCGGAGTCAGCTCCTGCATGCCCATGCCTCTCTGCCCTTCACCCACTCCCTCCTGCCCGGCTCCCCCTTGGCACAGCTCCATGCTCCGAGCCCTTCGAGTATCCAGGAGAGTTTATTTATCTCCTGGCAGCCAGGAAACGGGAAGTGCTGGAGATCTTTATCACGCTCACATGGTCCTTACAGCCAGGGCCGGGGCTGTGTACCCAAGGGCTGTGGGGCACTAGCAGGCCTGGCTTAGGGAGCAGGGCCTGGCAATCTGTCCCCCCTCCCCGCCTTCCCTGCCTCCTGCACATCTCTGTCCAAGCCACCTTGACACCCTGGGCACCGTCCTGGGAGCTGGCCAGACACGGGGCTCCCTGTCAGAGCTCACCCAACAACCGCGAGCGCCCCAGCAACTCCGTTTGGTGCCTGGGCTTAGGGCTGGGTTGGGAACTGGCGGAGGAGGGGGCGGGGAGACAAGCCAAGGGGGTCGGATCAGTGAGGGACTCGGGGGGAGGTGGCGTGGAGAGCGCAGGCCAGGGATGCAATGTTGGATTACAGAGGGGATTGGGGGGAGGTGGGATGGGGCATGCGGGCGGGTGGGGGGCGGGTTGGATCACAGAAGGGATCAGAGGGGGTGGGATGGGGACACGGGCTGGGGGGGCATGTTGGATCAATGAGGGGTTTGGGGGGAGAGGTGGGATGGGGATCGCAGGCCAAGAACCAGATCCGGGACGACTTTGCAGCAGAAGGGACGCACTGTAAGAACCTAAAGGGACCCCCAACCGCGCTCCATCCCCACACCTCTGCCCCTCACCCTCTGGGAGACAGGGCATGGCTACAGGATGAATTCCCCCGCCGTCCCCGTCCCCCCCCCGGGTTTGCAGCCAGACCCCCAGACCCCTCCTCTCGCTCCCCATGCCAGCTGGGTGCACATCAGCCGACAGAGGAGCCGGCCCCGGCGCAGGGAGAGGACAAGCCACGGCTGGCTGGGCGCTAGCTAGTGGGACCGGGGCCGGGCAGAGCCCCAGGCATCCCAGCCTTGGCAGCGCCACAGCCCCGCATGCCAGCACCGAGTACCAACAAGCCCCTAATTACAAGGCACGCAGAGGTCCCGCCAGGCAGGGAAGGTAGAATTAGGCAGGTGGGTTCTGCCAAGCCAGGGTCTCCCTGGGGCGACGTCCCGTGGCCAACACCAGATGTGTCACTGCTCCCCCCAAGCCCCATAAAACGCCTGGCGCGTTGTACAGAGGGGACTCCTTCCTGACCGCCCCGCGCCCTGGAGAATGAGACTGAATCAGCCAGGGGCCATAAATCTCTGTTAACCATGGTCGTAAAATTAGATGGGCCTTTTAACGAGCCAGCTGAGGGATTGAACTGAGTGCCACCCCGCGGCCCGCCCTCCCCATGCAGCTGTGGGGCTGAGTGACCAGGTACATCCCCCGCCCCCGGCTGGGCCTATACGCTCCCCCCGGAGCCATGGGGGTGGGGCACTTAGGCAGGAACAGGCAGGAGAAAGACTATGGGTTGCCCCTTGCATAAGAAGAAATGAGACCACGTCCCCCCGCCCCCTCTCCTCCCCTTCCAACAGCTCTTCTCATCCACTCCTGGCCCCACACAGCCTCCAGGCTTTGAAACCCCTCCAGCCCCCCAGAGCAGCCTGCCGTCCCCAGGCCGTCTGCCTCGCCCTGCCCGAGCCCCTCGCTGAGCTGACCCTCTGGGCCAGGAGTGGCCAACCTGAGCCCAAGAAGGAGCCAGAATTTACCAATGGACATTGCCAAAGAGACACAGTAATACGTCAGCAGCCCCCCATCAGCTCCCCCACGCCGCTCCCAGCGCCTCCCACCCACCAGCAGCCTCACGGATCAGCACCTCCTCCTCCTTCCCCTTCCCTTCCCATCAGCTGTTTCGTGGGGTGCAGGAGGCTCGGGGAGGAGCGAGGGGCGGGCAGGGCAGTCTCGGGGGGGGGGGCAGGAAGGGGTAGAGTGGGGGCAGGGCCTGTGGCAGAGCCAGGGGTTGAGCAGTGAGTTCCCCCACCCCCGGCACATTGGAAAGTTGGCACCTGTCGCTCCAGCCCTGCAGTCGGTGCCTATACAAGGAGCCGCATATTAATGCCTGAAGACAGGTTGGCCACCCTTGCTCTGGACTGAGCTCCCCTCGAGCCCCCCCTCCTGGCCTACACTCCCCCTCCCTCTGAGTTCCGCACAGACCCCCCCCACCCCCGGCCTGCGCTCCCCATCCCCCCAAGCCACACATTGATCTGACCCCTCCACTCTGTGCTCCCCACTGCCCCCCAAATCCCTCACTGATCCGACCCTCTGAACCGCACACTGATCTGACATCCCCCGGCCTGTACTCCTCACTGCCCCCCAAATCCCTCACTGATCCGACACCCCCTCCACCCCCCCGGCCTGCATTCCCCATCTAGGGTGACCAGACAGCAAGTGTGAAAAATCGGGACGGGGGTGGAGGGTAATAGGAGCCTATGTAAGAAAAAGACCCAAAAATGGGGACTGTCCCTATAAAATCGGGACATCTGGTCACCCTATCACCATCCCACCCCAGGAGCCCCTCACACATTCGATCTCCTTTCCTCTCTCTCCTTCTTCCTCCTCCTGCCTAGGCAATTGGTGCCCATCCCACCTTGGCACAAAAGCCATCTCCTCCACGGCTCCTGCTAGCCACCTTGCATCCCTTCTGCAATCCTCTCCCTCACCCCCCGGCCTGTTAACTCCTCTCCTCTCCTCTCCTCTCCCCTCCCCTCCCCTCCTGCAGTTTCTGTCTGAACAACATTTGCTGTCCAGAGCAAAGTGTGTCGCACAAATCATCCTCAGTGCAAACTTCCTGCCCCCGCTCTGCCGCTCAGCTTCGGCCTGGGAAAACATCTGGCTCGGCCTGCGGGATGGAGAGGGGGCTGGGAGGTGGGAAAAGCACCGTAACCAGAAACTCTGGGAGAGAAGCAAGGGCCATGTGGAAAGGGGTCCCCCTGGCTGCTCCCCCAGCCCCGCTTGGGGCCGCTTCCTACGAACAGGTGTTTGAAGAGCCTGGTGCTTCTACCAACCACCACACTTCACCCCCCACTCCCCGAAAGTCAGCTTGTAGGTGGGGAAACTGAGGCACAGAATGGGCGCAAATACTTGCCCACAGTCACTCTGTGTTGATAGTAGAGTGAGTGACAGAAGCCAGGAGTCCTGGCTCCCTATTCCCCCCTGCTTTCTCCAACCATTAGAGCACACTCCCTCCCAGAGTTTGGGATAGAACTCAGGAGTCCTGGCCCCCAGCCCCCTTCATCTAACCACTAGACCCCACTCCCTCTCAGGGCAAGGAACAGAGGAGTCCTGCTACCAGTCCTCTAAACACTAGATGATGCCTCAGTCTATAACCCCCCCCCCCCCCCCTCGCAAGGTGTCATCTCAGCGTAACATCACCTCTAAGGGACCCAGGCATCCGGAGAGCACTGAACGGAGATAACTTGCTGGGGCACGGTGCCCAGCCCTGCCCACCCTTCCCAGTAGCAGGCTCCGGACCCCCCCTGGCACCTCCTGCCAGCTGATAAACGCCCCTGACAGACACTCCTTGGGCAAAGGGACTGGCGAGATGAAGTCCTCTTAGCAATCAGGTCCTCCTCTGCCCTAGGCTGCCCCCTGGTGGAGGGGGCGGAGAGGACCGATCAGAGGGGCGTCCTGTCCTGTCCCCGCCTCGCCCGCAGCTCCCCCTGGCTGTCCACAGCTGAGTTTTACCTGGGGGTCAGCAGGGCAGGGTGGAGCTGGTCTTTAGGATGCCGGGCTTTTCCATCCAGCTCTTCCCCGCATGGGGAGGCCCCCAATGCCCCCTCCAGTGCAGGATCTTCTCCGCTCCCTCTATCCTCTCCTCCCTCGCTCAGCCACTTCTCCCTTCTCCTTCCCCTCCTCTGACTCCGGCGCAGCCCTCCGCCCCTTGGACGGACGGACGGAGCAAAGAGCCCCGGAAAATCCCGGAGGAGAACCAGCAGCTTCCAGCTGCAGACGCTGGCCCAGGGCCAAGAAAAACTCCCAGCTCCGCGCAACCATAATTACACAACCAAGGCTTAAAGGGCCAGAGACGCCACCTTCGGGGGCTCCGGCACGGTGAGCCGGCTCCGAGGGCTGCAGATAGCTGTGGGGCTCAGCACGGGGGCCCCCTGCATCCGGCAGAGAGGGCTCAAAGCCGAGTGCCGGGCCATGCGGAACTGTCCCTGGCACTGGGTCTCAAGCCAGGTGTGGTAGGAGGGGACGAGAGGAAAGCCTGGAGCAGTGTTCCAGGGTTGTGAGCTTCCTCACAGCAGTGCCCTGCTGGGATCCCAGCATTGTGAGCTTCCCCACAGCAGTGCCCTGGTGGGATCCCAGAGCTGTGAGCTTCCCTAAAGCAGTGCCCTGCTGGGACCCCAGAGCTGTGAGCTTCCCTACAGCAGTGCCCTGCTGGGACCCCAGCATTGTGAGCTTCCCTAAAGCAGTGCCCTGCTGGGACCCCAGAGCTGCGAGCTTCCCTACAGCAGTGCCCTGCCAGTACCCCAGCGCTTTGAGCTTCCTCGCAGCAGTGCCCTGCCAGGACCCCAGCATTGTCAGCTTCCTCACAGCAGTGCCCTGCCAGAACCCCAGTAAATCTGAGTTCTCCCAGCATAGCTCACACAAAGCCCCCGGAAACCCGCTCTGGCATTAGCAGCCGCAGTCCAGCTCTCTGAGAGGAAAGGACTCCACATCTCATGCCAGAGCCCCGGGGAATGTTTGCTCGGCCACGCTGCCGGCCCCGCACTCTGCCCTCCCTTGGCTCAGGACATTTCCCACGGCCCCGTGTTCCTGCTGCTCTTCAGACGTGCTCCCTTCGGCTCTTATCTTGCCCTTTGCTGGCCCAGGCAGAGATAAGGGCCTGGATCTCCCAGCAAACAGGGCAGGAGCCTGGGTCACTGAGGCTGAATTTCATCCCTCCCTCACCCAACCCCTGGCGCCGCAAGGCCGCAGTGACCAGTTCCTGCAGTGCTGAAGCTGCCACCCACAGTGGCTCCCTTCCCCGGCCGAGCTCCCCCATTCCCTGCCGCCAGGAGCCTCTTCCTGCCCTCTGGGGGGCAGGTCCCCATCCTCCTTCTGCCCCATGGGGGCGAGCAACCCTGCCCATTCCTGAGAGCTGGCGATGGGCATGGCCACCCTCCCCAAGCACAGCCTGGGAGCTGGAGGGACGGGAGCGCTCCAAGCCATGTGCCCGCTGCAGGGCCATGCAGGGTGGAACTGGGGTCACCCTCTATGGACAGACACCCCTGCCTGCCGCATTGGGTGCCCATCAGCTGGGTTTGCCCATCACATGTGGCCAGGAAGGGACATGGTCCCAAAGGCTGAGCTCCAGCCATCTCCCCCCTCCCCCCAATTCAGCATCGCGCCTTCTCCTACCTTCGCTTCGCATTTCTTGTGGCTGGCGATCTTGCAGGCTGTAGGGGAGAGAAAAGGGGGTGTGAAGGGGAGATCCCTGCACAGCCCAGGGCTAGTGCACTGGGGCCTGGCTCCTGGTGAGCCCCGGGGCTGGGCATGTGAATACCGGTGCTCGTGTGCTGCGGCCTGGCTTCTAGTGTGCACGGGGGCTGGGAGTGTGAGTCCTGGTGCTAGTGCACGGGGGCCTGGCTCCTGGTGAGCCTGGGGGCTGGGAGAGTGAGTCCTGGTGCTAGTGCACTAGGGCCTGGCTCCTGGTGAGCTCGGGGCTGGGAGTGTGAGTCCTGGTGCTAGTGCACTAGGGCTTGGCTCTTGGTGTGCCCCGGGCTGGGAGTGTGACTCCTGGTGCTAGTGCACTAGGGCTTGGCTCCTGGTGTGCCCCGGGGCTGGGAGTGTGAGTCCTGGTGCTAGTGCACTAGGGCTTGGCTCCTGGTGAGCCCCGGGCTGGGAGTGTGACTCCTGGTGCTAGTGCACTAGGGCCTGGCTCTTGGTGTGCCCCAGGCTGGGAGTGTGACTCCTGGTGCTAGTGCACTAGGGCTTGGCTCCTGGTGAGCCCCGGGCTGGGAGTGTGAGTCCTGTTCCTAGTGCACTAGGGTTTGGCTCCTGGTGAGCCCCAGGGCTGGGACTGTGACTCCTGGTGCTAGTGCACTAGGGCTTGGCTCCTGGTGTGCCCTGGGCTGGGACTGTGACTCCTGGTGCTAGTGCACTAGGGCTTGGCTCCTGGTGTGCCCCAGGCTGGGAGTGTGACTCCTGGTGCTAGTGCACTGGGGCCTGGCTCTTGGTGTGCCCCAGGCTGGGAGTGTGACTCCTGGTGCTAGTGCACTAGGGCCTGGCTCCTGGTGAGCCCGGGGGCTGGGAGTGTGACTCCTGGTGCTAGTGCACTAGGGCTTGGCTCTTGGTGTGCCCCAGGCTGGGAGTGTGACTCCTGGTGCTAATGCACGGGGGCCTGGCTCTTGGTGTGCCCTGGGCTGGGAGTGTGACTCCTGGTGCTAGTGCACTAGGGCTTGGCTCTTGGTGAGCCCCGGGGCTGGAAGTGCGAGTCCTGGTGCTAGTGCACGGGGGCCTGGCTCCTGGTGAGCCCAGGGCTGGGAGTGCGAGTCCTGGTGCTAGTGCACTAGGGCTTGGCTCCTGGTGAGCCCCGGGGCTGGAAGTGCGAGTCCTGGTGCTAGTGCCCTGGGACCTGTGCTGCTGAGGCTGTGGGTTGCCAGGCTGGGATCCTTCGGACCGCCCGCCCCCACCCCGGGCTTGAGGAGGGCAAGGGCGGTGGGGGCTGGTACCTTGGCAGACGAGGCCCAGCGCCTCGATGGATTCCTTACACACCACACACGCTCTCTTCTTCTTCTTAAAGGCCTTCTCCTTGAAGCTGTGCGGCTCGGGCACCTTCTCCGGCTACGGAGGCAAACACAGGGCAGAATTGGTACCGGGGTCACTAAAGCGTGGGGAGAGCAGTGTGTAGGTCACCCAGCAGGGCAGTGGCGGGCCCAGGGAGAGACACCAGGTCTCCTGAGTGCTAGGTCCGTGCTTCAGCCACTAGACCATGCTGCCTCTCTGGAGGTGCCTTAAAGGAGAGAGCGACAGGGCACTGGACACCGACCTGCAGGGGGCGCTCGGTCTCTACAGCCCACTCCATGCCCCAGTCCCCGGGCACAGCAGGCCCTACGCCCCAGGGCACTACTGCCAAGTTCACTCTCCCAGCCCCTCCGAGCGCCAGTTAGGGCCAATGGCTGTGTCAGGAATGTGTCCTGCCAGCTGCAGGGGGCCTTTCCCAGCCGCCTCCCCCACGCTGACCCCCATCCCCCTCCTGGCTTCCCAGCCCCACAGCGCAGCACCAATTAGCCAGAAACGCAACAGCTGGCCGGCCGGAAACGCAGCCTCTCGAGGGGCTGGATTCCAGCCGTGCGGCTGGGGTATGTGTGTGTGTTTGTGTGTTTGTGTGTGGGGTTGGTCTGAAATGCCATGGATTCCCCGCAGAGTCTCCGTCCCTGCCCCCACGCACCGGTCCTCTGCTGGGGAGGCCTCAGTTACACAGGGCCAAATTCCACTGGCCTGAGCCCACCACCGGGGGTAGGAATGCTCCCTGCTAGTGCTAGACTGGGAGCCAGGACCCCTGGGTTCTACCCCCAGCTCTACCAGTGGTCTTGAGCAAGTCACTTACTCACTCTGTGCCTCGGTTTCCCCTCCGACCCTTGGTCTGTTTGGCCCATGAGCTTTTCGGGGCAGGACGGCTTTGTTTTGTGTACGTACACGACAGGGCACTGTTCTCAAGGCTTGCTGCGGTAACAGCAGCGATGCCCCTGCCTTTGCAGCGGGGGGGTGGGTGGGTGGGTTTAGAAGGCGGGCTGAGTTAACAGGCCTTGTTGGGGTTAGCCCTGAAAGCCCTCAAAACTGGGACAGCCCCTGCCCCACTGAGAGAACAGCCCTGCCAGTGCCCCAGTGCTGCCCCCTAAGGGTAGGGGCTGTTTATTGCTGCTTCGAGAGCCCTGTCATAGACTATCAGGGTTGGAAGGGATCTCAGGAGGTATCTAGTCCAACCCCCTACTCAAAGCAGGACCAATCCCCAGACAGATTTTTGCCCTAGATCCCTAAATGGCCCCCTCAAGGATTGAACTCACAACCCTGGGTTTAGCAGGCCAATGCTCAAACCACCCTCCCTGCCCCATTGCATGGTCTGGCCACGTTCCCCTTTGGGTTTTGCGTATGAAGGTGATGGGGCGGGGCTGAGACCCTCACCCCACCTTTAACCCCACTCCGGGGGTGGTCACCAGTTCAGGACAGACACAGGGGTGCCCCCAAAGCCCCCCCCTTTTTTCTCTTCTCTCACACCATCCAGCGGACACTGGCGCCAACTACCCCCCCTCCTGCACCCTGGTAGCCAACCCACCCGATCCAGGCTGGCAGGAGTGGCACCAAACTGGTTCCAGCCAGGGTTCCCTCCATCTGGTTAATGATGCCTGAAATCAGCCAGGCATCCTCCACTCCCCCCCCCCGGCCCCCCAGCAGGGCAGGAGGCTCCTGGGACATGTAGTTCGTCCCTGGGGAGGAAGGGAAGGGAAGGGGTGACTGCGCCTGTATAAACCCTGCTGAATGGGCCATTCACGCCGGCTCGGGCATGGCCGCCCGCGCTATAAATAGCCATGAATCGCCCGCTTTGTTGCCCGGCGTGTTCTGCGAAAACAAGGCTCTTTCTTCAAGGGCAGGATCGAGGGTGGGCCCAGCGAGATGTGGAGAAGGCAGACAAGGCCCAGCAAGAACTGGGGGGCGGGGGGAAGTGGTGGGGGGTAAACCCTGCAGTGCTAATATGCCCCCTCCTCACTCTGAACTGCATGCCTGGCACAGGACCCGCCGCAGTCACCCACGGGCACGTGTCCAACAGAGAGCGCCCAGCCGAGCCTCTGGCTCCAGACAGGTGCTCGGAGGGGCTCAGCTACGCCAGCGATGGGCACGGTACAAAACCAGACCCCGCGCTAGATGGGCACCACGGTTGTGCAGCCGGCTCGGCTCTAGCTTGGGCCGACGGACACCCGAGTAGAGCGGTCGCTTGGCTGGAGTATCCCGTCCCCCGTTCCTCGTGCCATCAGCCGGGCGTAGGAGAATGGCAGCGTCTTTGCACGGCTCCGGGCGCTGGGCAGGGCAGGATCAGAAACACCTGCCGGCCTGCACATGGTGCAGCCCCCACCCATGCACCACTCCCTCCCCCCCCACCCCCGCATCCTCAAGCCCCACCAGCCTCCAGGCCCGACCCCTGGCAGCGTAGGCCGTGGGTGGTGCCGCCCAGCCAGGCTGACCCACAGCGTGCCGGCACCGCTTACCGGCATCCTGTTCAAGACGTGCTGGCGTGGGGGCAGGCAGAGGGCACTCCCACCCTGCGTCCTTTCCCTTCGGGGCGGGCTGCTCTCTGCCCAGGCCGACGGTGAAAGACAGCAGGGATCTGGCTCGGCTCTGGCTGCCTTTTGCAATCGTTGCCCGTGGGGAGCTGCGACACAGCCAGGCCCCCCCCCCAAGCCCTTCCCCGCTCCCAGCCGAGGCCAGGAACCGGGCGGGAGAACAACATGTTTACTCACTGGCTCGGGTCACGATGCTGCCTGCTGAGTGCCCGCGCCTCGGGCAGCGTACCAGCATCTCTGGGTCATACCCGCGGCTGGGCCCTCGTCCCCGGGCCAGCAGGCCTCTAGGCATCACCCAAGGCTTGGGCATACCCCATCCCATCCACATGCCCCAGGCTGGCCCTCAGCAGGGCACCCACTTGCAGGCAGAGTTCAGTGCCCGGGGCCCGTTCACCGTGGTTTGGGAGGGGATGTTGTGAGCTAGGCTAGAGGGAGGAAGGACGAGGAGAAATGCAGAGGGAGGGGTCAGGACCCAGGTCCAGCCCCCATTCAACTCGGGAAAGGGGAGATTCAGGCCCCCTCAGCCTGGGCCCACGCAGTGCTGACTTCCCCGTCGGCCTGAGGGAGGCCAGGCAGCTGGCAGAGCGGTGAGGGAGGAGGGTTCCCTATAACATGAGAGACACCCTCCCTTGCCCAAGCTGGCATCCCTCCCTGGCCCATCCCTGCTCTACCCCCCTCGCCTTGCCCTCGGCGGGGGTGACAAGAAATCAGCAGCCAGGTGTGCCCAGCACCTCCTCCGGTGTAGCGCCCCTGTTAGTGCCACCCTAAGGGTGGATCAAGGGCAAAGGAGCCATGCTATGACCCTTGGGCGGGAGTGTGTGTTCCCCCCTCCCTCTAGAGATTCACCCCCCTCCAGGGAGCTGGCAGAGAACGGCTGCTCCTGGTGCCCCATAGACAGTCTCTGCCCTGCTGCCCCTCTCCGGTTGCTCCTGGTGTCCAGTAGACGGGCAGGGGATGCCCTGTTGCACCCCTTAAGAGCGTGTGCCAATGCCCACGGACACCCACACCAGGCCACAGCAGACACACCGGCCCTTGCAGTTCAGTCTAGATATACACGGGATGGGAGGTTCCCCTAAAGCTGAGCTCCGTGTTCCCTGCTCAGGAAACACGCCCCGTGCTCAGAGAATGGCTGGCAGGGAGCGGGTAGGGAGGGTGCCCGGCCTTAAAATAGGCCCTGTCAAACGATCAATGTGAGAACTAGTCTCTCTTACCCTGGGCCACGGATCAGGCCAGAACTGAACGGTCCAAAGAGACCTCCCTCCCAGTCAATCCCTTTGCATGGGATCCCAAAACCACGCTGGTCAGTTTCACTCCCCTCCCCGCAGCATAGTCAGTTTCACTTCCTGGTTCCCATGTGGGGTCAAGTCCCCAGGAGGGAGGGAACCTGGGAACATCTTGCCCGGAATCCGGGGATCTCGCTTCTCGTTTGGAAACCAATTCCACGAAAATTACCAGGTTGGTAAAACCCTCTGTGTGCACCAAGCCTCAGCCACGGCCCCCGGCCAGCCCGAGAATGTCTCTGTAATTCCCATCCCCCGGTGCCCGCGCCACCGTCGCCCGATCGCAGCCGCCCACGCTGGTGCCAGAACCGCCCGTGAGAGTGTTTATAATCCCGAAGCGCCCAGGCTGGGAGGGTATAAACGGTGGGTCTGTCTGCACAGCAAAAGCAGTGCCTGAGGCTAGTATGGCCCAAGCGCGCTGGAATCCAGCTGGCATGGGTAAGCACAGCAGTGAAGCGAGCGCAGCGCCGTGGGGGGAGGAAAGGGGGCAAACCTGGCACGGACCCTGGCTATGGGCTCAGCCCGCTGTGCAGCCTGGCAACACCCCCTGGCTAGGATCTGGGCTGAGACCCAGCAAACTCGTTTCACGCAGGGGCCGGCTGGATGGGGACGGCCAGCGAGAGAAAGAGGCTTGAGGTTCCCCCAGTGAAGCTTGTCAGAAAATGCAGCTCCAGGAGGGGGCACACTGGCTCCAGATCAGCCCCCAAATAGTCCCCGAGAGGCAGGCGGGGCGGACGTGGGAGAGCCGTGGGCATCGCCCAGCAAGGTGGCAGAGCGGAGGCCGGTGTCCTGTGCTCTGTGCATCGGCCAAAGATGGGCAGGGCCGGGCCTGGGGAGCAGCCCCCAGACCCCAGCTTTAGACCCGCCAGCACGCGGACGGGATCGGAGAAGCAGCCAAAGGGTCGGTGGCAGCTGCCAAGCTCCTCCCAAGCACCCTGACCACTCGCCTTTGCCAGGCTTGGCTTGGAGGGGTCAGCACGGGAACTTGGAGCTCTACAGGCCACTGGATGGGCCAGGAGAAACCGTCCCTCCCAGTGCCATCCAGTGCCGGTTAACCCTTCCCTCCCAGTGCCAGCCAGTGCCAGTGCCGGTTAACCCTTCCCTCCCAGTGCCAGCCAGTGCCAGTGTCGGTTAACCCTTCCCTCCCAGTGCCAGCCAGTGCCAGTGCCGGTTAACCCTTCCCTCCCAGTGCCAGTACCGGTTAACCCTTCCCTCCCAGTGCCATCCAGTGCCAGTGTCGGTTAACCCTTCCCTCCCAGTGCCAGCCAGTGCCAGTGCCGGTTAACCCTTCCCTCCCAGTGCCAGCCAGTGCCAGTGCCGGTTAACCCTTCCCTCCCAGTGCCAGCCAGTGCCAGTGCCGGTTAACCCTTCCCTCCCAGTGCCAGCCAGTGCCAGTGCCGGTTAACCCTTCCCTCCCAGTGCCAGCCAGTGCCAGTGTCGGTTAACCCTTCCCTCCCAGTGCCAGTGCAGGTTAACCCTTCCCTCCCAGTGCCAGCCAGTGCCAGTGCCAGTTAACCCTTCCCTCCCAGTGCCAGCCAGTGCCAGTGCCGGTTAACCCTTCCCTCCCAGTGCCATCCAGTGCCAGTGTCGGTTAACCCTTCCCTCCCAGTGCCAGCCAGTGCCAGTGCCGGTTAACCCTTCCCTCCCAGTGCCATCCAGTGCCGGTTAACCCTTCCCTCCCAGTGCCAGCCAGTGCCGGTTAACCCTTCCCTCCCAGTGCCAGCCAGTGCCAGTGCCGGTTAACCCTTCCCTCCCAGTGCCAGCCAGTGCCAGTGCCGGTTAACCCTTCCCTCCCAGTGCCATCCAGTGCCAGTGTCGGTTAACCCTTCCCTCCCAGTGCCATCCAGTGCCAGTGCCGGTTAACCCTTCCCTCCCAGTGCCTGTGCCGGGCCCTGCCTGGTTAACCCTTCCCTCCCAGTGCCAGCCAGTGCCAGTGCCGGGCCCTGCCTGGTTAACCCTTTCGGCCCAGCGTCCCTGCTGTACACACACCCCCACCTCTGCTCATCACCGCCCGTTAGGGCTCAGGGGCTCGCCGCACTCTTTACTGAAGGGCCGCGCTCTGGCCCCGGGGCCTAGCTGGAACCTCCGGGCCGTGCTGTGCCCGGGGAAGCAGGGGCCCCACATTCCAGCCTCTCCTCCTGCTGCTCCGAGCCTGGAACGGCTCCGGCTGGGCCGTGCTCCAGGGTCCCGCCGATTAGCACAGCCCTGGCGCCCTGACAGCCCCGTCACAAGGCCGGGCCCTCCTAGAAACTATTTATGAGTCAGCCGGACGCGGACCTTCGGATGGCCCCGGGACCTGCCTGTGGCCCCCACCCTCAACTTCCTTCCCGCTGCACGGGCTGGGGACAGCGCCTCCCTTAGCGCCCTCCCACCCCATCTCCATGTTACCCTGGTTACCAATGGAGGGTCGGACCCACAGGTGCCCCCCATGGGGCTAGACCTAGACCCCCCCACACCTGCACCCCATGTCTAATCCCCCCTGATCCTATGAGAGGGGCTTGACCCCCAAGTGAGCCCCATGTCTAACCCCCCTAGACCCTATGAGAGGGGCTTGACCCCAAGTGAGCCCCATGTCTAACCCCCCTAGACCCTATGAGAGGGGCTTGACCCCAAGTGAGCCCCATGTCTAACCCCCCTAGACCCTATGATAGGGGCTTGACCCCCAAGTGAGCTCCATGTCTAACCCCCCTAGACCCTATGAGAGGGGCTTGACCCCCAAGTGAGCCCTATGTTACTGACACCCCCCACCCCCACTGCAGAGGAGCTGATCCTTCTTTCTCCACCCCATGCCACCCCCACCTTCCCTGGACTGGTGGGGCTGTCAGCTGAGTTGGGGGGGTGGGGGTAAGGGGGGGGTCACACCTACCCTGCTGGAACCTGGCACCCGGGTGCTCTCTCGCCTCCCCAGCACCCTCAGCAGCATCTCCACTTTGTGCCTGGGCTTCATGGCCGCAGGCGCGGTGTTGGGCTGGCCAGAGAGGCTGAGCCCCCGTCCCCTTCTTGGCTCAGAGCCCCGGGCCGGCCGGAGAGTGCGCCCGCCCGCGCCAACGCAGCCCCATCCAGACGGCACGGTGGGCTCAGCCCGTCCCAGCCCCAGAGGTCTAACTTCCCCAGCAGCCCAGCCCGGTCAGAGCCGGAGGGGGCCAGGGCGCGTGGGATAGGATGTGAGGCTGGAAACAATGAGCCAGAAGCCGGCCCAGGGGCTGGGATCAGGACGAAGGGACGAGCTGGTGTTTCCTGACTCACAATAGACACTTCCCTTCGTGCTGAGGTCACGGCGAAGGCCACCACGGGCGGGGCCCTGCCTGCCAGGACTCGGCTGGGCCTGGCTCTGGCACGGCGACCCCACACGTCTCGGAGCAGGTCATCGGTGAGGCTCACACGCGGCGCCGTGGGCCAGGCAGGGCTGAGCGCCGACACACTTGTGACACCCATGCCGCTGCAGGCCCCTTCCCAGAGGCAGCCAGGAAATGCCTTCTGGCCCCGACCCCAGGCTTTATCTCCAGGGTTTTCAGTGTCAGGCCTAGAGGGGTCGGCAACGCGGCTATCAGCTGGAGCGGGCAGGCCCCAAGCATGGACGGGAGCCCCCAGCCCCCACTTTCTCTCACTCCTGCTCAAGGCAGCAGAGAGAGCCTCAGAGGCAGGGCCTGACACCTTCTCCCTCCCCACGCACAGGAATAATTCATTCCTGCCCCCAGCAACAGATCCCATCCCCCCAGGCCAAGAGCTCCCAGCCCCACTCAGAGACCCCCTGGGCTGGGATTCCCACTTTCACTTCTCCCTTCCACCCGAGAGTGGAATTCAGCCCCCTGTAAGGACACACTCGTGGCTGGATCATGGTGGGATTTGAACCCAGGGCCACTGGAATTAAGTGCAGCCCCTCCCACTGACTTGTGCTCACGGGACAGTTCTCCTAGCACAGGGGCTATCGCCAGTTCCTCAGCCTCGGGGGGGTTGGCCCACTCGAGGAGCACGGCGCAGCCCTGTGAGAGTGGACGGGGGGGCTGTGAATCCTGAACACCCTGTTTTCTTTTCTCACCCATTCAGTTGCCCCTCCAGGGATGCAGAGCCACTGAGCAAGAGGCAACCAGCCACGGGGCCCTCCACTGCTCCTAAACAAGCATCCCCCTCCAGTCACCGTGTGCTGGCTCAGAGCTGGGGATCCTGGCTCGGATCAGGCAAGTTTGGGCCGATAGCACCGCTGTACAGACATGGAACAAACCAGGCTCCTGCCCCCAAGGCAGAGAGTCCAGGTGGCCCAATGCACAGGCCAAAGCAGCGAGGAGGGACGGGGGCAGATCATGGCAAAGGGGTGGCAGGCAGCACGGGAAGGGGGGCTCCTTCCTGGGTAACCAGGGCAATCTCGGGGCAAACTGACCGGGAAGGGCCCCCAGGGGGAACCGTCTCCCCGCACGGCTCCCCTTTCCAAGCCAGAGTGGACACAGCTCTGGAGAATGAATTGCAGGGCACAATTCTGCCCTGCCTCCCTGGAGACGGACCCCAATTGCTCTCTGCCATCCTTCCCCTTCCCTGCTCCGCACTTGTCCCCCTGCTCCCGGCCTGACGCCTCTGCTGTGTCTCTCCGCTTCGCCGGGGCCGCAGGCACCTTGGGAGGGTGCCAAGGGGCTGCCACTGGAGTCTTGTGACCTGCTAATTAACCAGCCCCTGGCAAATTCCCGCCGCTCTTCCCTGCCGCCCTGGCCCTGGGTTCACTACTCTACGGGGGAGTGGAGCTCTCATGCAGACCCAAGTTCCCCCGGCCCTGAGTTTCTCCAACGTTCCCCTCAGGTCAGTCCTGCTGCCCGTCCCCTGGAGAACCCCCTGCACGTGCCCTGCAGAGCTCCGGGGGCCTGCAGGACCCCCCTGCGCTTTGAGACCGGCCTGCTCTAGAGGTCAGGGGACTGGCCTGCGGCTCAGGACAGCTGGGGTCTAGGCCCGGCTCCACCTCTCCTGCTGGGTGACCTGGGGCAAGTCATGGCCCCTTTCTGTGCCTCAGTTTCCCCTCCCATCCTCAGGCTAGACTGTGCGCTCTCTGGGGCACCACTCTGCCTCCAACAGCGGCCCTGGCCACAGAGGAGGAAGGAGTGCGACACCCTGCAGTGGGTTATGCAATAACCTGCCCTCAGAAGAGCCAATTTCCTGCTCTGACTACCAGCCTTGACTCCTCCCTGGGCTGCTGGCATCCCTTTTGCAGGCAGGCTCCTTGCGCCCCATTGCCCTTGGGGCAGGACAGCATTGAAACATACACCCGTTAAGCTTCGCCCTGAGGCCAAGAATGCACAGAGCCCAGGTGTGGGGGAGCACCATGATTTCGGGGGGCTGCAGCCATCCGGAGCAGTCCACAGAACCATCCCACTCCTCTTGTGTCTGCAGAGCTGAAGTGGCATTGCCAGGCGAGAGGCTTTGCGGGGGGAAGGGTCTTTCCACTTGCAGTCTCCCACCGAAGCCTGGAGGGGGCACAGTTTTCAGCTGGGACCCCCCACACACACACACAGCGTCGTCCCCCCAGCCCAGCCTGGCTTCCAGCTCCTCCCAGCCCAGGGAAGTGATCTGCGGCCGGAGCGCAGCTGCCCCTTTAAGATGGGGGTGTGGGCGTCCCCTCGCCTCCAGAGCACCCACGTGGTTTCCAGAGCTGGAAAACGGTTCTCTTTGCCTGCTTGTTCCTACTGGGAACAGCCGTGGGGGGAGTGACTCAGCCCAGGGCTGGCCGGGGAACCAGCTGTCAAGTAGAGCAAAAGGAGGCAAATACTGAGATCTGACAGGTCTTGAGTCCACACTGGGATCCAGCTAGCCCAGTGTCCTGTCTTCCGACAGTGGCCGGGGCCAGATGCTTCAGAGGGAGTGAATAGAACGGGCAACCATCAAGCGACCCATCCCCTGGTGTCCAGACGGAGGTTATGAGGCCCCCAGAGCATGGGGATCGTGTCCCTGAGCATCTTGGCTAATAGCCGTTGATGGACCTGTCCTCCATCAACATATCTCATTCCTTTTGGGCCCCAGTTACACTTTTGGCCTTCACGACATCACCTGGCAATGAGTTCCACAGGTTGACTGTGCGTGGTGCGAAGACCTAGGGAGGCGAAAGTCAAGCCTAAAGGTTTTCCCCCGCTGGGTGCTTTTGCACGCATGGAGCTGCACACCCTGGGGCGGAGGCCTTGCACGAGCGCTCATGCAGCACGTTCACACTAGGGGTTGCAACTGGCACAGCGGCTTTCGTGCAACACCACGGCGACCGATCCACCCGCTAGCGCCGCCTCGCATGCTGTCTCACACGCACACACGCCCGAGGCATGCGGTGCCACAGCCCAGCTCAAACCCAGCAAGCTGTAGCGACGGAACGGACCACTCCAGACTAGATTTTCACACACCCTCAGCTCCTGACCAGGCACCAAAACAAGCCGCCAGCTCTGCAGAGAGGTGCAGCATGCGGGGCACCGGCAAACCCAGCCCTGCTGCTGGCAAACCTGGCCCATCCTGGTCTGGGAGAGAGACGTCCGGGCTCAAAGGCCTCCCTGCTGTAACAGTGGAGTTGCCTGTGTTTATGCCAGTGGTGAATTTGGCCCGTTCCCTTTTACGATGAAGGGGCAGAAGAGGCTGCACCGATTAAATAAACACAGAGGCCGGCCGGTTGGAGAGAGAGCGGAAGTGACCGCAAACCCCTACGCCGCGGCCGGCAGCATTCAACCGCTGAATGACGCTGGAGCTCAGTTCTCCTCCTTGGCCCAGATTCCGGTCTCAGTTAGACCGGTGTCAATCTGGAGTCACTCCATTCACATTGCGTTGCATTTACACTGGGGATAACAACGATCAGAATCTGGCAGTACTATAGGGAGGCCGTGTGGCCTAGTGAATACAGCACTGGGGCTCAGGAGAAAGAAAGAAAGAATGATTGCCCCAGTCTCCAGCTCTCTCTAATGCCGAGTCTGGGATCCGTTTCTCCCCCACGAATCCCAGTGCCCTGCAGCTCTTGCATTGATTTAAACCGTACGCTAAGGACCAGCTGCTCGCATCGGATATACCCCTCCTCCCCCAGCAGAGAGGGCCAGGGGCTTCCCCCACCCCCGCTCCCGCTCCCCCAGGGAATGTCTGCACTCAGCTGTGGGGTGTGGCATGCGGGGAGGAGAGGATTTCCTGGCCTGGGAGGCACAGGAGGTCAGACCCGATAACCTGGAGGTCCCGTCCGGCCTTAAATCCCATGTCCCATTCGCAGGACCCGCACGGCTGCCTAGAGAACCAGCATCGCTCCATCCTCCCCGCCCCGTCACCCCAGGACGGGGCTGCCAGCTGCCCGCCGGTCCCTACCTTCATGCTGATCTTGTTGCCCAGCAGCTGGCTCGGGCATAGCCGTCCCCCCTGGGCCGGACACAGTGGCGTCTCCTCTGTCTTATTCCAGCCGCGCTCCTGCTTAGGGGAAACTCCTGGGCCTCTGGGTCAGAGCGAGTCCTCCGGAATGCAGCCCCGGCTTCCCTTAACCCGGAGCAGCAGCGAGGAAAACACACCCTCTCCTCCCTCCGCCGCTTTTCCCGGCCCCCTTTCCCACCCTCCTTGCAGGGAGGCTGAGCGTGCTGGCTTCCTGCCACAGAAATGAAATCATCTACGGGCCGGGGGGGAGGGGGGGTGTTAGCCCCCGGACACAGGCAGCCCAGCAGTCACAGGGAGCGTTAATATAACGGCTTACACAGCTCAGGCCTGGGACCTCCCTTGCAAGGCGCAGAAAGCGTTAATGTCAAGGGATCAACTGCTTGGCCTCTCAGCCCTAAGGAATCCTGGAGCTGGTGGCCCCTGGATTCATGGGGGTCAGAGGCTGGGCAGAGTGGCTGGGCTGGGGCCAATGCTTGCCCCCCCGTGCTCGGCACATGGCCCCTATACCCCTGCTGGGCCAGGCTGGGTCCAAACATAGTCCACAGCTGGCCCCAAACGGCGCCTGAAGCCCCCTTTAAACCCGGCTGCTCCCCGGAGAGTCCGAGAACCGGGAACGTTTCCGACCCTCCTCGGCCTCGTGTTTTCCTTTCATTCCATCCAGCTCCCTGGGGCAGCCCCCACAGGGCTGAGGACGCAGGTTTGGCCGGGGAGCAGGGGCAACAGGGCGTCTTCGCTGGACCAAGGTGCGAATGGCAGCTTCTTCCCTGCAGGGGAGATTTCATGAAATCTCTGTTCCAATGGGGAGGCAGGGACCCCGTCCCTCTTCTGGCCCCAGGACACTCCCAGCTAGGGGGCAGTATGGTAACGAAGGACGCGAGGGGCCAGGCCGTATAACAGATTTAGGGCCTCGCTCCTTTACCCACTGTCATCTGCACTACGGGCTGAGGCTAGGGACCCCTTGCGCTGGGTGCTGCATAGACAGCCCCTGCCCCAAAGGGCTCGCCATCCAAATGGGATGGGAGGGGAAACTGAGGCACAGATCGGGGGCAGGGATTTGCCCACGTCACCGACAGAGCCAGAAATAGACCCCAGTGCTCTGCCCACTAGACCACACTGTCACTTGGTCTGATATAGTTCTTAGCAAGGCTGTAGCTGCAGTTGCCCAAGCAGACAGGTGCTGCCCCCCGCCCCCTTTTAACGCCCCCAAGTTGGCATTCGAGCTGCGCCCATGCCCCGTTCTGCCTGCTGACTCCCAAATCTCGGCCCTGTCCCCAGAGATGCCGTCCCATTCCCAGGCCCGGCCTGACCCTGACCCGCTCTCCCAGGCGAAGGCAGGGCCCAGAGCACTCAGGAGCCGGGCTTGGGAGGAACTCTGCCGGCTTCCTGTGACCTCCACGGCTCGGAGCCAGGCTCACCGGGGCATCACCCGTGCAAGTCCACAGGGAAGCAAATTCTGTGCAGCCCCTGGGCTCTGTGCGCAGGTCACGGGGCGCCACCTTGTGGGCAGGCACCAAACTGCATGGGGCGAGACGCAGCTGGCAAAGGGGCTCAGGTTTTATTATTATTATTCGGATTATCGGCACCCCCCAATCTTGGCCTAAGACCCCAGTGCACCAGGAGCTGCACAAACACAGCCCCTGCCCCAAAGAGCTGCCAGTCTACGTACCTGCCTTTCTAACCAGGGGCTGCTAGCCGGGAGGGGGCGTGAACCAACCCCCGTCTGGTTCTGCTGCCCCGAATGCAGCCAAAGGCTAAAGGTGAATGAATGGCATCAGAGCACATCAGCTGTTTGTGTCTCACCAGGTTTGGTACTGACGAGTGGGCTTTAGTGATTAGAGCAGGGGGTGGGGGATTAGGATGCCTGGGTTCTATTCCTGGCTCTGAGAGGGGAGCGGGGTCTAGTGATTGGAGCAGGGGGCTGGGAGTCAGGACTCCTGGGTTCTCATCCCGGCTCTAGGAGGGCAGAGAGGTCTAGTGATTGGAGCAGGGGGCTGGAAGTCAGGCCTCCTGGGTTCTCATCCCAGCTCTAGGAGGGCAGAGACGTCTAGTGATTGGAGCAAGGGGTGGGGGATCAGGCCTCCTGGGTTCTCATCCCAGCTCGAGGAGGGGAGTGGGGTCTAGTGATTGGAGCAGGGGGCTGGAAGTCAGGCCTCCTGGGTTCTCATCCCAGCTCCAGGAGGGGAGCAGGGTCTAGTGATTTGAGCAGGGGGCTGGGAATCAGGCCTCCTGGGTTCTCATCCCAGCTCTAGAGGGCAGAGACGTCTAGTGATTGGAGCAGGGGGCTGGAAGTCAGGCCTCCTGGGTTCTCATCTCAGCTCAAGGAGGGGAGCGGGGTCTAGTGATTGAGCAGGGGGCTGGAAGTCAGGCCTCCTGGGTTCTCATCCCAGCTCTAGGAGGGCAGAGACGTCTAGTGATTGGAGCAAGGGGTGGGGGATCAGGACTCCTGGGTTCTCATCCCAGCTCGAGGAGGGGAGTGGGGTCTAGTGATTGGAGCAGGGGACACTGGAAGTTCAGGATTCTTATGCTCCACAAATGCCTCACTGTGTGACCTTGGCCAGGTCCTTGACCTAAGCTTGGGCCTTAGTGTCCACCCCTCCCTAAGGCAGGGCGGGGCTTCCCGTTCGCAAAGCGCTTGGCCATCGGTGGCAGGAACCAGAGGCTGCCCGCCTGCGATTCAGGAGGCCACGTCTTCGGAAGGTGCCTGGGCGCTCAGAGATGTGCGCAACGGCCAAGCAGAGGGGAAGACAGCGTGGCGCAGTGGGCAGAGCGCTGGAGTAGACCGGAGGGAATGTGGGCTCTGGGCTTGGGTCTGCCACAGCCCCAGAGCATGACCTTGAGCAAGGCCCTGCCTCGCTCTGTGCCTCAGTTTCCCCACTCGCCGGCTGGGGCTGTTCAGCCTCCGGTACACCAGGGCCCCGGTCTCCGTTGTGCTGCTGTGATCGAGCGGGGCCTGTTGCCAATTCAGGGGGATTTTTGAACATATTTATTATCTTGGCAGCAGTTCCCTTGGGGATAAATATCAGAGGAAAGGAAATGGGAGGGGGGCGGGAATTGGCTGCCGATCCCAGCCTCCTTCATGGGCTCATCACAGGCAATTAGCCCTATCATGGCCAACCCCCTCGCTGAGCAGGGCCTAGCTGAACCGCCTGCATCCGGTGTCCTGGCCACTGTCACTCCATCACGCCAGGCTCCCTGTCAGGGTAACGCTCCTGCTCCGAGGAGGGGAAGGCTGTTATCAGAGCTGGAGCGGGGCCAGCCTTTCTGTGCTGGCTGCTGGGATTCAGGCCTGGATCCAGCTTCCCCGGAGGGGGGGGGTTAGGAGCCATGCCCAGGGGGCTGCAGTGCCCGAGAGCAGGGCATGGGCTCCAGGGATTGAGGCCGGCTTAGGAAGGGGTTTCCCCACCCTCTCCCCATTCATGTTCCCAGCTGGGGGAGTGCAGACAGAGACAGATCCATTCCCGGGGCACAGCCCAGTGCCCTGAGTCTGCTCTGCAGGCTGGGAACACTGGAGGGGGGTTGACATGATGAGATGAGTTTGCTGGGTCTCGGGCCCTAACTGGCCCGCTGGGACTTAGGGGTATGGTAGTGGGCCCGGGCTGGTGACTCCCCACCCCATTCTCCAGCTGGGGGGGGAGGGTCTCTGCTCCCCCCTGGGCCTAGACTCTGCCCTCCATGCCAGCTGGGCACACAGGGGGCAGGGCTGGATGAGGGGCTTGTGGAGAGAGAGAGAGGAGGGTTCATGGCTGCTTGGTTGCCTGGGGTGAGACCAGTCCTGGGCTGATCCCAAGGTGAATGCGGAAGGGGGAAAGCTCTAAACCCCCCTGCCCGGGCCGCTGTAACTTGCCCCAAGCACCTCGGTGAAGGGGCCAGCCAGGCCCACCGGTCCCGGCATCCGTGATAGGTGCAACCTGCCCCAGAAACTGGGCTAGCATGATGCCCCTGGAGCTGCCCGCTGAGCCCTTGACCCCGGGTACCAGTTCCTAGCCAGTCTCCTCTCTGCTCCTGTATGGAGAGCCTGGGGGCAGCTCGGGGCGGGGGGGGGGGGATGTCCTTAATTAACCCTTTGCTAGCCCTGTCAGTGCAGCCGTCTGTGGAGTCCAACTCACGAGGGTCCCTGCCGGCTCCCTTCACTCCGCTGCCCACACGGCTGTGCCGAAGGGTTGGGTGGGGGGCAAGGGGCAGAGGAAGGGGGCAGCTGGGATCAGTAACCTGAGCAGGGGGTCCTGGCTTTGCCAGGCCCGTGGCCCGGCTCCAGGAGGTGCTGGCAGCACCAGGCCGGAGCAACGGGATTGTCAGAGCAGCTGCTGGGCCCGGCCCGGCTCACGGCAGGGTGGGCACCGGCTGGGTTTACCCCCAGGCACACACTTCCATGTGGGACTGGCAGGAGCTGGGAATGGAGCAGGGGGGGATGTGTGTGGAAATGGGAGCCATGGGGAGATGATGGGGGGCAGGGCGATGTCTGGGAACGAGCTGGGGCTGGGAGGGGGAAGGGTTGGGGAGGGAGCTGGAAGGCCTGGGGGTGGGCAGGACAGGGCCAGGGATGGGAGGGTGAAGTGGGGTCTAGGGGGATGGGCATGGGCTGGGGACCCCCCCCCATTCTTCAGCTGCGAGGGGTCTCCTCTCTCCCTTGGGCCCAGACTCTGTCTGTCCCCCTTCAGAGGCTGCCTTGCCCACCCCGGGAGCCGTACGGGGGAGCCCCCGCGGCCTCCAGCCCATCACCCCCTCGTCAGCATGGCCCCTGCCCCCCACCCACGCTCTGTCTTTCTCCTCCTCCATGACAACGTCTGGGGTGGAAAATCCCGACTCCCCCCCGCAAAAAAACCTCCCCGACTGCTTCGCAGCCTTGGGGGCCTGGCTGGGCTTGGGGGGCGGCCCGCTGAGCTTGTGTCCAGCTCACGGTGTAGGCTCCCCCACCCAGCCCCTCAGCTCCCATGGGGGCAAGGAGAGGTTAAGTCTCCAGGTTGGAACCAACGGGGGCTCAGCATTAACCCTTCGATAGACACAGCTCCCCGGCACGGCCCTACGGAGACCCTGGTTGTAGACAAGGGACAGAGGCTCGGCTGGGCTGGATAATTTGTTATGGAGGCTGCTGGGCCTAGACCGGGGTGGGCAAACTTTTTGGGCTGAGGGCCACATCAGGTTTTAGAAATTGTATGGAGGGCCAGTAAAGGGAGGCTGTGCCTCCCCAAACAGCCAGGCATGGCCCAGCCCCTGCCCCCTATCCAACCCCCCTGCTTCTCGCCCCCTGATGGCCTCCCCAGGACCCCTGCCCCATCCACACACACCCCCGCTGTCTGTCCCCTGACTGCCCCCGGACCCCCTGCCCCTAACTGCCCCCCGCCACCTGATCCAACCCCCTCCTTCCTCCCTGACTGCCCCTCGGGACTCCTGCCCCATCCAACCACCTCTTCTCCCTGACCGCCCCAGGAACCCCTGCCCCTGACTGCCCCCCACCGCGCCATCCAACCACCCCTTCTCCCTGACTGCCCCCGGAACCCCTGCCCCCATTCAACCCCCCTGTTCCCCGCCCTCTGACCGCCCCCACCTCTATCCACACCTCCGGCCCCTGACCACCCCCCGAACTCCCCTACCCTCTATCCAACCCCCTCCCCCCCAGCTCCCTGCCCCCTTACCGCGCTGCCTGGAGCACCGGTGGCTGGCGACGTGGCTGCACCAGGACAGGCAGCCGCGCCGCCCGGCTGGAGCCAGCCACGCACCACGCAGCATAGAGCACCGGGTCAGGCCGGGCTCTGCAGCTGCGCTACCCCGGGAGCTTGCAGCCCACAGCCCAGAGCCTTGCGCCGGCGCCGCAGTGAGCTGAGGCTGCCGGGGAGGGGGGACAGCAGGGGAGGGCCCGGGGTGAGCCTCGCGGGGCAGGAGCTCAGGGGCCGGGCAGAACGGTCCCGCGGGCCGGATGTGGCCTGTGGGCCGTAGTTTGCCCACCTCTGCCTAGACAGATCACGACACCAGCAGCTCGTTCTCAGAAACAGAAGACACGTGGCGACACTGCTTTGCATGGAGAGCCTCTTGCAGCTGAGAGGTGGGAGGGAGGGGAGCGCAAAGAGAATTACTGTCCATTTTTTCAGAGGGGGAAACTGAGGCACAGAGTGGCCAAGTGACTTGCCCACAATCACTGGCAGAGCCAGGAGTAGAACCCGGGTCTCCTGAGTCCCAGCCGAGGGCTCTATCCGCCAGGCTTTTGGAAAAATCTCAAGATCTCTCTCTTCCCCTCTCCGGGCCTCAGTTTCACCCACTCTGAATGGGGTCATCGTCCTGTCCTACTCACAGGGTAGATTGTGAAGATAAAATCCATTCATGATTGTAAAACGCCCAGATGCTGTGGGGATGGGCCCGTAGAAAGCACCTAGCCAGCCAGGCTTACCCTACGACTGCTGCGACATCCGTGAGATCTTTTCTCCTGGCAGCTCCCGCCTTGTGCCCCTGCCTGGACGCGAGACAAAGTTTGCTGTGAGATGAAATCAAATGACCAGGGGCTATGCCATGGTAACAGGGCTTTGGGAGACCTCACCTGGGTTTGACGCACACACCCCAGGCTGCCCCCGAAATCCATGTCTAGACTGGGGATTAGCCCAATTCAGACAGTGGCCAGCAGCCAGCGTGGGCAGGAGCTATGGCTGGGCACCAGCCATCGACTCGGGCGACCCAGGTTCCATTCCCTGCTCTGCCGCAGACGTCTTGTGTGCTCTTGGGCAAGTCACTTTGCCGTGCCTCGGTTTCCCCCTTTGTGCAATGGGGCTAATAGTACTGCCCCGCCTTATGGCCGGTGGAGGGCTCTGTTGCAGGAAGTGCTCAGTAAGGGCTGGGGTGTGACAGATCCCGACGCAGACCAAGCCGCGGCTTGCCCTGGTGCGGCTAACCCCGTGCAGCTGGCGAGATCCATTGTCTGCTGCGTCGTTCCTGGCCTCTGATGGCTTAGTCCCAAGTATAAACAAGGCCTTTGAAATTCTCCTGCAAACTTTCCCTTCTGCAGAAGGGTGACTCTGGAAAGCCACTCCCTGCTGATCGGGTCGGCCTGCTCCCTGGGCACCCGAGCCGCTGCTTCTACCCCCACAAGCCCCACTCTCCTGCCCTCCAGCTCCCTGCGATGGGAGAACAAGCTGTTGGTAGTGATTTGTATGGCAGTAGCCCCAGGGACAAGATCAGGGCCCCACAGACACAATCCCTGCCCCCCAGGGTAGCAAAGAGGAAGACACTGCAAGCGATTTGGCTAACGTCACCCAGCAGGCCAGTGGCAGCTCCGGGAACAGGTCTCCTCAGCTTTCTGCCCCACATCACAGAGCTGGAGCTCACGTCAAGGACTCAAGAGGGTGGGGGCAGAGTAGGGCTGTTTTCCTCTTGTGCTGCTACTTCTGCCCAGTCAGTAAACATATGGAGATATTCCTATCTCACAGAGCTGGAAGGGACCCCGAAAGGTCACTGAGTCCAGCCCCCTGCCTTCACTAGCAGGACCAAGTACTGATTTGGACCCAGATCCCTAAGTGGCCCCCTCAAGGATTGAACTCACAACCCTAGGTTTAGCAGGCCAATGCTCAAACCACTGAGCTATCCCTCCCCTCAAAGGGATGTGACTTCATTAGAACCCCAGGCAGCTGCTGTTTCTATTGGCTTAGAAGAGATGAAATGACACATTGTTGCAACTCGTGTTCTGCCCAGCAGCTGTGCTCAGGCCAGTGACATTTTCAGCTATACGGAGGGATCTCCCGTCCATATACCCAAGGCTCCGTGATCCGTTTGCAGACGGCAAATCTAGTCAATAACTTTCTGCATAAAACAAAGCACCGTTCACTCGCGATTTGCATTCCGCTCAGCAGAGATCACAGCCCACGAGGCAGTGACTGCCCCGGAGAGCTTACCATCCAAGCAGACAGAGAGTAGGGGAGGGGAAACTGAGGCAATCAGAGCAGGGAAGCGACTCATCAAACATCAGGGGCGAAGCTCGGAAGAGAACCCAGAGGGTTTTGACTCCCAGTGCAATGCCCTAGCCAATATATCACACCGCCTTTGCTAGCCCACACTGCTTCCCCGTCATCTCCAGGGGAAGTTCTGGCCCGTTGATTCCATCAGCTGGTCCCGCTGAATTCAGTAGCTTCTAGATTCCTAGTAGCTACTTGTTCCACCAGCCCTGGAGTCCACACTTCTCTCCACGCTCCCTCTCCTAGCCCCGCCATCAGCGACCCCCCCACCCCGATCGTGAATTAGACGTCTGTGAGGATCCCCGACCGGATCTCACCCATGTGCACTCCGCTCCCCTTGCTCCGGCCAAACACAAACACACAAAATCCCCTCAAATCAGGTTTTGACCTCAAAAAATGCAAAGAACGTCCTCCAAATCAGATGGCGCCAAGAAGGCCAGAGAAAGAGGCTTGGAGAAAGGGAAAGCGAGAGCTCCCAGCCTGGGGAGGAATTAAAATATGCAGGCAGGGGAATACAAACCCTGGGTAGGCCCCGTGCCTGGGGAACATGCAAACAGCACAGAAAGGGGCTTTATTTTCCCAGCTGGAAAAGTCCCCGGTTCAGCAGCTCTCTCACCTCCCTGACGCAGCTCGGCGCTTAAACCCATCACGTCGGGTGAAACGGGGAGCCCTGACACAGCTGCCTCCTCGCTACGGCGGCCCCCCCATCGCGTGGTCCGTGGGAGGGGTGGCTCAAACCTCTCTGGCAGCCCAGGAGGCTGGAGGAAAGCAAGGTCCTCTCCTCTTTAAACACATTTAGCACTTCTTGTCCTCCGCACATTGGCTAGCGCATCCTTCCATCCTAATCTGCCTGCGGAACTCACCGCCTCATGAAATTTAGGGTTAAAAAAAAGGATTGGCTGTTTGTGGGGGAACGTGCGCCGGCCCTAGCTGGTATTTCTTATTAGCAAGGATGTAAATCCACAGATTTAATTCAGGGCACATGCCAGTCCCAGGGGGTCACGAAGGCTCTTCCCTGGTGCAATGGTTATTGCATAATTGTCCATACTGGGGAGTGCTGCCCCTGCCCTTGAATCAGCTGGTGTTGGCCACAGGACCGGCTGGGCCCTGCTCTGCTCCATTACGATGGTCCCTGGGTCCCCTCTCCTCAGGAGCTGTTGGAGGAGGGTTTCTGAGCTGGGACCCTCACTGTGCAGACGGGGGGCCAGGAGGAGGGTTTCTGAGCTGGGATCCTCACTGTGCAGACGGGGGGGGCAGGCACCGTAGGGGAAGTGATTCATGCTGGGAATCGGAGGCCAATCTGGGGAGTTCCCGGCTCCTGTTTCCCATTTCACCCACTAGATCGCTTCACCTTTTGCAAAACAACGGCTCCCATCTCCTGATGGCGAACCCCCCCGCAGCCACACGCACTTCTGCCCCCTCCCTGCAGCGCTTCCTCCCTCCCCAAAACTGTTCGTCACATGATCTGACCCTTCCCTTCTCCTCCCCCCCCCTCCCGCCCCTCCTCCCCTTGCTGCGCAGATTTTGGTAACACACCTTGGTCAGTTGCATTCTTGTTCTGCTGCCTTTGCTCCCCCGGGGTGGCTGACAGCAGTCGTGTCCCCAGCACTTGGAGCCACTACTCCAGCCCATGAGGTCCCCACCGCTCCCTCCGGGTTTTCCTCTGCCTACGCTGCTGTTTTCTTCCTCTGGCTCTTTGAAACTGCCTTGAAAACTCCACCTCCTGCCCTGCTCCCCCCCACCGCCTCTGACACACAGTCGCTTAATAATATTCCTTCTGGTGCCAAAGCAAAGTCAGCCGTGCCAGGGTGAGCTGCGATCTCACGCCGCTGGGGCCCGTCAACAGGTGGAGACGGAAGATCTCCCAGATGCAGCCAGGCCAGGAGCAGACGGGGAAGGGGTCTTAACCTTTGGGGCTGATGATGTGTGTGGGGGAGGTAGATTTTAAGGGTGAAGGGATCCTAGTTTCAGTGCATGATTCCAAGCCGTGGAAGTGGCTAATTGGAAACATATTCCTGCTCTGAAACCCCTCCAGAGCAAATAGATATATGTGCTGTGTGTATATATATATATGTGTGTGTGTCTATGTGTGCCTCTACTTCCTTCCAGCCTTCCAGCTCTGGGGCTGCAGACCCTCAGCCCAGCTCACAAGAGGAGGAATGACTTTGGTTCCCATCTCTCCCAGGCCGTCCACATGGCCAGGAATCAGATCAGATAAGGAGAGAAATGGAGGAACAAGGCATCCGCCCTGCCTCTGTGCCACCACACGAGCTGCGCGGTGCGGATGGAGGTCTGGGAAAGCCGGCAGGTGGGGGGCTAGAGGCAGTCCCCTGTTTTAGAGCCCCCCCCCAAAGGTCGTAGGTGTGGGTAGGGGCCTCTGCCAGCCACGTGCTCGTTAATTAATGGATGATGCTGAGGGCTTGATGGAGCTTTCTACCCACGGGGGTCAGCAGAGGGGAAGGGGCTGGTCTGAGGCCTCCTGGCGACAGAGCCAGGGCTAGAACCCAGGAGTCCGGGCCTGGTGTGTGGATGTGCCCCTCCATGCTGTGCCTGGGGGGGTGGGGCACTGGAGCAGCTGTACGTGGATGGAGCCAGGGCTGGGATGAAGGTGGATTTAGTCTCTTGCACGCGGAAGGCATGGGCTGGGGTCGGGGGCCGGCGTCCCAGCAGCGCCACAGATGCAGCTCGCGGGGTCCCCGCCCCGTCCCTAGGGGTCAGCGGGTCAGAACCGTTGCCCTGATGTGAAGGACCAGTGTCGATACGGAGCATCCCAGAGCCGGCGGGTGACAAATTCCTTCCTGCTGCTGGGAGGAAGCCGAGTCCCGCTAGGCAGCGCAGCTGTGACAGGGCTGGGTTACGGCCAGGAGGAGGGGGGGTGGGCTGGAGGGGATGTGTGCGGCTCTAGGCAGTGGCCTCATGGCTGATGCTCTAGATCAGTGATCAGGAGACGTGTGGGCTATTCCCTGCTCTGATGGGGCAAGTCACTCAGTCCCCTCTGGGCCCCTAGTCCCCCTCCCACCCTGCATCCATCTTGCCCGGTCGGACTGGGAGCTCTTTGTGTCTTGTGCCCCTGGCTGCTCCTGTGATCAAAGAGCTCCCACTGGCAATGGGCAGAGGGTGGGGTCCAGCGATCCTTCCCAGGACTGAACTGGGAGCACTGGCCGGGGAGGGGGGCAGAATGCTGGAATGGCAGAGCCCTCTGGAGAAGATATTCCCGGGCAAGACGGGCCCGTTTTGCAACCAGGTTCCTTGCTGTAAGATCTGCCGGGGTTTTCAGCCGCTCTGCTCGGGGCCAGGCCTGTTTGCAAGCCCAGCCGTGGCAGCTCCCGGGCACTGTGTGGAGCAGGGTCCGTGCCCTGCCCAGGATTCTGATGTCTGGCTTTGGAGTACCGCAGGATCCTCATCTCAACACTCCACGGAGGGGGGGTTACTCTCCCAGCGCCGAGCCCCCTCTGGGCATGCCACTCCAGATGAAATCAATGGGTGAGCCTAGGCGGGCACATTGGCAACGAGTCACTGCAGCAACATCTGCCACCAGCAGCAGCAGCACATCTGGCCCTAGCCCCTACGTTCATTCTGATCCCCCGAGCTCCCAGCCCAGGCACCCGACGTGGCCTCAGCTCTCTCTCAGTGACTTCTTTGGGACCCGTTGTCCCTGGGTTTCCTTTCCCAGCTGATCCCGAACTCTGAAGCCAATGCTACTGGGTCGCAAATCCATGGTTAACCCGCCTCCCCAAACCTGCCCAAGGGGGAGACAAACAGATGGCGTTTAGTGCCCGCCCCCGGGGTGTGGGGCAGAGGCGTTTCTGTCCATCATCTCTGCCCCCACAAGATGGGTCTTCAGCAGAGGGGGGCAGCATTGGCTAGTGGCTCAGGTACCGGCCTAGGGGTCAGGACACCTGGGTTCTAATCACTGCTCTGCTCGCAACCTGCTACCCTGTTTCCCCGAAAATAAGACATCCTCCGAAAATAAGGCCTACTTACAGTTTTGCCTCTCGTTGTAATATAAGGCATCCCCCCGATAATAAGACCTCCCCGATAATAAGGCATCCACCGATAATAAGGCATTTTTCATTTCTGAAAAATAAGACATCCCCTGAAAATAAGACCTAGCGCATCTTTGGGAGCAAAAATTAATATAAGACACTGTCTTATTTTCGGGGAAACAGGGTATGTGACCTTGAGCCATTCTAGGCTCCTTTAGGACTCGGGGGCTGCTTCTCACTCGGGCCTTGTCCGGGGAAATCAACCGTGCATTAATATCCCAGTTACCTGGGTGGGAATTTCCCTGATGCGCACAAATCCGCCAGGATCTGTACAACACCCCGGCCCCTGATCTCAGTCAAGGATCCCTAGTGCTACCCCTCCGGATCTCACTTCCGAGGCTGCGGGAAGAGACGATCTGAATGGCGCTCAGCTCCCAGGCATTGTCCAAAGCTGAGCGCTGCCAAGGGCGGAAGTGAGTCCCGGTTCGATGACTGGGCTTAGCGACAGGCTGGGCAGAGGCTGCTAATACGGATGGGAAACCATCACTGAATTCCAGCCTCTGGCTGTTTCGTTTCATTGACGCAGTGGGGGCGGGGAGGTGGGGGGGAATCTGGGGAGATCGGTCCCAGCAAAACAAGATGACACAACGTGCCTCTTTTGGGCCTGCTGAAAACACCCCGAGCCCGGGGCTGTGGCAGGCGGGGAGGGGCTGGGAGCCTGCGTGGTTGGGTGGAAGAGGTCAGGTTGAAGGTTATCCAGAGTTCAGCCTTAAAAATAGCACATTTCTTGGCTGCTGGGTATGGAGGTTGTTTCAAAACAAACCGCTTACGTATTTATCTGCCTGATTCTTCCCTGCCAGTCGCTTCGCCCTCTCTGAGGCTTTAGCCCCCTGGCCCACGTCAGACCCTGTGCATGGCTGGGGTGGGGCGGCAGCTTGGCTCGGAGCTGGGGCCGGCTCGGTGCTCGGGAGGGCTGGGGCTCCTCCAGTCACGGCGGGGGGCACGCTCGGGGCTCTGGTGGGTGGGCGGGCAGGCAGGCTAGCCTCCCCAAAGGGGGGGTTCTCCTGCCACCTGGGGAACCTGGTGCCTTCTTCCTTTACTTCCCAGGCTGCGGCTGACTCTTCCCAGCTGGAATCGGCCTCGTTGATTCACTTTGCAGTCGTGACGTCACGCCCAGCTGGAGCAGCACCGGACCCGCCCTGGGAACGCTCGGCTCTTCTGTGCGGTCTAGTGGCTGGGCCAATGGGCCATTAATGCAGTGACCCAGCCTTCTAGCTCCTGCCAAAACACCTCGTGCCTTGCGTAACGTAGGCTGAGGGCTCGAGCCCAGCTCCCAGCCCTTGAGGGGCCCGGCCCAGCGTCACAGCTGGAACGGTGGGAGCTTATCTTCGGCAAGCAGAGCGCACCGCGGGAATCCTTTTTGCGTCATTGTACCTGGGTTCCGTCAGCCACTCCCTCTTCTTGGCCAAGCCGGGATTAATTCATTAGGAACAAGGGCAAAGGAGCAACTGAAATCAATGTCAGCAAAAGCCCTTTTAAGCCTTCCATGGAATCCTCTAACCCCCCACCCCAGCAACATCCCTTTCATGGCCCTAGATCACGTTAGTTGGTACCATAAAGAGAGAGAATTAACCAAGGGCTGGGGTTTAATGTCTCTGCGGGAGAAGTTCTGAACCAGCCAACCGCCCCCTGCCAATCCCCAGACTAACTCCTTCCTTCTTTCTAAGGAGTCTCCTAAGAACGGTCAGACTGGGTCAGACCAAGGGTCCATCTAGCCCAGTATCCTGTCTTCCTAAAGTGGCCAGTGCCAGGTGCCCCAAAGGGAATGAACAGAACAGGGAATCAGCAAGTGATCCATCCCCTGTTGGCCATTTCCAGCTCTTGGCAAACAGAGGCTAGGGACACCATCCCTGCCCATCCTGGCTAATCGCCATTGATGGACCGATCCTCCATGAACTTATCTAGTCTCTTAAACAAGCTTTCTCTCTCTCTGGAGATTTGACTCTTCCCATGACTGGGAAAGGGGAGATGGGGGGTGGGGGAGGAGACCGTGGGTCTGAACTACTGATGGAGCTGCCCCTGGGGATTTCCCAGGGGAAGAAGATACACCGGAGAGGGGGGTGTTGGAAGCAGGGCCGGGGAGAGAAATCAGAACAGGCAGCACCTTCCCTCACTAGCTCTCAAAGCACGTCACCATCAGTAATGGATTTCCCCTCGCGACCCCCCTGTAAGACAGGGCAGGGCTATTATTCCCCGCGTATCGATGGGAAACTGAGGCACAGACTTGCAGACGGGAATAGACGATAAACCAGGGAATTGAACCCAGGTGTATCAAGGTGCTAACCCCTGTGGACTCCTCCCCATCAAGCTAAGAGGAGCTCGGCTCGGCCCCTACCGTCTCTGCTGGCTTGGGAGACCCCCTCTGTGGGCCACTGGCTGGGCCCCCTGGTTTAGATCTCTGCTGTGGGGATGGGGGGCACAGCTAGTGGGACAGACACGCAATTACACCTAGTCAAAGCACTGACTTGAGAGCAGGCCCCAGCACTGCGAGTCACCAGGGGTCTGACACCTCCCATCTCAGCTCCCAGGCTGGCTATGTAGCAGAATCCCCAGCTAACCCACTCATCCCTCCGCAAGTCCCTACCTGCAGCTAACCTCGCTCTGTCTTTACGAAGGGCCCATCCCCTCCGTATCTGGGCAGTGACAAAAATCACCACGAGGCTGTCACGGAGTCACCGGGCGATGCTCTGGAACTGCTCCCTACGAAGCCGGTCAGGACTCTGGGGGAACCTCCTCTCTCGGAGCAGACTGTCTCCAGAGCAAGAAGCTCACACAGCTTCGCCCTTCCTGGGTCTGACCTCGGAGCATTCAGCTTCCTCTGCCCCTCCGTGCGCTTTCCACAGTGAGTCCACCCAGGCGGGGTCCTGGGAAAGCCAGTGGGCCCTGCCCCCCAACTCTACAGGCAGACGTGACTCTCAGCCAGCCAGTAACACAGAAGGTTTATTAGATGACAGGAACACAGTCTAAACCAGAGCTTGTAGGAACAGAGAACAGGACCCCTCAGTCAGGTCCATCTTGGGGGGTAGGGAGCCCAGCGCCTGGTTCTGGGCCTCCCTCCGTTTCCCCAGCCAGCTCCAAACTGAAGCCCCCTCCAGCCCCTCCTCTGGCCTTTTTCTCTTTCCCCAGGCAAGGAGGCCACCTGATCTCTTTGTTCTCCAACACCCTCAGTTGGCACCTTTTCAGGGGAGGGGCCCAGGCCATCAGTTGCCAGGAGACAGGGTGTCGGCCATTCTCTGTGCAGACAGCATCACACCTGTCCAGGGCTCGGCAAAAATCACACACCCTTATCCCACCACCTTAAGAAAGGCATAGGGGAAACTGAGGCACCCACACAGTATTCGGAGAAAACATTAAGAACATTCCCACTTTGTCACAGAGGCCCATGCATTTGGCAAGGTTGCAGCGCCCGCCCCTGCCTCGCGTTCCAGCTGGTAGCTATGCGCGGTTAGTGGCGAATGGATCCCGGGGCATTTTAATAACAGAAACAGAAACTCAATATCCCGCAGGCCCCAAAGCGTCTCAGAGGAACTCAGGACTGGAAGGGCTTGGAATGGTGTCAGGATAAGAATCAGCCCTCAGCATCTAGCTCCCTCCGCCAGCTCCCAACCTGCTTCTGCTGGCAGGTCAGGGGGGTTGGTCCTGATCTGCAAAGCCAGGAACGGGCCAGGCATCAGCTACTCTAGCAATTGGGTATTCCTCCCCAGTATCTGATCATGATCTTCCAAAGAGCTCCCGCCCCCTGGCTCCAAGCCTGTAGGTTGACTGCAGGATGGCTTCGTGGCTAGGGGTTAGTTTAGGATTTAGGAGACCCAGGTTGCTCTACTCCGGGCGGCCCATGTGATTTGGGATATGTCTACACTGCTCACAGGATGTAAACCTAGCTCACACGAGTACTAACGAGGTGAAGCTGCAGTATTGGGAGCTGTACGTGCCCACCGGGAACCCTGGGGGATGACTTGTGCGGCTGGCGGCATTGCTGCTGGTCGCAAGATTAAAGCTAAGCGAGCTCTGGTACATCTACATGTACTGCGGTCACACCCTGTGAGTACAATGTAGATACAGCCTGTACCTCGGTTCCCCAGGGTAACAGCACTGCCCTACCGCACAGCAGGAGCGTGAGAACAACGCAATTAAAGATTGTGAGCTGCCCCGGTGCTACTGGGGGCCACTGAAGTGCAGCAGTAGCAGCTAACAGAATGTTAGGAACTATCAGGAAAAGGGACAGAAAA